>NW_017732588.1:2594-18203 GCF_001890085.2 Hipposideros armiger
TTTTTTTTTTAATGTTGATTGTAACAACTGCCTTGCAAGGAGGAAAAAGGGTATAGTTTACCATGCAGTAGCTAAGAAACACCATTCCTTAACATCATTATCGCAGGCCTATCCTAATACACAAACAACCTGCCACCTTCCCATGAATTGATTTGGAGTCACCAGAGAAGAGCCACAGGCCAGGTTTAGGTTAAAGAGAGGAAACTTTAAGGTACTTAGCAGTGGAACTTGAGAAATGTTGCTTGAAATTTGTACTATTAACAGATTCACATCCAACACAACCTTTAGGATTTATTAAAGGGACATAATGCATGTTCAAGAGTATTACAAAAACCTAAAGGTTACCTTGTTAGTTGAGACTAATTTTTTTTTCTCTAACTACTGATATGTAAACACTATATTATTAGGGAGTTACTGAATTCTTCACCAAAATGTATCTTCTCCCCCTTTTTTTTTTTGCTGTTCAATTTGACAAGTCACTTTATTTCTTAAAAAGGTCTTATCGGAGCTTCTTATAGCTAAAGTCTCATTAGTCTTTTTAAATATTTCACAGTTTATCAAAATTAGTCATAAATGTTTAAATCTCCATCAACTTTATTGATATGATTAGAAAACCAATACAGGATTTTTGCTTTAATTTTATAAAGGTTATGCTATTATTAGAGGGGAAGGGCAAACAACATATAGAGTCCTATAAATTTAGTTCTTTCACCAGTTACTATTAGAGGATGTTATTAGTACTGGATCCTCTTAAATTAATGGCATAGTGTACAACTTTAATTGGAGGAGCTATTGTCTTTTCAGATGTTATTTTGAAAAATGAAATGTTATCCTTGTTATTGTTTTAATCATTCCCAGAGAGTTCAGGCTGAAATGCCTGATGGAACATATCCTAAACTGCCATAAGCCTCCATTCAATAAATGGGGAAATATTTACTGAAGAAACAGCTGTCATCCATATGTGGACTTTTGTCACTCTTTACTTAAAGTCTGATTGAATATTAAGATGCATCATCACGATGGTTCTGATTTTGACAAGAACAGCTTGCGAGTAAGAAGTTTGCAAGAAAGGCTGCATAATAGAATTCTTGAATGTAGCTCTATTTGTACTTGAAGCAGATGGTTCCTTGACTCAATCTGACGGCAGTGATGCTTCAAAAGACATTAGTAAAAGAAGCTGTATTTAATCTTATTTGTTTGGGTGGTTGGATAAGGGTAGTAAGAAAGAATTGGAAATTTACAAATGTGCTAACACCATTTCTTTTGCATTCTGTTTAGAAAGTCTATTTGCTCACATGGTTTTCCCCTGGGTGTGCTAACTGAATTTCAGATTAGCCTTTAGACAGCCTTGTCGGTCAAAATGTTAAAAGGGGAAGCCATTGTGTTCCTCCCCTCATTGTACTGCTCTTGTCCTTCACCATTCTTGAAAAACAAAGATCCTGAGACCCTTTTCAAATAGAACTGCCAATCTGAAATATATATGTATATATATTTCTCCCTTTCGGAGCAGCAACACATTTAATGTTCTCAAGTTTTCTATTTCTCCCTGTCATTACATGAAAGAAACATATTTTGTCATTTTTGTCAAAGGAATTAGGAGTAGAAAACCCCCATGTTGTCTGCATTTATTCTATCCTTTGGGCCTAGTAACTGTGTAAATACAACTTTGCCATGTATCATTTATCATAATAAGTTCTTTGAAACATTTTGTTTCAGTTTGCTCTGCTCTCCAGCACAGTTTTTCAGTCATGAATCGTAGAAAGCCTATGTGTAATAGAACACTTTCAAATATATTCTGCTTTTCTCTTAACATCAGAAATTTGGCAAGAATTAAGTG
This sequence comes from Hipposideros armiger, assembly GCF_001890085.2. NCBI lineage: Eukaryota > Metazoa > Chordata > Mammalia > Chiroptera > Hipposideridae > Hipposideros > Hipposideros armiger. Next base: position 4,432 of record NW_017732588.1, read on the forward strand.
ATGCTATCTATGGAAGGAACCATAGGTTTTTCCTTTATCTCGACTGTTGGGCCGGCTGGAGAGTAATTTGAATAGTTGAGGCTAGGACAATGTTGCTGCATGACCTGCTGAAGGGGAAATGTATAAACAGTGAGATTTCTCCTACTTTTCCCTAGTCGTATAGGATGATATATCTTTTTCTCTGTCTACTATAATTCCAGTTGGAAAGTATCAGAATGTATTAAAATCTAACCTGACACTTAGAACTTGACCTTAATAGATATGGAAATACAGGGAGATTTGCCTTACCTCTCCAAATGTTGCATTGAAAAATATATCTTTTTCTCGTTTATACTTTTAGCTTCACTTTCTCAACCTCCTCTTCCCTTTTTATCTAAGGGCTATTACAGTATGATCACTGTTATCTCTATTAAATTAAAATGTTGTTGTTATTGTTCTCCATGGGTTGAATATAGATTACTGATTTTCTTTGGACTTGGAGTAGAACCTGAACAAGGCTCCAATCCAAATCTGTCAGGAAGCAATTGCTTATAAACCTTGTTTGTTCATTCTTTTGCTTTTTGATATGTTTACATTGACTCATGAATTCATACTGTTCTGAGATGTTTCTTGAGATTTTCTTCTTCCTTTAAAATTTTAGCAATATTTCCTTCCAATGATCCCTTGAAGAAATTTTCAAAAAAGGTTTTATATATTGGAAGGTAGCATAGAGATCCAACATCAAAAATAGTGTTTCTGGCAGTGGCTAGTAGGGCTCTGCTTGTTTAATGGTTAAGAGCTTGATGCTGGATTGCCTCTCCCTGAGATCAAATTTTGACTCCACCAGTTACTAGCTGTGTGATGTAGGATGCCTCTTTGTTCTTTGTTTTCTCATTTTAAAAATGTGGATAATGATAATACTACCCTACAGTGCTGTTGTGAGGATTAAATTAGGTGAAATGTATAAAGCATTTTAACATTTTCTGAGTTGTAGACTCTGTGAAGTTCTCTTTCCCATGTTGCCTTAGAAATAACTATTGATATGTCAACAGTTATGATACTCTCGTGAAAAAAAAAGTGGTATAGTCTGGGAATAAAGATGAACTATATTTAGGAAGTTGGAGGGGAAAAGTACAGAGTAACTGTGGTACAGGAAAAGTAGCCGAGGAAACATTATTTTAATAATTCATTTTGTGTAAGATGTTTTTGGATTACCTTGAAGGTATTTCAGAAATAAAGAATGAATTTGTTTCATAGTGACCTTTGTCAGTTAACCTGCATTTTTGAAGATGACATTGCTTCTATAATAAACCATGTAGTATTTGAGTCAAACGAGGGCTGGAGTGGATTTAGTTCACAATTTTGTTTCTAAGGCATAGACTTATTAAAATCATCACACTAAACTTGAGACAAGGATTCATTTTACCATGTCAAATTGTTGCAACAATATTAAAAAAGAGGGATCAATTAATCCTAAGCATTATAATTATTAGAAAAACAATAAAATTTAAGAGCTGTTTTAGTGATGGTACTGAAGTTGCAATTGAAAATTTGGGAAACGTATTTTGGGGGACTTCAAGTACCATGTATAGAACCTGAACTCAATAGAGTTATATGAGGTGGCTAAATTGAGGGAGAAAGGGAAATCTCTCATGGCATGTTTAGCAGCAGAAATTGAATATTTTCCAAGTAGAATATATACCTGTTTTGTATGGAGGATAGCCTTTTGACTTATAAAGAGTGAATGGCAGTGACCTGCAGGATTTATTTGTGAATACATGGCCCCAGGTCAGTATTGAGAGGGAAGTGTGCTATCTATGTTCTCTACAAGAGCAGGCTATCTGCCAGGAGGCAGGGGAGTAAAGTTCAAGTCTCTGAAGTTGAATTCACACAGGAGTGATTGACAGTATTTAATAGTTAATAAACCTTTTTTCCTCACCCACCTGGATCCCCATTGTTGATGAAACTAATCATGGCTGAGGAGTTAAAAATTGAATCAAAGTTAATACCCATCAGGGAGCAGGGCTGACTAATGAAATTCTAATCTGAGATGCTGTGTGCATGTGCGAAGCAGAAAATGATGTGAAGTTTGCCTGTGCTCATGAAAGGGATTTTGTAGCAAGGAGATCCTTGCGGTAAATATCAGGTTTCTCACTTCTGTTATGTGGCTCCTGGAGCCAGCCCTGGTTCCAAGATAGAGGCTGTATTCACTATTCACTGGCAATAAGACATAAGTAGAATCATTGCAGGCCTATGGCTATAAAAAAAAAAACCCTCAGAATACACAGTGAGCAAATAAAACCTTCAGATTGTACCCCCACAGTGAACCACTATCTATGCTTTTGAGGATTCAGATGGTTCTGCAGTTGCTATGGGTTTAAACATTAAGAATCATGTAAAGACATGCCCCTGTGTATTCTTTTTTTCTCCTCATGGAAGTATCAATCTTGAAGGGTCATATGTTCATCTGCAATTCATGACTGTCCCTAATCTTTTGAAATTCACACTCACGCTCTGATAGGTTGCAAATTATGAGTCCTGACTTTTTAAGGAAGAACTACCCTTTACACAGACCCCCAGAAATGTATTTATCTATAGGTAGAAAGATGATAGACAGATAGATAGATGATAGATAGATAGATGATAATCTCCTACCCTTCCTCACCACTACAATATAGCCATGTGACAAGTTCCTACAATCAGATACGTCTCCCCATTATTCAAAGAGCGATAACGTTTCTTATAGTCAATGTAAATGTAGTCTCCCCCAGAATCTTGTTGCATATTCCTTTTTCTTTTTTGAATTTTTATAAAAGTTTATTTGAGCCAAACTGACAACATGTTCTGGGGAGCAAGATCTCAAATGCTCCAGAGAATAATAGTTTTGCAGCTTCCTTTATGCATTTGATAATAAGGTGGGGACATAAGGAAGATTACATGAGGGTGGGAGAAAACAAGGTAGGAATTGGATTTCAGGATAGTTAACAAGACTGTGTTCTCTCTTGATGATGATTACTGCTTATTTCAAAGCTATGTTTATCTAGATGCACAGAAACAATGGACAGGGCTTGCTTAAGGCAAAGACAAAGCCTTTAGCAAAGGAGTTATATGCCTGAGGTGTGACTGCCCACCATGACCTGCCCAATTAGAAACTTATGATTAGATCATGTTGTGAGGTTATTTTCAATTGACATTCCCCTCCCCTCTTTTTTTTTTTTTCCATCCACAGTTTCCCCTTTTGGTCATAAGTCAATCCGAAGCATGCATTAATAAGCAACCTTTTGGTTGGATAGTATGGTCTCACAGTGCTAGGAAGACTCATTCCTACAAAATCTCAGTATTAAAGTCATCCTGTTGATCATTGGGGATGGGGCAATACCGTGACCACAGGATTTGAATTGAGGCCAAATTTGTCCCAAAAAGGGAAGAGTAGGTAAATGGAAGGCAGTCAGGTCTTATGGCTTTCATTGCAACAAAAGTACTCTGGGTCATTTCTATCCTGTGAACTATCATGATCCAAGCTTTGCCTTCTGTCATTTTTCTGAATTTGGCATTTAGTATAACATTATGTAAGCCATGAAAAGAATATTAACAGTTATCTTATACATGTTTGGTAATCAGAAATAGTTGGACTATATAGAAAAACCCCAAAAACAAGTATAACTATTATAATGACTAATAACATTAACAAACAGGTAAAGACAAGAAAACAAAATAAATTTTGAGCTAGCTATTAATCCATAGGTATACAGATCTTGTCAATGTCTTGGGAGAGCTGTCTACCTCTGGTGTCCATGGCTTCTTGTCCTCAAGGAATCTTAGATGTCCTTAGACAGCAGTAAATGTCCATTCATGGTTAGGCACCTGATAATTTCCCTTCTAATGAAGTTGGAAAGTGTCTTTTATTTGATGTCCTTTACAATAAACAAAATCTCCAGGTGGCAATCAATTATCTTTAGTCTTTGTCTCTGGGGAGCTTGCTGTGAAAAGAAGCGATTATCAGCTTCACATTTCATTGAAGTGACTCAAACCTTGGCAATAGTGTAAGATGTCTCCTTTCAATAATGCCTGCTTATAAACTCCATCACCTAAATCCAGCTTAAATGTGCTGTGATGCTTGAAAGGATGCAAACAATGAAAAATGGGGAGCCAGGGGGCAAGCAAGAACTAAGCAGCTATCTTGGGTTTTCCATAGTCCTGACAATTTGTTTAATTTAAAGCATTATATACCCATGCAACACACCCTAGATGTTTTATATCATTTATTTTATGATTTCCATGCAACTTAATATTTAAAAAAATAATAATAAAAGTCTTTTGATGTGTGCCAGGGCCCTTCTGGAACACTGCAAAGTTATTCTTACATGTATTGAGATTTTAACCCTTAAAGCCTCAAGTTCTAATAAAAACTAAGTAAGCAATTAGTAATTTTTACCTTATGTATTTTATAACCTTCAGAAGTATTTATCAGTGATGCAAATTCTATTATTAACATGGACTTATTTTTTGTAAAACCCAGGCAAAATAAAGACTTATCTGGTTTATTTAAACCAGTAAAGTTAGCTTTTATTTACTAAGGATGAGTTCTAGATCATGTGAAACTGAAAAGCACTTTAGCTAGTTTCCATATTTCTGAGAATTTTAGAATACGCAATCCTTATAAAACTTGCCTTTAAATTAACTTTAATAAAATCATCCAGAGGTAGAACATTATCTCATATTTACAACCTACATATATAGGCACACATAAACAGACATAATCGGAGACAATTTAGCAGTGAGAAAAACTCACTAGTGTATAAAAGAACAATTGGATCTAAACCTTGCCCTGGAAAGATTTGTAATTTAATCTTTCCTTGACAAGTCAAGTTCTAAATGATCTTCTCTCTTTTAAAATAAAGACAGCCATTGTTAATACCTCCAAGAATTAGGTTGACTCCTAAATAACAACATAGATTAACATCTATTTATATAAATCCTTTTTTTTGAAATTTGGAGAGACAAATTAAATATGTTTTCCATTCATTCTGCCCAATTTTATAGCCAGCTTTTTCTAATTATGCACACAGAGAATGAATTGAGAAGTATCAAAGTATCCTTATTTTGGACAGCTTAGTATTAATAGGAGCTTGACTGGCATGGGCCTTATCGGCCGTAGACATACAATTTCCCATGTTAATTTTGAGATCTGTAGGATCTGAGCAAACTTCTAGGAAAAACCATCCCTTAGGTGCATGTCTTTGGAAGAACCATAACAATGGATAGGTTATAGGACTGTTTTAAACCCCAGAGGAAATTTTTCTTCAGGCAACTGCACAAAGATTCTTAGTCACCTAAGAATATCTGAGCAAGGGCCAGCAAGAACTTACTGAACGTTGCCAGAACTTTAATGCTTTCTAACATACAAACCCTGCTCTTAGGGTGTACCCATTCCAGGGTGCTCTGTCCTTCTCCCTGGGGTTCCTGATAGGTTTTCTGGGATTGGTGTGTTACTACACTGTCCATCTTGCAGCACCCATCTTTCTACTCTGAAATCGGGGGTTTAAATAACTGTCATCGCCCCATTGGCTATTCAGGTTGGGAAAGCAAGTGTCCTTACTCTTCTAGAGCTAAAAAAAAAAAAGTTCAATCTCTCATTTAACTAGAAAAGATTTTGTTTAGACTCTCAGTAATCAATCTGATTAGAAGCCAAAATCAAAAGCAGCAACCCATTTTTCTTCCTCTTCCTGGGTTAGTTCAACCCTTAGTCACCTTGAGGATTTTCTAAGAACAGCTCAAATAAAGTCACAGCCTGCTACTTAAAGCAAAGAAACCCAGAATTGTGAGAAAAACTTGCCCAAGTTCACCAGATACGAAATGAGGAGCTGGTTGGGCCCTTGCTTGTACCTATAGCACCGGGTCCGGGTCCACAGGCTGCTCCTGGTTGGGCTTCTTCAGAACCCTGCCATACTATGCCAAGCACATGTCAATACAAGAGACATCCAAATCTGTAGAGAATTTTTACAAAAGTTTATTTGAGCCAAACTGACAACATATGCCAGGGAGCAAAATCTCAAATGCTCCCACATATTCTTCATTAGAAGCAAAAAAACAGAGAAAAATGGAGACATTTCAACAGCTCCAATAATCATTCTTCTGCTATAATTTTCCTTGTAGGCATCTTGAACTTAAACTTTCTTAAAAAAACAACAACAGCAAAAGGCTGATGAACAAATGAACTGCTTAAAGAATATTTTGGGTTATTAGCATATCTTTTAAACAGTCTCAGTCCTACACCTACTAGCAGTACTTAGGTGGGATGACCTCTGAATTGAACTATAGGAAAGAGAGTTCCAAGTTGCCCACTTCTCCTTACACTCAATGGGTGACTAGTGCAGTGCAATGACAACATCTCTAGTTTTATAAATAAATGTGTATGAATTATTCAAAAAAGTTACTAATGTGTTTTCTTATCTGTAGTGAGAAATTCAAGTGGATATCATTTGAACTGAAATATATTTCTTTCTATCTGTAATCTTTGTAAATATCTTTATGCTTATTTCCTATTTTACACTAATACCTTCTCTTGGTGAGTCTAACATTCTTGGATGGTATTTAGGTTCATAGAGAATTACCTAAGCAATAGGCATCTACCTATCTTAGGCCAATTTACTAAGCACATCAGGAGAGTCACGACCTTCCATTTTTCAATCTAAAGTTCCTTTTAGGAGTTGCTGATGTGAGTAGGTGAGACAACAGGGATATGCAAATATGTGTTTCATGATCTGCACTATTTTTACTGAAGTTAGTAGTTTAAAGGCTCACTCAAGAGTATAAATCCATAGTAGCTCTCTTATATATGATTCAAATTATTCTTATTAATTAATTTTGTATAGGTTCAACCTCTTTCCAAATTCCTCTTCGTCTTTTTGCATGTGGAGATTTGTGTATGGCATTATCTTTAATTACTGTCTCTTGCAGTTACAAGTAATTTTTCTATTATATTGTAATTAGTGGAAATATGGAAGAGCAACTTGGAGTGGCTTATGCTCAGTTCAGACTTTATTGGAAACTTAACCCAAATTATTTCAACTACCACTTTGTTCTTGACTTATATCATTCATAAAATCAAAATAATGCAAAATGTTCAATATCTTGATTTGCTCTCTTCTCTTTGTTGTTTTATCTCTTTTTCACTATATAATTTATTTTAATATTTGCTAAGTTGTTCTCTAAATTACTGAGTTCACAATTCTATTTCTAGAATTATATTCAGTATCTTCCCAACCTTCCAACCACTTATTATTATATAAAAGAATCCCCTGAATTCTCATTCTGATTAATCCTATCCAAAGAAACAGAAGTAATCCTGATAAAGTAACAGAAAAACAACTGTATAACTGAAATTGTGAATGAACTTATGATATCACTTAAAAATTTAGATTTAGGATAGTCCCTTGTTGATTATTTTAGTGGCTCAAAAATATCATTAAAAACATGGGTTCCTTCCACCTCTTTGTTCTGAGATGCTAACTTCAATGTAAACTTTTCAGACTAACTCCTCTGTGATCATAAGATAAATACTAAAATTCCAGAGACCCTGTGTAGCAATATGGAATTTAGATAAAAAATAATGTCATTTTTTGGGCATAGAAGAGCTCACAAAACAGACATTTCCTTATGTCTTCTTGATCAGAACTAAGGTACATGGCCACATGAATGAGAAACTATAGACGCAGTTTTTATTATTAGCATATGAAAGGTAGAGAAAATGGAGGGTAATCAGAACCAAGCAAAATGGAAGGCAAATAAATGGATTATGAACCACCATCATCTACTACAACCAGTCTTGTAGGATAGTCCTTACTCATGTGCAGCCCTTGGTCTTTTAATTTTCTTTCATGCACTGATCAGTCTCTTTTCACTTAGCTAAAACTATTTAGAATTTGGACAAACACTTGGTTGCAATGTTTCATTCCCTCTTCTAGGAGAACACCTCCATTTCCAGTTAGCCAAAATCATTGAAACTTGCTCTAAGGCATATTTTTTCTTATCTCTTTTCAAAGCAAATCAAAGTTAGTTAGTATGTTTGTTTTTCTGTAACATTTTCTACAATACTAAGAAGCTGGGGTGGGACACTGGATAACATCGTCAGTATCCCTTTTTTAAATCTTTAAAGACATAGTTTAAGAAGCTGGCATGAAATTTTATTCTATTAAGTTGTCCAACACTTTTGGAAGCTCTATAAATATTTCTAAGTCACTGGGGTAATATTAGGTAAATTATTGTTTCACTTATAAAATTATTCTCAAGTGGAATGAAACCTTTCTTATTTTCTGCCAGGGAATATTGTGTATATTGGAAGAATCTGTGCCATTATTAGAAAAGAATAATTTATATTTTCAATAAGTTTAAAATTATTATTATTTTTTCATAGAGATCTAAGAAAACGGGAAGTAGATATGAGTGGTACTTTTTTAGAAATATATAAACAACTTTCCCATATCATACAGGTGTGACCATGGCATGAAGATAATTGTATGATGCATTCTCACATAGAGCTTGGAGTATATTAGAGTTATACATCAAATATGAAATATTAAGGTCAGAAAATACAGTTTTCACCATTTATAAGAAAAACACATTGTAAACAATGAGCAAAATGCTAAGCAGTAATTTATTTGAAATTTCTGTGGTAAATAATGGTTCAGACACAAAATGTTATTTTTGAAAATGGAGAGAACTTTGTAAGCACTACAAAGGAAAAGACAAAGCTTAAAAATAATTAAATAAGTACTTGTCATCATTCCCCTTGTTCATTACCACTCTTTCATACAAAAATCATAAATTGAGAATTTTGCAATAGGCCATATAATCATATTAAACCAAAACAAACAAAGAAACAAACAAAAAGTAAAAAATAACAGTCATGTTTTATGCTGATTTATATTTTACTCTGCTTTACTGCTGAGCCTTACAGGGTATTAAACGAAAATTCATATTTTCCCTTGAGTCAGATTGTGACTGGTTTGACTTGGAAGAATTTGTCTTGGCTTTATGTTCAAAGTGGATGTTTTTCAATATCAAGTGGTTTTTACTAAAGATTTTTTTTTAATCATTCAAAGGGAAAAGGCAAATGTTGATGTCCTTTTGTCTTCTTTCAGTTTTAGTTAGATGATTGTCTTTGTAAGCACTTGTAATAATTGTGCTTAGGCAGGAAGCGTCACTCTTCCCAAATTCAAGCTATACTATAAAGCTGCAGTAATTAAAACAGTATGGTCCATGCATAAAAACAGACCAATAGACCAATGGAACAGAATTGAGAGCCCAGATATAAATCCTAGCAGTTAACTAACATTTGACAAGGGAGCCAAGGATATTCAATGAAGAGAAGACAGTCTCTTTAATAATTTATGCTGAGGTAATTGGATAGTCACTTATAAAAGAATAAAACTGGACCCATATCTTACACTACTCTTAAAAATTAACTGAAAGTAGGTTAAAGTTGTAAATGTAAGACCAATAACCATGAAATCTAGAAGAAAACATAAGAATAAACTCCTGACATGGGTGTTGGTAATAAATTATTGGATATGGAACAAAAAGCTCAAGCAGTAAATAAATAAATAAATAAATAAATAAATAAATAAATAAATAAACTCATTAAGTTGCGCTACATCAAATTAAAAAAGTTTCTCACAGCAAAAGAGAGCATCAACATAGTGAAAAGACAACCTATGAAAGGAGAGAAAAACATATTTGCAACTGATGCATCAGATAAGGGGTTATCAAAATATATAAATAATTCATACAACTCAATAGCAAAATAAATAAATAAATAAATAAGTAAATAAATAACATAATTTAAAAATGAACAAATAACCTGAATTGACAATTCTCAAAAGATGGTGCATGAAAGGCCAACCAGTACAGGAAAAGATGTTCAACATCACTAGTCATTTAGAATGGCCATCATCAAAAAGATAAGCGATAGCACATGCTGGCCTGGATGTGAAAAAAAGGGAATGCTTGTGCACTGTTGGTGGGATTATAAATCAGTACAGCCATTGTGAAAAATTGTATGGAATTTCCTTGAAAAATTAAAAATAAAGTTACCATATGATCCAACAATTCTACTTCTGGGAATATATCCAAAGAAAAGGAAAATACTAACTCCAAAAGGTATCTGCACCCACATATTTATAGTGGCATTATTTATAATAACCAAGATATGGAAACAACCTAACTATCAATCAATGGATGAATAGATAAGGAAGTTGTGTATTTATACACAATGGAATATTATTCAGGAATAAAAAATGTGGAAATCTTACCATTTCTGACAATATGGATGGACTTGTCAAATATTAGTTGAAGGCATTATGCAAGTGAAATAAGTCAGAAAGAGCAAGACAATATTGTATGTTTTCACTTATATGTAGACTCTTAAAAAAATAACTCAGAAAAAAAGGTCAAATTTGTGATTCCCAGAGGTGGAGGCAGATTACCATTGCCTCCAAGGATGACAAACACAAATGGCAGACTCAGAATGCCCCAGTTCCCTGCTAAAGCAAGTTTTCCTCTGTAGGGTCAGCCGCTGCACAACAGCTCCTCCATGGTAGTCACAGCGAGTACTCCAACCAATCAGGCAGAGAGAGGGTCAATCACTTTCATTAATGTGCAAACACCAACCAAGACCCAATTACAAGAGGAGGGCACCCACAACCCATTAAAAGGGACACACCTAGAACACCCAGCTTTGATGACCAGGGCAACTAGGCCCCACAGGACACCTACTACATAAGTCTACTCTAAGACTGGGAGACATAGAAACCCTACCTAATATATAGAAACAAACACAGGGAGTCAGCCAAAATGGGGAGACAAAGAAACATGTCCCAAATAAAAGAACAGGACAAAATTCAAGAGAAAGAACTAAACAAAATGGAGACAAGCAATCTACCAAATACAGAGTTCAAAACTCTGGTTATAAGGCTGCTCAGTGATCTCAGGGAGAACTTCAACAAAGAGATAGGAAACATAAAAATGGAGCCAGAAAAAAAAACAAAACAGTCAGAAATAGAAATAAAGAATACAATCATGACATACAGAATATATTAGAGGGAATCAACAGTAGCTTAGATGAAGCACTTTAGAAGATCAATTTGGCAATTTAGAAGATAGGGTAGCAGAGAACACCTAAATAGAACAGAAAAAAAAAAAGAATCCAAATAAAATGAGGATAGTTTAAGGGAACACTAGGACAACATCAGGCATACAAACATTCGCATCATGCGGGTTCCAGGAGAAGAGAGAGAGGTCAAGGAATGAAAAAAACGTACTTGAAGAAATGATGGAAAACTTTCCTAACCTGGTGAGTGAAACATACCTACAAGGCCAACAACCACAGAGTCCCAAAGAAGATGAACGCAAAGAGACCTACACCAACACACATCATAATTAAGATGCCAAATGTTAAAGACAAAGAATCTTAAAAGCAGCAAGTGAAAAGCAGTTAGTTATGTACAAGGGAGCTCCCATGAGGCTATCAGCTGAATTCTCCACAGAAACTTTGCAGGCAAGAAGTGACTGGCAGGAATATTTAAAGTGATGAAAAGCAAGGACCTACAACCAAGATTACTGTACATAGCAAAACTATCATTTGGAATCAAAGGAAAGATAAAGAGCTTACCAGGTAAGAAAAAGCTAATGGAGTTCATCAGCACCAAACCAGTATTACTAGGAATCTTAGAGGGACTTCCTTAAGACATAAATAAATAAATAAATAAATAAATAAATAAATAAATAAATAAACAAATAAATAAATAATATGAATAATAAAATGGCAATAACTACATATCTATCAATAATTACATTCAATGTAAATGGATTAAATGCCCCAATCAAAAGAATGGGTGGTTGAATGGATAAGAAAACAAGACCCTTAAGTAGGCTGCCTACAAGATCAAAAGACACACAGACTGAAAGTGAAGGGATGAAAATAAAAGCAAAAAACAAAAAAGCTGGAGTAGCAATACTTATACCAGACAGAATAGACTTTAAAACAAAGGCTATAATAACCAGCGAAGAAGGGCCCAGTAATTTCACTTCTGGTTACTTATCCGAAGAAGCACAAAATATTACTTTGAAGGGGTGTGTGCATCCATATGTTCATTGCAGCATTGTTTACAGTGCCCAAGATGTTGAAACAGCCTGGGTGTCCATTGATGGATAAATGGATAAAGAGTAGGTGGTGCATGTATACAATTAAATATTGCTTATGGAAGGGAATGGGTTCTTGCCATCTGTGGTGGCATGGATGGATGTGGAGGGTATTGTGCTGAGTGGAGTGTGTCAGACAGAGAAAGACAGATGTAATGTGATTTCACTTATGAGTGGAATCTAAAGAAAAAAAACAAAACATAAACTCATAGATACAGAGAATATTTTGGTGGTAGCCAGATGGGAGGGGGATTGGGGCAGGATGAAAAGATTACTGAATTAAGAAGTACAAATTAGTAGCTATAAAGTATTCATGGGGATGTAAAGTAAAGCATGGGGAATATAGTTAACAATATGGTCATAACTATGTATAGTGCCAGGTGGATACTAGTCAAGGGGATCATTTCTGAAATTATATAAACATCTAACCTCTATGTGGTATATCTGAAATTTATATAAAATATATTGAATGTCAACTGTAATTGAAAAATTAAAAAGTGGGCTAAAGTTAAAGGGGAATAAGAGGTTCAAATTTCCAGGTATAAAACAAATAAGTCATGGAGATGTAATGTACAGCATAGGGAATATAGTCAATAATTTTGTGATAGTGTGGTACAGTGTCAGATGGTTGCTGGAACATGGTGATCACTTTTTTTTTCCAATTAAAGTTAATTGGGGTGACAATTGTTAGTAAAATTTACATAGGTTTCAGGTGTACAATTCTGTAATACATTGTATGGTGAGTTCACCAACCAGAGTCAGTTCTCCTTCCATCACCAAATATTTGGTGATCACTTCTTTAGGTATATAAATGTTGAATAACTATGGTATACACCTGAAACTAATATAGTATTATATATTAGCTATATTTTAATAAAAAATCTTTTAAAAAATAATGAAATCCTGCCAGGCAAGTAAATTGAAGACCTTCTACCCTGGTGGTTTGGAAGTCACTTTTCTAGATACTTCTTTTCCCTTTATTGTTTTTCATTATCCATTGTTGTCCTGTGCCTATGCTTCCACTGTCAAGTTCTTTCTAGCCTGTTCCCTCAATATTACATCTGAAGTTGGCAATGTGGAGTATCCTCCCCCTGAGGGCTCTATATATTTCAGACTTACTTGTTCCTTTCACATTGTTTTAAGGTTTAAAGACAAAGGATTTTGTAAGCTAAGTTTATGTCTTTTGTGGTTATAAATTCCCTTGAAAATTAATAGAATTTTTATTTCTTTGCTTCCTATTAATTCAGTATTGCAACAACCACACTCAAGGTTATATTTTAGAAATAATTATCAAACCCAATTTATTTCTTTCTACCTCAACCTCTTGGTTTTCTCTTTTACCTTATTAGTGTCCTTTGAGGCCTTGGAAACTGCTTTAGTGTGAAGCAAACACCTTTTGTCTAAAGGCAAAATTCCTCTATCTAATCAAGAAGTCTTAATTGGCTTCTGTTGCTCAAAGCCATTTTCAATATTTTTTTCTTACTATTCAAATCCTAGAAGCAATTGGTTTTCCAATTCTGGGAGGCACCAGTTGCAAACTCATTCACTTTTTGTTATCAACTAGCCAGTTCTAACCTACATTTTTTGGGGGG
>NW_017732588.1:24208-26394 GCF_001890085.2 Hipposideros armiger
GTATATTGTTCTGGGCCTACCTGTTCCCAATTCCTGTCTGCACTTCCACATTTGAATCTGGTTGGTGATGGACTTGATGCTTCCTGTTTTCAATTTTGATATATTGAGTGAGGGAATCCCAAACTTTTGTCCATAGAAAGAACATAGCCTCTTCCTTACTTCATAACAACCGCATAGCATATAATTCTGTTGCTATTGGTCTTGTAAATCTGTTCCGGGAGGCTACTGCAGGGTTAATGATAATGCAGTTCTCCTCCAACACTTCAGTTGTTTGTGGCTGTCCTGGAAAACTTTGCAATATAAGCCCTTGGTGGAGTTTTCAGAAACCTCCAATGATTTTAAATGGGAATCAACTCCACAAAAATGTCAAGATTAATTAGCAATCAGATTTTTTTTCCTATTCTTTGCTTTTATGTACTCCATATTTTCCAACCAACTTTGCCCTATTAAGAGTATTTATAACAAAATGTCATGAACACCATGTCTGTTATCATTACTACTAGATTTTGTGTTTATTCTAACTGCTATGCTCTTGATAAAACCTTTGCTTGTATTATCTATTTTATTATTTATTTATTTATTTATTTATTTATTTAGTCTTCACAAAAGCCTATGCTATATGCATTACTTATTATTATATATCCATTGTACATATCAGGAAACTGAGGTGATGAGAAATAAAATGCTTATGTCACACAGCTATCAAATAATGAAGTAAAAATTTGAACCCAGAAAACCTTGCTGTAGAATTCCTGATTAGTTATAAACTCTCGAACAGAAGCAATTTAATTAAATGAAGAGTATGCACATAAAGTTACTAACAAAACATTATCATTGTTATCATTACTGTTTTTATTGTCATTATTTTCTTTCATGACTTTTTCTCTTTTGATAGTCTGAACTGCAAAATTTTGTTTATAATTTTGTAGTTCAGAATTTTAAATTCCAATAGTGATTGAGTATGATCGCTTAATAGTTCACTGTTGCACAGTGCACTTCACTACTCTCAGTAAATGACTCATTTTCTCCCTAAACATAGTTATAATAGAAAGCACTGCTTTACTTTCTAGCAGATGGAGAGCAATTTTGTTTTAATGTACATTATTTCCAATAGATACAAGCTGTCAGATATCTCCTGGTAAAAAGGATGCTGAATCAGACAGTTATTTTTAGTGGCAATTGTTGATACATATTCTAGCCCACTGAGAAGAAAGTACGCCATATCCCTGGACTCTGTAGATAAAATATGCTGAGATAGTATTTGTCATTTTTCATTTTAGATTTCTGCTTTAGACTTCTTACTATATGCCCTAATTCCCATCACTTCTTTCTTAGCAACTGTTTTTGTGTTATAACCNATGGTTCATATTGTTAGAAGCATATGTAAGCCGACCGAAGCAAATTATAACATAATGCTTTACAGAGAATCTGCTCTATTCCTTTGTCCTGCATAAATGATGGTCAGCATGTCACATAGTGAGCTCATCTGTGCCCTCTGAATTCCGTTATGGGTGTGATTCTATTGAACATGTTGTCATATATGAGCCAAGTACCCCAGAACTTCAAGTCACTCTCATTATTTGCCTAAAGACTAAACTATTTTACTTTTGCATATAGAGAAGTAGACTCAACTACCTAGTTTTGCATTATCTATCTTGTTTTCCTTGTGCTTTGTGTTACTTCAGAATGTTAATTTAAAATTCTGAAAGGGTCCGTTTTTTTTTGAGAGCCAGAGACAGAAAGAAAGACATTAATATCAACAAAATGTTACTGAAGGTTTACTTAGCCAGACATTGTTCTAAGCACTTCCTTTGCATGGATCAATTTAGTCTTCACAGTAACTGTGTATTATTAGAGAGGGAAATTATTAGCCCATCATTAAAGAGCCAGTTAAGTGTTGCAGTCAGAATTTAAACTCACCCCCTACATTGCATTCACTCTTATCTACACTATAACCACACTGTACTCTACCTACAATGAGTCAGCTTTAAGCAGGGGAGTTTTAAGATGAAGTAGATGGGGGTTTGCAGCATGCCAGCACTCATCCAGAAGATTGGATACTCAGCCCTGAGGAAAATGGCACTTGGGAATATACAGTATGTGCATTTTTTCCCTTAACATGGGGCAACTGTAAGTTTGCACATGTATCAGTTTCATGAAGATGAATAAAAATGAAATGCAGAATT
>NW_017732588.1:30224-67745 GCF_001890085.2 Hipposideros armiger
ATAATTTACCACAGGTAGTATTAATTTTAGTTCTCTAATACGAGGCATAAATAAATGATGATGAAAGCCCCTGGCAAAAACAGATTTTAAAAAGTGGGGGAGCTAAATTAACACCTACATGTCTATATTGATTTTATATAGCTAGTGTCTGTTTTGGTGAGTTGATACCTATTTTATATATTGTTTGATAATTATTTTAATAACACTCCTGGAAAGAAGAAAGAAAGAATCATTGCTATTATTTATTATGTTACAATTGGGTACATTTTAGGGCCTCTTTTGAGTAATTCATGTAAACATAATATTTTGAAAATGTAATGGGAGCTAGCTTTGGGTACAATTAAAAATGCTAAGTGTTCAATTCAGGCGAAAAGTTTATGGGAGTCCTTTCTATTATTCTTATAACTTTTTATAAGTCTCAAGTTATTTAAACATTTTAAAATTAATAGTTTGAGAAATAAAAAGTAAAAGTGAAGTGCCAACCAGTTTTTGAAAGCAATGTGTTTCAACTTGATCTGAAGGAACCCCTACAGTATAGTTGCTTTGGAAGTGTAGAGGTGTCATGTTTTATGGATATTACATTTTAATTTTGGATCTGCTGGCACTACTCTGCAGTAAAATAATATACTTGTTTCTAAAATATTTTTAAAACTTGTTAAAAAGCCAAATGAATTTAGTTGGTATATATAAAAACAAATTATTAAAAAACTGGTGTTTATCTTTTATTCTGATGCAACCAATCAATAAATTCATACATCAGTGCACTTGTAAATATAAGTTTTGATAAGTGCTATGTGAATATAAGCAATGCATTATTGTCAAAACTGACAGAGTGCATTAGTTACGTTAGTTGGTCAGTGAAAGTTTCAATGAGGAGATGACATTTAAGATATTACCGAAAGGATAAGACAAGAAAATTATGGAAAGGAAAGTGGGAATGCAGATAGGGAGCAGGAGGGGCATTATCGACAGAGAACACATCCATTTCCTTGAGTCAGGAGAGAGAGGGATGCCTTTAAGAAACTGGAAAAAAGGCAGTGTGGTTGGAGTACAACAAGTAGGAAGAGTGGCTCAAAGTGAATGTGGAGAGAGAGCCTGGGGCTATAAAGCCTGATAAACCAGGTTGGCAAATTTAAAACCTAGGAGTCAGTTGGCTAGATTTATAATCTAGAAAGCTGTGTATTGTAAAATATGGTGTGTGTGTGTGTGTGTGTGTGTGTGCGCGTGCGTGCGTGTGTGTGTGTGTGTGTGTGTGTGTGTGTGTGTGTGTTAAAATGGGAATGGGATGATTAGCAACAGATATTTTAACAGCTTAGGGAAGATGTTAATAGTCTAGGATAGGTAAAGGTTGCTTGAACAAAAGTAGTTTCTACATAGATGGAGGAAACATATCGTTTTTAAAAACCGTGTGACCATAGTTTGTGTAGAAAAGGTTTACTTCATTAGAAATAGGTTTGACTTAAGACTTCACCTGAAAACATGAATAACAATAATTGTATGTTTAGCATTTAAGAAAATATTAAACCTTGCTACAGTGAGCATTGAGTTATCTAACACCTCTAACTAAAAAATGATTTTATTTTTAAGTAATAATTTAATCATGATTATTTATGTAATCACAAATTATATGGGGGGTTTAATTTCTTGTTTTCCTTTATAAAGTCATTTAAATGGAAGTAACTTCCTGAAAGTATAATATTGTTCTTATTTTCTTAATGGTTCCATTATACTTAGAGTGATTAATAACAATTTCATATTATATTAGTAGTGGAGGATGATGACTTCCTAAATGAGCAGAATAATAATAAGTGAATAATTAGTTGGTAAATTCTGGATGTTATACACTTGTGATTGATATATGTATGTCTAATAGATGAAAAGTTATTAGCTGATATTGTTTGTAATTGTGATATTCCATAAGGATAGGTGACCTTTTTTGTCATATTTTTAATAAACATGGGTATTTAATAAATGTTGTTAGTATTTCACCACTGAAGAGTTAACAGAGAAGAGACAACCAAAAAGTAGAGAAAGAAAAACAAGGAAGTTGATGATGTGGAGGTACAGACATTATATTGGGAAGAACCCTGGCTTAAGTCAAAAGATTTGGCTTCTAGTTCTGGATTTGAGTAACTTTGGATAATTCATGGTTAATTATTTCTAAGTTTCCTTTCACTCACAACTCTGTGATTTTTCTGAAATATACCAGAAATGAGAGCTTTCTGGCTACTTTTATCTAGGTGTTCTTGTTCATCCGATATTCTCACTGCACAATGACTGTTTTTTAATCCTATTTTTAAAATTAATGATGATATATCATTGTCTATCATTGTTATTTGAGTTTATTGGGAAGGTGGGTTCTTGGGAAATGGGAAGACCTGACTAAGTGTGGCAAACTAGAAGAGGAGTGTGATGAATCAAAAGATGACCCATTGAGATGGTGGGTCAAATAGAAATAAGAAAAAACAGTAAATAGTTTTAGTAGTTGAGTAGGAAAACGTTATAAATGGAATTAGCAAAGGAATTCTGGGCCAACTGCTAATATGTTTCTGATTGTTTCCTCCCTTCTTAAAATGACTCTGTGTCCTCTAAATGCCAAAGTTTATTTCTTCTCTAATGAGTCTATGAGGGATTTAAAGTGGCTTCCCCAAACCTGGATTTCCGCAAATTCTGTTTGTTACTGTCAGAGAAAGAAATATGACCCCCAAGTAAGCATAATTATAATGACTACAGAGAAACGCCTGGAACTTGGGTTAGAATACCTTGGGTTGAGTTCTAGTTTTGTATCCTACTAGTTGTTTTATGAAAATATTTGAAAAATCACTTATCTGACATTCAAAAGCAGCATTTGTAAAATGTGAGCAATTTTATCTGTTTCATTTATCCTCATTAGGAACCTATAAGAATTAAATATGGTAACTTATATAAACGTGCTTTGTTATCTAGAGATTACTGTGTATTTGTTAGCTAGTTTTTATTATTCATCAGTTTAGCCTATCTAGTATGATCACTGATGGATATAGATACAAATTAGGGGATTTCTTCACCACTATTAGTGAATTTTGTATTATCATAGAGAGAGTTTAATAATGAATGACTTGTATTCCCACACCCAACAGTAATTAACAAAAATCAAAACAAAGCATAAACAAACAAACAAAAAAAAACTTCACAGGACACATACTTCCTCCAGCTCTTCAATAGATTATTACAGGACCATTAACTTCTCTGTAAGATTTTGCTCCACTCCTCTATCTTTCATCTCCACCTTCTACTTCCTTGTAGAGCATTCACTGATTCCTTTACTCATGTGAGTTCTGTAAATGTCATCCAACTCACATGACAGCTGGAATAGAATCCAGTAGTTTATGAATAGTTCATGTAAATGTCATCCAACTCACATAGCAACTGGAATAGAATCCAATAGTTTATGAATAGGCCTTATTTTGTGTCTTATCAGGTCTAATGTAGATTTTCCACAAAAACAAGAAGGTAGCATCAAAGTTTTAATGCAAGCAGGTTGCAGGAAGAATATCCCGCTTTTTAAGAATATCCTTGAGTATCTAATATTAAATAGGTCTAAGATGTAGTATTCTTCTGCAGTAAATAATAATTTTGAATTGGTGCCAAACCAGGGGTTGTACTCTTGATTTTGTTCAGGCATCTTTCTAATGCGTTTCAATGTAAATTAATGAATTATCATATATCCTAATGGTCATTGGTCAGTAGAATCATCTTGCAATGTAAAATAGTATTATTACCAGGTTGAGGGGTTTATATTAATTTTGTAAAATTAAATTCAAATTACACCTTGTAATATAAATCTTTAATTTCAAAGAAATATGTGATTTTGCTTAAACAGAAAAAAAAAGTTTATAAATATGCAACCGAAACATATCTGTTGTGAAATGAGCTATTTCCTTTTTTAAGTTAGGTACTTTTCAAAAGAAGAACTTCAGACAAGTATTTGTATTTAGTTAGGTAGGCAATTTAGGTGGCTATTTCAGGAAGCAATAGTGAGGGATGAAGAAGAGTAAAGAAAGGAGGAAAAGCCTATATAAGGCATGTTACTAAGGCAACTGGTGTGAACTGGGGCTTGATTCTCCTTAGAACTTTCTGAGAAGCATATGGAATGCTTGTAAGAACTGTCTACCTGAGGATGGACCACTCTGTTGGTTGAATTGTCTTTGGTACATTTATTTTACAAACTTGTATATGACTTGTCGTGTCCTGCAAAACAAGGGCAGTGAGAGAACGAGATGGAGCAACGAAGGGTTAAAGAAGAAAATAAACAGCAGCCAATAGTTAAATGATAGCAGGGCCAAGGGTCTCCAGCCTCACAGAACTGACAGCCCCGAATCGGGCCAACATGCTGCTTTTATTTCTCCACATACCCGGAAGTAGCATTGTTCTAGTCACAGTCTGTGAGTCTCAATCCTGAGAATTTGCTCAAGCCAGATTACCCATGCCTGCAAACTGCTATTACCAAAAGTCCACCCACAGGGATTAGACAAATGCTCTGCCTTCACACACCCATAGGCATACACTCCAGGGAGATAAGATTATTATGCTGAGGACAGATACTATGATATCATCTGATCACTTCCCAAGCAGGTTGCGGGAAGAAATGTAGCTACAGAGGTAGAAGACCTCCAGTGTCTTTGGGAGTGGGTGAGGACCTATGCCCACCTCCATCAGCCCCGAGATTTCTCCTGATGGCCCCCATGTGACTGTGCCTGTCTTAAGTTGTTCCTTCCTTGAGGAATCTTACCCATCGTTGGCTAACCAGCCATCTTTTGGGGCCAAACAGGGAGACACAAGGTTTATGAGCAGTGTCCACAAAAGGGTCAGTTTACAGGTAAGCTCAGGGGCGACAGACTGCTGGACAGCTGCATGGCAACAATGACTACTGAACAAGATTTCGTTTGCTCAAGGTGAAGTGCTGTCAGTAATGGAGAATCAAAGCTCATGTTTAATTGTCCGCCATAGATTCCACAAGAATTAGAAGCCACGAGGATGCATGACAGGACATCAGATACATTTCATCATATGCCTTTGTGAGCTTCAGTGATAAACCACATATAAAAACACTGTTTAAGTAATCTAGAACCCAGTATTATGTTTTTATTTCTATATTTATATCTTCAAATTTGGAAAACCAGAATATAATTATAAATATAAACCAGAATATAAAGTAGGCCCACTTAGTTATTTTGTGTTTGTCAAAACTGCCAATAATCTGAGATTTGGTCCTATTTGCATGCCAATGAGCATACCTGTCAGAGTTTCCTAGATCTTGGCAGAAGGTATGGGACTTTGGGCCAATGAGAGAGGACTTTATTAACCACAGGACAGCAGGCAACGAGAGGCATGTTCAAATTGGATCCCCTCCTTTTAAAACATCATTGAAAAGATGCAGAATAGCACCAGGATATTTACATTCTGGAGAAAGACTCCAGAGGCAGATCTGAAAGATCATTAATATCCCTACCTTCATTCCCATACTTCCCATAGTCCAAGGTCTTCTCTCCAGGTACTGGATTTTGCTCTCCCTCCACATCCACAAAATCTGGCGTAGCTATAACTTCACCTTTTCTTCTCCCCCACGCTTCTCCTACTCCAGCCAGAACTTTGCAAGAGTCAAGTGAAACAGAAACAAGAGCATATTTATAAACAGCAACCAGAATTAAGTTTTAATCTGCTAATCTCATTCTAGACAGGCCACCATCCATAGACTGTACTCATTAGGCTGGTCTGGGTTGCCATTATAGGGTACAGAAATATACATTATGCTGAGGAAGAGACAAGAAGGAATCCTGAAATTTCAAAAGAAGTCTATATAATTCCCTGTAATCCTCAAACCCCTTCCCCTGAGATTGTTATCCTAGTCACAAACCAAGGAGGTAACTTGGAGTTTCATAGTTGCCCAGGTCAGAGACAGAGAACAGCACAGCACACAGCATGAGCTTGACAATCACATCAGTGCTCCGTGTTCCCCTTAAGTCACTAGCAAGCAATGTGGAAGCGGACTCAGTGGGTGATATGCTCACAGTGGGTGTGTGTCACAGCTGAGCAACTCTGAGTTCAGGAAACCACCAACTCCATAAGACCTTAAGTAGCAACCTGCCCAACCTTTGCCCTGGAGGGAAGATCATCTTTATTAGTACTGGTTAGGCAACAAATCTGCCCTCAGCCCCAGGGGAGAACCTACCTCTATCTTCTAAAGGTGATTGCTATACAAACATCTGTAAAAAAGATAGTACAAACCACAAGAGGCCAATGCCTTTGCTGGAAACAAGGCAGTAATGTAAGAGACCCAATGGAGAATCATCTCCCAATATTTTATTTATTTTGGTGGTGGAATTCTAGTCTTTCCTTCTGAAATGACTTTATTTCTGTCATTATCTATCCTGTTCACTTAACCATGTTTTAAAATAATGTAGCCTAAGAAGAAGCTGCAGATAAAATACTAATTGGACAAGAAAGCAAAGATGGCTATTTGACAAATTTACTTTTTGCTCAGCATTTTGTTTTGATTTTTTTTTTCTTTGAATATTTCTTTGGGGGCGGGGCACCATGCTTCTCAATGAAGAGAAATATTAACAATAGAGATCTTTTATTTTTACATTTATGCCATGAATTCATAGGGAATGGGTTCCAGCAGCTCAGGCTCCTTTCTATTGGTTCTCACAAAGTGTGCTTCTCTGGGTGGGGCAGGCAGGCATTTCAATTGAACCCAAGTACCCTTCTCTTTGGCTTCCTTCTTTTTGATCATTTTCCTTCACCCGTTTCAGGAAGCTGTCTCGGCTCTTAGAGTGTTTAATATGTTCAATGCAAACATTAATTCTCTTGGCAAGAATCTTGCCCTTAACTTGTTTGTTTACGACAATGCCAACTGCGTGCTGAGTAACATTGTAGACCCTTCCAGTTTTGCCATGGTAACATTTGTGGGGCATTCCTTTTTGAACAGTGCCCATTCCCTTTATGTCCGCAATATCACCTTTCTTGTAGATTCGCATGTATGTGGCCAAAGGAACAACCCCATGTTTTCTAAAAGGCCCAGCGAACATAGAGCGGGTGCCCCGCCTCTTTCCCTGTGTGTTGGTCATCTTGACGGATTCCTGGAAGATGGCGGTCCCGGCCGAAAAGGACGTTTTGATTTTTTTTTAAATCCCATTTCTTTTCAGAAAGGTTATTGAGTTTTGTAGTAATTAGGAAAATGGAACTTTTATATATTACGATTAGTGTTGAAAGTATTTTATATTTTTTTACAAGGTACATGTACAGATAGTAACAGTCAAATTGGAAAACAAAGGTGATGAAGAAGACCAAGTTGAATTTCATAGTAATTTTCCTCTATTTTAGGCAAATGATAAAATAAAAAGTATCCTTTGTTTTATTGTATTTAAACTTTTATTTTCAAATACTTCGACTCTTCAAATTTGAAAAATTAATGATTCCCTTGAATCACTCATCCTGCTTTTACTAACTATAACAACTTATATGGTCATAGTAAATTATTAAAACAAGAAAATTTATATTGGTGCAATACTGTTATGCACAGATTTTATTCAGATTTCACATGTACACTTTTTGGTGTATAGTTCTTTGAAATTTCATATGTATAGATTTGTGTAGCCATTACCAAAATCATGATAAAAGACATGTCATCACCACAGAGAAACTCTCTAATTACTTTTCCCTTTTAGATATCACACCCATCCCAAGCTCTAATCTTTAGTAATCACTGATCTGCTCTCATCATCATATTGTTTTACTTTAAGAATGCTAAATAAATGTAATATTATATAATCATAAGCTTTGAGTTTGGCTTTTTTCACTCAACATGATTCCCTTGAGATTGATTCATGTTGTTGTATATATGGATGGTACATTCCTTTGTATTGCTAAATAGTTTTCATTGTAGGAATGCACCATATATTATTTATCTATTCACACACAGAAGAATCTTTTGGTAATTCCCATTATGGCATAATTCAAATAATGTTATTACTATACACCTGTGTACAGCTTTTCACGTGAATGTAAATTTTTGTTTTTCTGTGAAAAATACCGAGTGTGGTTGCTGAGTAAATCACATGGGAAATCCATGTTTAATTTTATTTTATTTTTTTAAATTGCCAAACTATTTTTCTGAGAGTCTGTACAATTTTACTTGCTCAACATCCTTTCCAGCACTTGGTTTTGTCAGTATTCTTTTATTTTAGAAGCTCTAGTAATGATGTAGTGGAATCTTATCATAGGTTTAGTTTGCGTTTCTCTAATGTCTAGTGATGTTGAACATCTTTCATTTGTTTATATTAACATCTTTTAAAATATAATTTTATTTGTTTTGTTTTAGCAAAATGCTGAATTGTGACTCTAAACAATAGTCTTCTTTTGCCGAACTTATTGATTGATTTCTTGTCATTTTAAAAAGAACATTTAATTTTGTCATTATTGAGAAACTTATGCTTTTCAAGTATTTTAATTGGGCACTAATTTGTTGCAAGGCACTATGGAGGATATTGATGTGTATTATTATTTTATCCTCACAGATCTTACAAGGAACATGGGGTGAAACTGGCTATAAGAAATAATTAAAAAGAAACACCAACCACTCTGGACTGTAGATAAAGACTCCAGATTGATGCTACTTAACTAGTTTACAATTCACCAGTTTATGCATTGAGATTTCTGTTTGTTTGTTTGTTTGTTTGTTTTTTATCTGCAAATGAAGTACCTGGACTCAAAATTTTCTGTATTTACTTCTCATATCCTGAGACTGGAAATCAGAGGAATATGCTTCTAGTTGGCAATCCGAAGGGTTCTGATTGGGAAAACGTAAAAGGGAATGTATGCTGTAGCTACTTAGCTCTCCTTAGCACTAAGAAAAAGTATCTTAAAAGATAAGTATCTTGGAACAAGGTGAGGCCAGACTCAAGAAGACCAGGTTGGTGTCTGTAGTTCTTTTGTCACAAGCTTTCTCTGTGTTGCACTGATTTGTCTCTGAAAGGCAGAATCCATCTTTTGATGCACTTTAAAAATGAGAAAATGATATGATCATAACTATATTGGAAATCTACTAAACAGTGTAATTTCTACATTTTACTTCCTATTTTAAGATTTGAGTTCATTTGACCCTTGACATTATGGTATATTGCACAAAACTGTACTAAAATTCCAAGAATTATTTCAGAGAGAAAAGATTCTATTGTGTATTAGGAGCAGGAAAAAGAAACATGCAGCGAGAATACAGGTTTAATTTAAAAAGTTAGAAAGAGAAAAAGAAATATATATAGATAGATGTGATTACTGTGGTTTCAGTCATTGAATGATTATATTCAAACTACAGTACTTTCTATATTCAATGAGAAAATAGGCATATTCATCATTTCACAGGCTTGACGGAGCCAGCCATAAACAGAACACATTAAAATATTTTTTAGTAGTTAGAAAAAGTAATTACCTAGTTATGAGAACTGGTGTGTTTGTAGATCCAAGTAAGTGAAACACATGTAAATATTAAACCATTTTTTTGTGCAGTCTTCAGTAGCTATTGTGTTTACCCCTGCCTAACCAATGACAATAACAAAAGTTACATCAATAAGAGCTTTAAAGATAAAATAGTTTATGATATTTGTTAGCGCATTCTTATGTTTATAGAGTAAGTCCTCACATAAGTTTTTTTTTTTTTTTGAGTTTCAGGTGTAAAAAAAACACTGTAATAGACATTTACACCCTCACAAAGTGATAACCCTCTTCCCCATCTATTACCCTTCTGACATCATATATAGCTCTTACAATTCCATTGACTCTATTCCCTATGCTGTACTCCATATCCCATGACCATATATATAATTATTATAGTTGGCATTCAATATTTTTCAGCTTCAGCTTCAAGTGTACACTGCAGTGGTCAGGCATCTGCACTATCCATGAAATGGTCTCCCTAATAAGATAAGTGCTCATCTAACACCCTATAAAATCTTTATAATATTATTGATTATATTCCCCAAACTGTCTTTCCTATCCCCTTGGCACAGTTGTGACTATGAATTTGTGCTTTCTAATTCTCTTATCTTCTCCCTCATCCTCACCCGGCTCCCAACTAGCAACCATCAGTTTTTTCTCTATATCTCTGGGACTATTTCTGTTTAGTTTGCTCTTTTATTCAGTTCTTTAGATTCCACATATAAGTGAGATCATATGATATTTGTCTTTCTCTGTCTGACTTATTTCACTTAGCATAATGTTCTCTAGGCCCATCCATATTATTGCAAATGGTAAGAATTCCTTCTCCTCAAATAAGTTTTAATCTAAGTTCTTTTCTTAAAAAGCTTAAACAAATAACTAGTCTATTGAGTGGTAAACTTTTTTTCAGCACTATGTTTGTGTAGTTAATGGAAAGAATATGTATAAGTGAGATTTGTCAGCTCCTTGTTGACAAGGATCCTGCTATTACTGTATGTCTGTATAGAAATTGTAGGAAAATCTATTTCTATAGAAGAAGGCAAGACCATTCTCTAAAATGTTTTTTTTTATGTTCAAAGTTCTTTTTCCTATGTATAATGTGAAAATATTATAGAAAATTTATAAAACAAAATATACATAGAAAAGTAATAATTAGACATTCTTTTATTACCCAGAATAAACTATTAATACGTTGTTGTATTTCTATAACATGCATTTGCATTCATGCATTTACAAAATTGCATGAACTTATATCCATTTTTTATATTCATGTTTTATAAACTTAAGAGCAAATTAAAATCAGTATTATGTTGAATATTCTTTTTATATCCATGTTTTTATAAATTTAAAAACAGATTATAGGTGACATAAAATATGTTATTTTTAATGACTATACATTGCAGTGCTCTTTTCAGTGAAATGCAGCAACATAACTACCTCCCTATCTGTTAGACATGCATGGAGCGTGGATGAAGTTGGGAATGAAAACAAGATCCCACTGGGAAGGAAGAACTGGTGTCCTGCCAATTACTCTGTACCTTTCACCAACCCAAAATGATAACTAATGTTGAGATTTTTTTAGCAACCATTTATTCATTGTGACTCTGCTTTAAAGTGACACATTTACTTTAACCACCTTGTTTTCACACTTTTACTTTAAACAAAAAGAATCCTCAAAATTGCTAAATTGCATATCTGCCAGTAGGTTTCCCATACTAACTCCTGCTTTTACATTTCTCTGTGAGAATGCTTCCTCTCCACATGTTATGTGGCACTTATCTCCTCCTACTTGCTGCCCAGAGTTGTAGTTGGTGAATTGATTTGGGAGGGGATATATTGATGGAAGTGGGAAGGACCAGAACGCAGAGTTCTTCAAAGTCCAGCTCCCATACCTTGAAGGACCAACTGCTTGCATCTCTGTTGCTATGGACCATGGATTTCTAGGCTAGGTGAGAAATAGAGGAGGAAAGACAAAACAGGTTTCCATTTTTCCTCATGTTTCCATTTTTTTCTCTTGTCAGTGGTTTTATTTTAGTTTTAGTCAAAGTATATAGGTTGGCCAATACTTATGTTTCTCATCCCAGTTTTATCAGCCATATAGTAATTTTAAATTTCTCCTAAATTCTAGAAACCAGTTGACTGAGTGTCTGATAGTGATGCCATTGGAGTCCTTTCATGTTTCTGTAGGAATGATGGAAAGAAGTAGAGAGCGGTTGAGTCAAGGACCACTGTGCTTACAGCATGTTAGAACAGTCTCCAGCATCAACTTTTTATCACTAAATTAGCTAGTTGATTTTTCATAAACGTCTTCAGTTACATGTAATCTGAATAGTTAATTAATATTGTTAAATAAATTGAGTCATGTGTTACTTGGGAAATGCTAGTAAATGTAATTTTAAAATTATATTACATGAGTAATTTTAACTCAGTAAAATTTCAAGATTTACTTTAGTAAACTGTCAGCAGTGTAGTTAGTGTATGCTTTTAATATACAAGTATAAACTCAGAAACATGGTTGTTCTTATAGCTGCAAAAAAACGCAATTAGGATTTCAAAAGATGCAAATCATTAATAAATAAAAATTTAAAATTACTAAAGATGTGTATTTTTAAAATGTAAATAAGTATACTCCCTGAAATGTAAATAAGTATATGCCTACCAAAATAATATATTTCTACTACCTTCAAGAAAACTATTTTAAGTCTCAAATGAGAAAATATAACTAAAGACAAAAATAGTGTAAAAAGTAAAACATTTTCAATAGTTACTTTATTTCTAATGAAGGTCATAGGTTTTTTTCCAAATAACAGCATTGTTTAATAGATATTTGCCTTTCAGGGGACATGAAAAAGAAAAGTTTGCCTTTGCCTTAATTAAAGGCAAAACACAATTGTGTTTCTACTCTAGAAAGTTGTCCAATTATATCATTCTTTATATGTCTAAGAAACTGATAATGAATTTCATGTCTCTATACATTGTTGTATTCTCTAGAAATACTCTGTAAATTACTTTTTTTCTGTTTTATTTGTATTATGATAGACACAGAATTGTACATAGCATTCATTGTAATAGTCTGGTGGTATCACTTAACTCTGAGAGCCCTAGGAGTGATATTTCCTAAGGCTGTCCTGCTACTTTCCTTGATTGTTGAAAAGAAAAAAGAGAGATAGGGAAGCTAGCTAGAAGACAACTGAGATAACACAAGGAATATTTTATGCAATCCTGAACTACGGTAATAGCAGGGGTGATAAACCATTGAACTGGATTTTTAGAAATTCCACGGAATTGTGATAGACAAGAATTAGTGAAAAATTAGATTAGACATGGTGTTGTCTTGGATTATCAGGTGGTTCAGATGATGAAGCCTTTCTGAGATAGAGACTAAAGAGGAGGCGCATATGTGTATTTGGTGGGAAAGGCATTAAGGTCAGTTGTGAACTACTAAACTTTAATGTTGAACATCTAAGTGCATAATCAAACAAAGCACTTAGAAAATATTCTGAGAGAATGTAAAATGCTCTGGAATCACAAGTAAATATAGAAGATATTGCTCTAATAATATGAGAGCTTATATCAAGTCCAGCCATTATTCTGTCTAAAGAGTATTGTACAAGGTCTTTTATTGCTAATTGCTTAGACAAAATAAGAACTAAGGATAAATGAACCCATAGGAAGATGAAAATTTTGAAGCTGTATGATTTGACATCTTGATTGGGAGAGCAGAGTAGCTTTGGGGAATTGGGGAAGGGAAACAGACAAGTTGCTGTCTTTTTGTTTTTCAGTCTAGTTGTGGAGAACATCGCTTCACTGGCCCATGTTAGTATTATGATCATTGTGCTCCATCCGGCTGAGGCAGTCAGTTGCCGGCCGCTCCCAGCGGCTCATGGCAGTTCTTGCTGGCTGCTGGCTACTCACGCTGGCTACCGGCCAGCCCCACTGCAGCCTTCAGGTTGAGCTGTTGTTCACAATCTTAGCTGTAGAGGGCGCAGTGTCACTGGCCCATGTGGGAACCGAACCAGCAGCCCTGTTGCTCAGGCTTGTGCTCCCAAGCCAACTCTTAGCCAACTGAGCCACTCGGCCAGCCCAAGAAGTAAAATTTTTAGTAAAGGTAATATTTAAATGTGTGTTCCAGTGTTCAATCATGCTTAAGCAAGTAAATGATTCAAAGAGATGATTTCTGCTTCCAAATGGTGGGGTTTTTTTTTATGGTACAGTTGCATGAGGAAGTCTATGATGTGTCAGTAACAGGGTTGCAGAGGAACACACCCAGTTTTATTATTTTTTTAATATAATTTTTTCAGTCCTACCAGCTTACAACCAGTTGAGCTGAACAAGTGAACGAGAGAAAACAATACACCAGGAATTTGTGTGCTAACATGGCAAATCTGTTTCCTCATTTCCATTCCAGCCTGTCTCAGTACCATAATTGTATTTATTTCTACCATTCTTGTTTTGATTGTTTGTTTTCTCATATAGGAACACTAGTTGGCAAATAGCAGTTCATCAATGGGATGAATGGCAAATATTTCCATTCCTTCACTATGCTCTTGCTCTTGAAGAAGTTAACAATTCTTTTGCTTCCTTTTAGCCTCTCATCCTCCTTCTCCTTATATTTCATCAGGAATCCTTATTTCTTCATTCATAAATGAATCTTAAATTCTAGGACTAAGACTATCCAAATATGATTTTTGAAGCCATTTCATAATTTTTCCACGTGCTCAAAATATGTCCAATTTTAATCACTTAATGAAAATGTAGAGTAAGTAACTCAGCTATATTAGGAATAGAAAGAGGTCTAAAACTGTAGATATCTGCTTTCTAAAAAATTACATTATGGTAGGAAACACAAAATATGCAAATGAATGACTGAAATATTTGGCAGTATAAAAATAAATAAAAGAAATATACACATTCAAAGCTGGGTTAATTTTTTGCTATTATTTAATTCATATTTGCATGATAATATTTAACCTGGTCCTTAAAGAATGGCTGGGATACCATATCATCATTGTCTCTTTTGGATCAAAAGCCTTTAAATGTTGGAGTAAAAACTACATCTGTGTGAGAGTAGACAAACCCTACCTAGCTTCCTGAGATTTAGATTCTAGAAAAAATATTAAATTCTAATATGACAATGATAAAGCAAAAGTAATATTAATAAGCCTTTGAAAAAGCATTTATGCACCTGTGCATGTCTGTGCATAGGCACACAAAATGCACATTGTCCATACATAACAAATAATTAATTCCGCCTGTTAATTCATTAAAGATATTGTGATGGTGAGAGACTGGAGAATGAAACTTTTGGAGTAGGTTCAGTTCAGGGCAAAACCTGACTGGAACTATGAAGCATGTAGCATTGCCCCGAGGGTCAAACTCATAAAACCTCAGCCTGGCTCATTTGCAAAGTTCCTGCTGTTTATCTCTCTCCCTGTGAGCCAGGGTGTTTAACATTTGCATGAACAGTCATTGTGAGCCTGGCTATTTGTCTTTCACTAGGTTCCTATTTTCTATTTACTGATGATGTTTGTATTCCTCACTCAGAACATTCATCATTTGCTGGGGAAGGAAGTAGAGTGGTTCATTTAGAATAATTTATTCCTGATTTAATTTTTTCCTTTCCCCCAAAACACTAGTTATTAGCCATTCTCAAAATTCCACAGTTATTTCAGTGAAGAAAGTGTTAAGAGAACAAGAATTTTGAAGACCTAGTCACTGTGTACTAAACACTGTGGTTGGTATTTTACAGACATCCTCACTGCAATTCTGTGAAATAGCTATTATTGTTTGTTATATAAATATGCATGTGTGTGTGTGTGTGTATGTGTGTGTGTGTGCATATAAAGAAACCAGAGGCTCAAAGCTTTAACATAGTTAATAAGTAGCATGTCTATTTGATTAAGTAGTCCATGTTTTTTCTTCTGAGCTATACTGCTTCATAAAATAATGAGGAGAAACGATTTGAAGAAGTTAGCAACACAGATACATTATAACCCAATTAAATCCTTTCTTGCTGTGTCACACGTTTGGACAGACCAAAATTTATTCTAATTTTTCAGAGCAGAATTATACACTGAGAAAAACTGAACAATAACAGTTCATTAAATTCGTTTTTTTCTTATATATTTGTGCTAACATTAAAATGACTTCTTGCCATAAGTCTAAGCTTTTAAAAAGATCACCCTTATTATTAGTGTGAGCAAGGGCACTAACTGGATCATGTTCTGATGACAGACATTAGCAATGGAAACCACCTAGTTATGCAGGACATGCTGAATCCAGACATCACGCAGGGACAGATGGATAACCAGGAAGGGGATACTGAAAGAAGCAGAACCAATGCTCGCCCAAAACTAAAGACCAAACATATATCACAGCAGTATCATTTATTGCTTTTGAGTGATTGAGTCATAGGACTGAAACAGAGGCAATAAAGTGTAACCAGGTGATATTGCAACTAAAGGAAAAAAAGACAACAATTATTTCTTAGTAATATTCATTAGGCAGTTTATAAGCATGATATATGATTTCTAAAGCTAGGCTTTAAAGCTAAATTGAGTGAAAGTCATAAGGACCCTCTGTTTCAGCAACATTGGTCACAAACTCAGATTTTAATTGAAACCAGAATATTAGAGAATTGAATGTTTTTTTCCCAGCATTTTTCAACCTAAAATATTGGATAGTCACTATCCCCGTACATTAAACCCATATTCAAAAATTTTGAGCTACCTTAGCTCAAAATTTCACAGCTGTTAAAATAGAAAACCTGTATTTTTCTTCAAGGAAAAACCACACACAGTTTGCCATACACCAACATCACCTTGCTAATATTCTTTTTTCTGTCCCTTGAGTATTACTCAAAAGTGTCTTAAAGTTTAAAACTCAAACTTGGCAGTTGTATAATACTCCCAAGGGAGGGAGTTAAGGGTAATTTAAAGAAAAATAGCTTAGCATTGTGTTTTGTATATAGGCAACAGAACATTTTCTATCTGGTCGCAACTACATGAATGCAACTTCAGTCAGTGGAAGTATTGTCCAATGCCATTTAGAAAGTTGTCAGAGCTAAGGAAGGTATTAGAAGTATACTGGTTGGAATAGGAAATTGCCTTAAGGAAAGAACCTGTTTCCTGCCATTTCCTACTATAGATAAATGAGAACAAAATATAGGGAACCATAAGACCATTCCAGCAAATAAAAACCAACCCACCATTCTGTGTATCATATATTGTGATTATTGCAGCTGGTACTTTGCTCACTGTGATGACGTCAAAGCGTGGCTGCAAATCCTTTGATACTTTGACATTCCTCCCAGACCCCTGAATCGGAGTGAGCTTGTCACTGCTTTAAACAAGAGGTTACAGAAGAAGTTATACTAGGACAATTCTGAGGCCAAATTTTGAAAGCTCTGGTAGCAACCACCTTGTTCACTAAAACACTCACTCCTGGAGGCCTGAATTACCAAGTAATAACTGACTACCCTGAGGTTGCCATATTGAGTAGGATGACATGGTTTATTGGTTAGGAACACAGATGCTAGAATCAGACTGTGTAGCTTCAAATCCTGGCTCTAACAAATACCATCTTTATAACCTTTGGACAGTTACTTAATCTCTCTGTGCCTCAGTTTCCTTATTTATAAAATGAAAGATACAATAATCTGATCCACATGACCTATTATCTTACCATACTTTTATACAGTAGTTTAAAGGGTCAAATGTGTGTATTTTTTTTTCAATTTTTATTCAGTTAACTTAAGCTGAAAAAAAAAATCACTTCTCCCATCTCTCCCACTGCTCACTTGCCATCTCTTGCAACCACTAATCTGTTCTCTGCATCTATAAGCTGGTTTTGTTTTAGATTACACAAATACACATGATCACATGCTATTTCTTTTTCTCTGCCTGACTTATTTTACTTAGCATGATGCCTTTGAGGTTTATTAATGTGTCACAAACAACAATATTATTTTTCATGGCTGAATAATATTCTACACAGACACACAGACACACACCACATCTTCTTTAATCTTCTTTTTCCTATCATCCTTTGATGGACACTTGGTTTCCTTCCATATCATGGCTATTATAACTATTCTGCAATATCATGGGACACACATGTCTTTTAGAATTAGTGTTTTTGTTTTCTTGGATAAATACTAATAAGTGAAATTTTTGAGGCACCTTTATACTGTTTTCCATAGTGGCTGCACCAAAATACATTCACACCAACAGTACACAGTGGTTGCCTTTTTTCCACATCCTCACCAACACTTGTTATTTCTGGACTATCTGATACTAGCTATTCTAACAGATGTGAAATTTTATTTCCCTGATGATTAATGATGTTGAATATCTTTCCATGTACCTCTTAGCCATTTGTATGTCTTCTTTGAAAAAAAAAAAGTGTCTATTCAGATTCTCCGCCCAATTTTTAATTGTGTTGTTTGTTGCTATTGAGTTGTATGAGTTCTTTATACATATTTGATAATTTACAGTTATTTTCCCCCATTCAGTAGGTTGCCTTTTCATTTTGTTGATGGTTTCCTTTGCACCACAGAAGCCTTTTAGTTTGATGTAGTTCCACTTTATATTTTTACTTGTATTGATTTTGCTCTTGAAATCAGATTAAAAATAATCATCAAGACATATGTCAAGAAGCTTACTACCTCTGTTGTTGTTTTTTTTTCTAGGAGTTTTGTGGTTTCATCTGTTATGTTCTTCATAAGTCTTACCAAGTCCTTTTTGAGTTAATTTATATGTATGGCATAATGGTTCCTTCTTTTGCATGTGGCTGTCCAATTTTCACTACACCATTTAGTGAAGTGACTGTCCTTTCCCCATTGTATATTCTTGGCTCTTTTGTTATAATTTGGTCAAAATAATTGAACAAATATACATGGATTTGTTTCCATGTACTCTCTCCTGTTTCATTGATCTATATGTCTGTATTTATACTAGTACCATACTGTTTTAATTACTAGAAACATGCAACTTACCAAAACTGAATCATGATAAAATATAAAATATGAACAGACTGATTACTAGCACAGAGATTGACTCATTAATCATAAACCTTCCAACAAACAAAAGTCCAGGCTTCAGTTGGGATTTCTACTAAATATGTATAGAAGAATTAATACCAATCCCTTTCAAACTCTTCCAAAAAAGGATGGGGGAAAAAAGGGAACTCTTTAAAACACATTTTATGAATGCAAAATGCATTACTCTAATACCAAAAAGAGACAAGGGTGCCACAAGAAAAGAATATCATAGGCCAATATTCCTGTGAACACAGATGCAGAAATTCTCAACAAAATATTAGTAAACCGATTTTAACAATACATTATAAAAGATCATACACCATGATCAAGTGGGATTTATTCCAAGGATGCAAGGATGGTTCAACATATGCAAATCTGTCAATATGATACACCACATTAACAAAATGGTGAATAAAACTCATGATCATCTCAATAGATACAAGAAAAGTACTTGACAAAATTCAACATTCATGTATGATGAAATCTCTCAACAAAGTGCATATAGAGGGATCATAACTCAACCTAGTAAAGGTCATAAATGATAAGCCCAAAGCTAAAATCATGCTCGACAGTGAAAAGTTGAAAGCCTTTTGTGAGGGGTGAAAAGGATAACTATTACATTGTTTTGTACACCTGAAACTAATATTAATAATAATAATATTAATAATAATAATAACAACAATAATGAAAAGAATGGAACCCAGGATGGATCAGCTAAAAAAAAAAATTGAAAGCTTTTCTTCTAAGATCATATATAAGACAATGATACCCACTCTCACTACTCTTATTCAACATAGCACTGGAATTGCTAGCCACAGCAATTAGGCAAAAAAATAAATAAATAAATAAATAAATAAATAAATAAATAAATAAATGTCATCCAAATTGGAAAGGAAGAGATAAAACTGTCACTGTCTGCAGGTGACATGATCTTACATATAGAAACCTTAAAGACACCACCAAAAAACTGTTAGAACTAAGAAAAAATTTATTAAAATTTCAGGATACAAAACTCTGTTGCATTTTTTATGTTAATAATGAAAAACAGAAAGGAATTAAGAAAACATTCCAATTTATAGTTACATCAAAGAGAATAATATACCTAGCAATATATTTAACCAAGGACAAAAATGGTCTGTATAAAAACTGAAAAACATTGATGAAAGAAATTAAAGACTCAAATAAATGGGAAGATGTTCCATCCTCATGGAATTGTAATATTGTTGAAATGCCCATAATACCCAAAGCAATATGCAAATTTAACAAAATCCTTACAAAATTCCAATGCTGTTTTTCACATACACACAAAAAATGTAAAATTTGTACGGAAACAAAAAGGACCCCAGATAGCGAAACCAATCTTGAGAAAGAACAAAGTTGGAGGTATCACACTTCCTGATTTGAAATTATATTACAAAACAGTCAATATGGTTTTTAAACATGTAGAAGGACAGAGTTGATTAATGACAAAGTGGAGTGCAGGAATAATTTGGAATAGTAGAAACAGAAGTGGGGAAAAATCAAAATATAAAGGTTATTGTTTTTGTTCTTGTTTCTTGTTTGTTTTTTGGTGACAGTAGAAATCTGCTTATTTTTTTCATTCCTGCCAAAATATAGCTAACCCCTTGACAAATACTAATGGAGCAGTTCAAAGGAACAATGATGTCTGAAATATGGTGTTTCTGTGTGAGTCTAATCTCACGGAAAGCATTAATTGTTCAATTCAGCAGTGACAGTTAAGTAATATAGTCATCACACCAAAGGAAGGTCACTGTAGAGAACAAAAAGGGTTTTCACCTTGAAGTCATGAAGGAGGTTGTAGGTTCCCTTAGCTCTGTGACTTCTTAGCTAAATGACTACTCCTTACCTATGCAGTGGTATATGCTTAATAGGATATACCTAGTCTGTCTAGGGTTGTTAAAGTAAGTAGATCTGGAATTTGTGAATTTTTCAGACATGGTTTTTAGGAAAATTTTCTGTAAGCCATGTATCTCTCAGAGTATAAAATGGAGATGTTTCATGACCAGAACAAATTCTTTCTAAAAGATATGACTGTGCACATTTGCTAGAGCCCCCATATGTTAATTGTGGGCCAGCCAGTATTCCAATGTTGCAATAAAGAATATGAGAAGAAATGGGGAGTGGTTTGGGCAGACTTCTCCCACTTCACCTATGCCTTGCAGTTGCATGTATCCTTGAAATTAATAGTAAATCCTGATACTGGTAAAGAACTCTGACAATTGCGAGTGTAATTTGACAACCTGATCTTTTGTTTTATCTCATTCATCCATTTTCTATGCCCCATTTCTTACTAATTCACTTAGGAAAACAGTTCAGTGGGTTCTTAAGCTTCTGCTTGATGGATCTCTCCAATGCAGCTGAGAAACATGACACCAAGCTCTCCCACTTTATCACCATTAACACGTCTTGCCTTCCTCACCTGAAGTTCCTGTTGCCCATGCTAGTCTTTGCAAGCATTTTTCAACTATTCAAATAAGCTTTTCTAAACAGATGCCTGCAAGGCACTAACCCATCAATTTACTTTAATTGGCATCTGGGAATGTATTTGCAAAAAGAATTCTGTTTGGAGGAATAGTGCCCATACATAGCACAGATTGCTTGATTGTCGCTTTTTAGTCCCAACACCTGCTTCCTATTGGAGAACCATGTTCCTCTTTTCTTCCTTGGAAGTGTCCCCAAACCTCCACTCCCCTGAAGAGAGGGAATAGACTGCTGCTAACCATTTCTTTCCTGAAGTACAACTTTCTCACTTTCTTATAATAAATTTTGACTTTTTTGGGTAGTGAAGACTGAGCCTAATACAGAACCTTTTTGTATCCTCTTTCATTTGTAGTTTGGGGAAAACCAGGAGCAGTACTTTGGGCAGGGATTTGTCATTCTGAAGGAGGACATATGCAGTCTCAAGTGGCTTCAGGCTGTGCCTATGAGGGAGATGTAAGATAGAAGTACAAGAGAAAGCTGTCCATGCTGTAAAATATTCTTCACAGTCTATCCACACCTACCATTTGAAATAAAAATAAAGCTATTGATGGAATTGAAATCTTGCTTTATGTAGGGGGATGCAAAGGCTAGCAGGTTAGCTAAATGTTAATTATGACTATTAATGTCATCTTACTGTCAACTGGCTAACTGAGCTTAGAGAAATTTAGATTTTCTGGGTAATAGTGGTTTCTCAAGCTGTATCAGTCAAAGGGAGGAAAGCTAGTAGGATGAGTATGATAGCTGAACACTAATAACAAAATAGTTGTCATTCTGATGCCTATGAAAAATAAATGCTATATTCCAGGAAATTATGGTTCTATTGAAGAATTTTTCCATCTCTCATGAACTCCTCACTTCAGCCATTAAACATTCTGCTTGCTCTCCATCCCTTACAATTGTTTCTATGAGAGCAACTCTAATTTTCTTTTCTCTTTGGTACATTTTTTAATAATTATTTCTAGTCATTTATTAATTGTTCCACTGAGACCTTCTACCACTTGAACCTAAGATAAAGGTATTTCATAAATAGGGATACTTTCCCCTCTAAAAGGCATTATAGCTACATCTTTAGAGTCCTGAAAACCAGGTCAGACTTTTCAAAGATGATGTATTATTCTGTCTAGTACAGAAAAAAGGATTCCCTCTGTTTCCCTTTCAGTTCAGTATCGGAAGCCTCAGAATAGAGGAAATAGGGTACCTTCTCAGCAAGTGGTATCTCCTGAGGGCAGGACTTCTTTTCACTGAGTAGATGTACTTTAACTCTTGTAGATTAGTTCCCTGAGATTCTTGAGAGATGCATGTGCATAAGCAAATTATTGCATTTCTGTATATTTATCCATGCTGCTACTTGGGATTCTCTCAAGTCATTTATGATTACTAAAAATGTCAAACGTAGAAATCTCAGACACAAAAATAAGTGTGTATCTGAATTAGATAAGCCCCACTGAACAAGTTATAGTCTTAGTACATACACATATATCTGTTTGGGTTTTTTTTTTTATTGTTGTGGTTTTGTTTTTTGTTTTGTTTTGTTTTGTTTTTTTTAGCTGAACCATCCTGCCACCTGTTGGCAGCTCAGCAGCAGCTCAGCTCAGGCCGGGAATGGAACTGGCGACCCTGTTGCTCAGAGCTCGCACTCTTGAGCAAGCTCTTAACCACTCGGCAGGCCGGACATATACATATCTTTGAAGCCACAAAGTCCAGTTTACAACTTTCACTCCAACTGAGAAGATCCCTGAATGGATATTGCCAGGAAAGCAACTATTTCAAAATAATACCTCTATGGGACCATTTGACATTATTTGACATAGCAAGGCAAACCCCTCTTTTAAAAGCAGGCTAAAAAAAGTGCCTCAAATAAAATGTAGTTGCAAATATGGATAGGCATGACAATTGATTTTTAAATGTAAATGGAAAACACTGAGGTAGAAATCCCTGAAGTGTTGCTAAAATTAGGAAGAGCACCTAACATTAAGTTCCTGGGATTTTTTTTCTAACAAAACATATTACCTGTTTGTTAATGTGTATTTATTTTCCTTTTGAGTGAGTCTTTATATGTGAAACTGTGGAACTGACTATAAACAAAATATTTAAAACAAGTATTCCTATTGCTCTACCATCCGACTAAAAAACAAGAAAACAACTATTTTTATCCTTTTAGAATGTGATCCTGTATCAGGCAGAGTCCTGAGAGAAACATCAAGTGGTTTCAGAATTTAATAAAGAGACTGCTTTCAAAGGTGTGAGAAAATTTTAAAGGAGCCAATCAAGGATGTTCAGGCACTTAAGGTGATGTGAGAAACAGCAGGAAACCATTATCGCCCCTCAGCCTGAAGGGCAAGAGGAGAAAGTAGGTCTTTACGAGCCCAAGGAGACCTGGAGCCATGTGGGAGAAGCTGCCTGAAAGGATCTAGCTATAACACTGGAGGATGTAGCCTCTTCCATAAAATGAGGCCCAGAGCAGAAAAGGGGCGGGGGAGGAAAAGAGCAAAGGTCTCTTTCTATCCTCTGATCTCTCACTGGCAACTCTCATTGGCTGAACTCAACCAGAAGCTAGCTAAGAGATGCTCAGGTTTGCAGTCTGCAGGGATCAGACTCCTGGGGCATAGAGCAGAGCAGAAAAAGGGGGGAAAGCAGCCAACTCTTATTTTCACTTTTGCTTTTAGTTTCATACTTCAAGTGAATGGTGGTAATTCCAATCCCTTTAAAATACAAAATAGGCGGGAAAGTGGGAAAGTGTAGCTGAAACACTGTTTATGAGGAAAGCATCTTCTGTGCTATCAATAGCATATTGCTGCCAAGCAAATGGAAGACAAAATAGACTGGAGATGTACACACACATATGTGTTATATCTACACATGATCATATGTGCTGGTGTGTGTTTGTATCCTCTTGTAACTTCTAGTTATCAATTGCCCTTCAACAAGACAAGATTCATTTCCCTATGTGCTTAATTACCCCCTCTAAACATTTGCAAAGAAGAGAGAGCTGTCTGTATAGTATTCGCTGCAATATGTTTTAGACTAATTTCACTTATTGCTATATTACTTTTAAAATTTTTGTGGACAAACTGAAAAATTGCCACTTGAGTTTTGTAAATAGAACCGGTAATATAGTAACATTGGTTTGCACTAAAAACTGCTTATTCAGTTATTCCAAATCAATGTGCTTTCATTGTACTTAAGAAAAACAGATTTCCCTCCTGTGCATAGTGCATGTAACAAAGAAATGTGAACTTGTGTAAACGTAAAGACAATCCCGTGAAGTCCATTGAGGCAGGAAAATGAATGAGACAAGAAGGAATACAAAGGAACAGAAAGGTTAACAAGTGGTAAGAGTAAACTAGTGAGATGAAATGACAGTAAAATCTCAGAGAGCACATATTTTGTGCATCACAGAATCCAAATTCCAAAGCCAAAGTGAAAAATAATTAATTAAAAAATAAATAAAACTTTAAAAAAGAAAACCAATATTTTATGATAGGTATATTAGCAAACCAACACTGTTATATTTAATCCATAGAACATTAAGCATCTTAAAAATAATTTATTACAACAATGTTATATGCACTATAACCTAAATATTTGAGGGAAGTATAGGTGTATAATTTCTGTGATGAGAAACTTTTAGTTGATAAATGCCTTTTATACAGTATAATTCCACTTCTCAGCACATGTGGAACTCAAAGCTGGAGGTTTGCTGAATAAAAGAAGGATCTAGTCTCAAAGTTTATTTACTTGTTTATTTATTGCATTCATTTATAATAAATATTTTAATTGCTTATAGTTTTATTCATTTTTATTGAGGTTTAGTTGACATATAACATTATATTAGTTTCAAGTGTAGGGCTTATTATGTTAATAGCAAAACTTTTTGGATTAAACTAATTATGGTTGAATGGTATTATTAACAAAGATATCATTAGTTTATATAAATCTAATGCTGCCTACATTAAATCAATAGCCACAGTGAACTTCCAGAAAGCAAGAAGGAAAGCTATTTTCTTAACATTTTTGACAGTTAAATGAAGAAATCACTTGTATATTGTAAGTTAGAAAAGAGCGTAGGTTCTCTTTGGAGGCAGAGCCAATTTATCTGTTTGCTCAGCACTCAATGATTGTGGAGATTATTAGTCAACAAAAAACACACTAATTGC
This sequence comes from Hipposideros armiger, assembly GCF_001890085.2. Classification (NCBI taxonomy): domain Eukaryota; kingdom Metazoa; phylum Chordata; class Mammalia; order Chiroptera; family Hipposideridae; genus Hipposideros; species Hipposideros armiger. Next base: position 55,398 of record NW_017732588.1, read on the forward strand.
TTTTGGAAACGTTAGCCTGAGAACCATTTTCCATTTAGGCTGTAGTTACTTAATCGAGTGTATGCTCATTTGTCCATTTAAGCTGTAAAATCCCACAATGAAGATGTAATTATAATTAGCATTGCTGACCAGTTAAAAGGCATAAACAGTAGTATGCCCATCAATATGCACTCTCTATTTGCTGACATTTCCAGTTATACCAGATGGTGAATTTAATGAGAGTGCTTGTGGTGCTTCTAATGATTTTTGTGCCTGATGGTACTTTTATAGTGCCCATCGCATCATAGAATGCTGAAGGGTGACTTGATAATGAGCTTCAAGCATATGAAGGGTCATGAAGTATATGGTTATGAAGTGACTAGCTGCTACTCATTCAAAGGAGAACTCGATTTTAACTGTAACCAGATTAACTTAGATGTGAATTGGAACTTCAGGAGAATAAAATATATTTAATGGGAAGAATGGTGAGACATACTATAGAATATTTTCTTTTTTCTTGAGGATAAAATATGTTAATTTGTATGATACCCATGTTCACTCTTATTTTGTGGATGATATTTCAACTTTCTTTTACATCTTATGTCTATATTTTTGAAACTCCAACAATAACTGAATTTGAATCCTAGCTCTAACTTATTACCCACGTGACTTCTTTGGGTAAGTTAGTGATTTAAATAGTTTGAGTCTTGATTTACTTATCTGCAAAACAAGATTAAATATTTCATCTAAATATTTAAGGACACGTCTAAAACACTGATAACTGTAAGACAGGGTTGAATTTGCTCCTTTAATTTCTCCTCCATGAAACAGAGACCAGACAGGTCAAAATGTTCTTTTAGTAGGATCCAGAATTTGTCCTCCTGCCTCCCACCACCACCCCACTTTGAAGTCCCAGAATAATGGAGACCTGTGCAATAGTAGAGAGTGATTTAAAACCCACCATCCTTCCTTAGAGGTCTATTTCCTACCCAGACACTGATTAGAAATATTTATATTTTATATCCTTGAATGAATGAAGGGAAGGCAAAAGACCCAACTATAGCTTAGGCTCCTATTATAACTAACTACACAACCACAAACTAAGTCATTGAACATTTCTGAGTTTTATATGCCCCCTTTGAATAATAAGTTAGAAGCCTGGCACTGATAGATACATCTTGATGTCATAGGGAAATAGACAAATTTGGAAGATTGGAAGAGATATAGATCAAAGGTTGAGTAGAATTTTCAGCTGCCGTAGTTTATTTGACTCTTATCAATTGGGAAAAGGCAGTTCTGATGAATGAGAAGATAAAGAGATGGCCAATCCTGAGGGCACTTCTTTAGAAACTATTTGTTTCACAAATAATATGTTCTAGGCCCTGTTCAAAATACTAAGAACTTTTCATTATACAAGTCTAGTAAGTTCCCTGTCTTCATGGAGTTTTTACAAAAATCAATAAATAATCACACACATAAACAAAATAATTTCAGAAGGTGATATACTAGGGAAAAATCCAATAGGGCGAGGGGATAATAATACTATGATTATGGGGAAGAGGTGACTGGATAGTTGAGGAAAGCTTCTGTATGGTCTCTCACAACACTTGTTATCTCTGTATAGCAGAAGGAGTTCAGCTATGCAAAGACAGAAGCTATGTTGTGTTAATGGCTAGAAGTAAGGAATCAGACCATCTATTATCACTTCTCTCTATCAAATTTGTGTAGCCTTATGGTGTAACATTGACAACGTTTTTGGTAGATTCTATTTTTGGCTTTGTCTGTCACTAATTGACCTCTGCTCATCACTTTCTTTTTCGGTAAAATGTAGGAGAGAGAGCAGGACTATTATGAGGAATTTAGTCTTTTCACTTTTCACCTCTAAAATACTATGATTAATCCCTGTTTTGCCTATTTCTCAGGGTAGCTTTAAAGATGAAATGAGATAATGGATGAGTAACCAGTTCATTGAAGACAACTCAGTGGGATATTAATACAAAACAATTTTATTTTTTTCCAATCACTGCTTTCAATCATGCTCTGTTTTGATGTCTGGTTTCCCTGTCTCTTAATGACATTGTAGGCAGACACAGTAATTTTTCTGGTCTCTTTCAGTTATTAAAACTTAATCAAGTCTAGTTAAATATTCAAATCACACTATTTATTTAAAGCTCCATTTTCTACTTTGGGCTTTAGCTACAATTCCAGAAGAACAGGAGAACTTTCAGTCAGCATCTTGATTTTATTTGTAAAAATAACTTTTTAGACTATTAGCATAGACTATTTAGCCGATTAGTCATATAAAATGTGAGGTGCAGTTGTTATTAAAGGTGGCATTTTCAATTCATGAGTTATTTTATCCCGAAGCTTAGAGAAGAAAGACCCTATCATATTGGTAGCCAACCAGACAGCTTAACTCTGTGCAAATGACAGTAGGAGCTCAAGAACTAAAATTGAAGCCAATGTTTCCAAACAAGGTAGAAGACTGTTAGAATCAGTTCAATCATTAATATTTTGTCTAAACATCTAGAACAGCTGTCAACATGGCAACTTCTCAACATTCAGAGGGCTGTAATGAGGCAGCGTCTAGTGAGAAAATGTCAAGATTCTTTCACATCTCAAATGTGGAAATCAGAACATTGCAGTTAAAAGAATTTGGAAGATAATTAGGATGTTTTAAAAACTAGATTTTTGTTATAATTGCCATATTGTGGATGCTTTATAACCAATGCCTTTAAAGAGAATTGATACTGCATTACAGAAAACACTATTTTACATTATATCACACATTATAATATTTATAAGCCTATTTGTTCGTATATTTCTACACAATTAAAACCAGCATCTGACCAATGCATTGAACAGTGAATTATTTCATTACTGAAAGAGAAAGTTATTTAAATTATCTTAGTTTTCTATATGCAGATTGTTAATTTGTTTTGTTCATTAAAAAAATACTAAATTATTTTTCTAAATTTCTGTCTAAAATAAAAGATACATGGACTTTTTTTTTAATGGGCTGAAGACACACATTTGTTTTAAAACTCATTATGCATTCTATAATTTTTACAAACCCATTTCTACAAAAAATAGTCCAAATGTTAAGTACATTGTTTAAATTAATAATCTCTATGCAATTGTTTTGTTGTATTTCTATTTTATTGTATTTCTATTTTTCAAAATTGTTTTGTTGTATTTCTATTTTTTTATGTTTACTGAGGCATTTTTCTCTTCATGTAATGAATATGGGATAATCATTCTGAAAAAAAAAACAGAATGTTTTTCTAGATAATTTCATTAGCAGACATGATCAAAAATCAGAAAGCAATGCCTTTTATGGAGAACATTTGCATATCTGTGCATTTATCAAAATTTATACTTTCACTGGCCACAGCTTTCTTTCTTAGTGAGTGAAATATATTTGTTCCATATATATATATATATATATATATGAAAACATTCTCAAAGTTCAGTATTCTATTCCAGTGAATAAGCTAAATGAAACAAAGAACAAATTTATAAATGTATACATAAACATACATGCATACATATACAGAAGATGCCAAAAAATGTATACACATTTTAAGAAAGGAAAATTACTATTAAAAATGTAATAATACATATCTTGATAACAAATGGTGAATACAAGTCACATTTGACTTCTGCAAGTTACAAGAAGTGCTAAAAATAATTACCATCAGCATCCAGATATTTCTGATTATGGCAAACTGCTGCTTGAGCAACATTGACCAAAGTATCCACTAGTATACATTTTATTGGCACCCTCAGTACATACATTTATATACATGTATACATAGTACAGTTGAAGAAAGAAACTTTAGAAGAATGAAGCAATATACAGACATTTAGACAGAGGTGAACTAATTTAAACATTAGGAAATAATACTGAGGAAGAAAAAATAATAAATAATCATCTAAAATAGAATAGAAATAAATTATATTTCAGTAACTCACAAGCTCACCAAAATTTTATAGCTAAATTTTTTTTGTTTTTGACTACTGGTATTATCAGGTCCCAAATTAGCAAGAGCTTTTAAAGCATAAATAAAAGTTCAACTTCATTATGAAAATTTATTAGTTTCATTTGTCATGCTAATATTGTTTAAACAAAATTAATCCATTTATACTATGTATGATTATAAGGAAGTAATTATTACTAAGACCGCTTTTGTCCCCTCCCAGGGAAGAGAATACTATATTAAAATATATAAGAAATTGTTTATTGTATTCCCACTAAGAAGCATTGTAGAAGATACAGAAAGAACTTAACAATATATTATACATGGGTTTGTACTAATCTGAGGGATGCAGTGTGATAGAGCAATATTGTCCATCACAACCGATACATGCCTTGGCTCTCTGGTTTGAAGTTTAAATTTGTAAAACCTGTCACCTAATATATTCAAGGTGAATCAAAGGATTTGTGGTGTTATATGTTCATTAAATGTAATATGACTACTAGGAAAACTTGAAAATGCCCAGGACAAGCATCATCCAAAGGGAGTAGATGTGGTCAGTTAATATTATTCTTATGTCATTTTTAACTACATTAATTATTTTTAGCGCTTTTGTATTAGACCCTTAAATATTTTATGTAATCCTCACAGTAACCTTATGAGGAGGTTGGTGTCTCTGTATTTTACCATGAAGGAAATTGAAGCTTAGAAAAGTTGCTGACTCGGGCATCCCAGTAGGGAACCCCTCTCGTTTCAAGGACTGTAACTTTCTGCTCTAATAAAACTATCCTCTGCTAAAAAAAATAATAAAATAAATAAAATTAAAATTTTTTTTTAAAAAAAGCAAGTTGCTGACTAAAATCTAGCTTTTAGAATTGCTAGGAAGAGCTAAATGTCCGTCCTTATTCTGATTCTAAACCCTGTGCTCCCTCCAAGTTCGGAAAGCTATAGATGCTTTCTTCTTTCACTCGATGGAGGATTTGGGTTTCCTGTCCAATGCCTTGTACTTTGGTAAATGCTCACCTTCTAAAAGTTGCCTTGAAATGTACGTAACAGATTTTCTTGGATTGGTCAAAAGCAGAGTTCACAGATAATTACTGATGAAGACCTTTTTTCTTTCTGTCAAAAAAGCATAATTCAAAGAGCCCCCACTTTGAGAACTGTAGGGCCCCAGAATAAAGAGTTTATTATATGACTTGACAATTCTGATTGGATAGCTTTGTGTTAGTTGTAAAAAATTATAAGTTGTTGTGTTTGATAATGAAAAAGAGGGTATTATGCTTTTTTATTTTCAAGATGTAAAACTTTTAAGGTGGCCAAGTAATGTGTGGCTTATCTCTTGGAATTCAAAGCATTTAAATGTAAAAAAAAAATCAGTCCATGATACCCCCATGTCAGAAAGAAAATATTTTTCACTTTTCAGTGCCATTTTGGACTTAGCTTTATTTCCAATGGCACAGATTTGTCCAAATAAATTTGCTTTGAGACATTTCACTCAGTGTCATTAACTTAATATTTTGTTCCTTTTATCCTTTATTATTTATGGTGCTGCAACACGAGGTAATGATTGGTAGTACATAGAGAGCTTATTTTAGATTCAACAAAAATAGAGCCATAAGGGAGAGTTAACTCTCTCTGGAGGCTTTGTGAAGTCACTAGTATTATATTTTTTATCATATTTATAGGTAAGAAATATTTTTATTGTCTTTATCAGTTCCTGAACATAAGGCTAGAAACCAAAAACAGCAACAGTTTACTCTACAAATTTTGCCTGTGGTTTCTAAAACTCTGTGTTTATTATGTTTATTTGAAGTCCTGAAGTATTTTAATATTTCCAGTCAGTCGAGAAGTGACATTCTTTATCACCTGAAAGGCTAAGAAATCAAGTATCAGATGGATTGCTAGTAGGAATTTGTATCATTGTTACCACATAATAAGGGAATTCCTTGTTCCTTAATAGTCAGCCTGTCATATGTAATTAAATAATACCTTTAAACATGACATTTCTGTCTAGGTCATGGCTATGAACCTTAAGCAAAAACAAACCAAAAAACTACATTGTCATAAAAAGTAAATTGATCCAATAAAGATATTTTATGATATATAACCATTATCCTGTGGAATTTTACAGAAAAGGCCAATATCAATGTCATATTTTTTTACAGAATCATCATCTTCACTTTTTTGATGAATCACTGTCTTATAATTTATATTAAGATATCCCATGAGGTTTTTTTAGTTAGTTAGTTAGTTTGTTTGTTTGTTTTTGGTTTTTTTTTCCCTTCAGTTCTAGGGGGTAAGTTAGAAAAACAAACTATTCAAAGAACATTTCATTCCAGATTATACACGTATAGCCAGCTGCATTAAAAGAAGGAAATTGATGCTGAAGAAAACAAATATGATTTTCTAATATGATCATCAAAAAACATTTTATCCACAATCAAAAGTCCCTTATCAATGCAATTCAACCCAAAGAATTATTCTTGTTTTGCCAGGTAGGCCTTGCATCAGTCTCCTTCTTTCTCAAAGCCATCTGTTTCTGGACCAAAAGATTCCTGGTCCGGTGGTATCCTGTTACAGCATGACAGGTGTCCATTCATGGTGGCTAATCAACTTAAGAACCCTATACCCATCAGAGTGTGTGTTCTCTCTGGTATCAATAGTCAGAGCACCTTACACAGAATTGTATAAAGGCTGTCATGCCTTTAGTATTTCTTCAAGATTTCCATTTCTGATCTAAAACTTGATCACAGTGAATTTCCTGTTGGAATATAATATGTAACTATAAAGATTTGGTCATATATTACAGGTAGTAAGAACATATTTTGGAGTATAAGGTATTAAAAAATCTCTAGCACCTGATAGTCCGCCCGGGAAAGTATATGTTACCAGCCTAATTGAACGTTAAAAAAGAAGCAAATGTGAGTTTTTATTGACAAGGATAGACATATAAGTAAAAGCTATTCTTCATGACTCATTTCATTTTCTTCCTTTAAGATTGTTGCTATCCTCAGAAGTTGTTTTGTATTCAAATATTTCTTCCTAATTAACTCAATTTAATATTCACACAAGATCTGTAATGATTTGGAAATTAAATTTAAGTTGACATTAAAGAATAACAAAACAACTAATAATAAAAGTTGAAGAGAGGTGAGGTTTAAAAACATATCCATCTAGTGTAGTGGAATGAATTCAAAGATTTACAGCATTATCTAACATTCAAATGAATAAATCCTTTTTAAAAACCTAAAGTATTACAGTTCCACTTGGTTAAACCTGTGTTTGCATTCTTGATAGCTTAAATATTTTATGGAAACAATGTTAATTTATTTGACACATAAAACCAAATTACAACAATCAAAATGAAAATACTTCATAGAATTTAACAAATCATATATATATATATATATATATATATATATACACATATATACATATATATAAAATATTATGCTAGCATAATATTTCAATGTGCCATAAGATCAAGAGAGAATAGATGATGTTGTTAAAAAAATAATTAACCTAGTCTGATTTGTCCAAGGATTAACTTTAAGTTACTTAAATTTATTTTTATAATTCTTTTCTAGTAACTTAACTAAATATCAAAATGTTTCAGAAGTTTTAATTAATGATTTTTTTTATAGTTTCTTCTTGCTAACCTAATGTTCATTTGCAATTCTTTAATATCTAGCAATCAGGTGTTCCCAACATAGCTAAATTAAAAGTTACTGTGAGAAATTGATAATCCTCCTCTCCCATATTTAAGGGACAACACAATTAAGGGCTAAAACTATGATTTCTTTATTTTAGGGGCATTCTTGAAATCTTTGTTAAATTTATGTAAGTGCTTATTAATCTCAGTAAACCAATCAGATTAGGGGTTGCTTCAATTTTTTTTGGACACCAAATTAGTTTGCTAGGGCTGTCATGACAAAATACCAAAACTGGTGGCTTAAATAACAGAAATTAACAATAAAGTATTCCCTTAAATACATTTTTAAAATTTTTTTATTATACTTTTCATTTTTATTATTCTTGTTATATATTAGTATTTTATTAATCCTTTTTGTACTCACTTTTAAATTCTTCTTTGATCCATGGGTGATTTAAATGTATTATTAATTTCCAAATATTAGGGGATTTTTCTAGAGATTTTATTTTTGTTGTTGATTTTTATTAATTTCATGTGGTCAGAGAAGATATTTATATTACCTGATTCATTTTAAATGTATGATTTATGTTCTTTTATAACACAGTATAACACAGTGGTTTATCTTAGTAAATGTCCATAGGCTAAATGCCTATCTTACATTTGAGAATAAGTTTGTTGTTGGGGGCTGGCCGAGTGCTCAGTTGGTTAAGAGTTGGCTTAAGAGCATGAGCTCTGAGCAACAGGGCCACTGGTTCGATTCCCACATGGGCCAATGACGCTGTGCCCAAGCTGAGCTGTCACTGAGCTGCCAACAGGTGGCAGGATGACTCAGCTAGTGTAACAACAAGATTGCCTGTTTGATGGTTGGCTACACCCACCTGCAACTAAGACTGAACTTGGCACCTTGAACAAAGCTGCTGCCCAAATGGCTCAGTGGATAAAGCATGCACTCTTAACAAGGCTGCCAGTTCGACTCCCATGTGGGATGGTGGCTATGCCCACCCGCAACTAAGATTGAACACAGCACCTTGAGCTTAAAGGCCACGAGCTGCCAGCAGGAAGCCAGACGGTGACTGGCGCCCTCCTCAATGAAGACTGAAGAACAACTTGGCTGGTCCCCCTTCCCTGATATCCCAATGCTGTTCCCTCCCCCAATTCCCTAATAAAATCTTTTAAAAAAACAAAAAGAAAACAAAAACAAAAACAAGCCATTGTTGTTGGTTTGATGTACCATAAAGCATCAAAAAGGTCAAGTTGGTAATTGTGTCGTTCAAGTTTGCTAGAGCCTTGCTGACAAATTTTTGTCTATCTAGTCTATCAGTTATTAAGAGAATGGCGTTAAAATACCTAACTAAAATTGTGCATTTATATGTTTCTCCTTGCAGTTCTATCAATTTTTGCTTCATGTATTTTACAGCTCTGATACTAGGTGCATAAATGATTAGTATTATGTTCTCTTGATGAACTGAAAATTTCATATCATCTATTGGCTTAGTAATAATTATTTGGTTATCTTAGTAGATAATTTAGTATTCAGACTACACCTTTTTAATTATTGTAGGTGCATCTTCAGATTATATTATACCACTTCCTGTATAGTATAAGTACACAATAGTGTACTTCCATCTCAGATTTATGGTATCATTTGTTTTGCATTTTACTTTATATACGTATTATAAACCTCTAATGTATTATAATTATTACTGTAATAATAATTATCTTTTAAATAATTTTAAATAATCTTTAAAAAACATATTTACTCTTGTAGTTATTTTGGATTCTTTTCACTTCTTTGTGTAGATTCAGATTGCTAACTGCTATTTTTCTCTCTGACTGAAGAACTTCCTTAGTTTTTATAAAGCTGGTGATAATTCTTTCTGCCTCTGTATGTCTAAAAACGTCTTTATTTTGCCTTTGTTTTATAAAGATATTTTTTCTGTATATAGATTTTTCTAAGTTGATTTTTTTCTTTGTATATTTCACAAATATTGTTTCATTGTCTTCTTCCTTTCAGTGTTTCCAACAAGAAATCTGATCTCATTCTTATATGTTTTCCACTGTATACAACATGTTCATTTTTTCTGATTGTTTTTTTTTTCTTTTTTCTTTTTTTTTTAAATTGTGGTAAAATTCATATAAAATACATTGCTGGTTGCTTTTGCAATTTTCTCTTTAACATTGGCCTTGAACAATTTGATTATGATCTGCCTTTTATAGTTTCTTTTATGTTACTTATATTTGAGATTGTTACATTTTTTTAATATTTGTATTTATAGTTTTCTTCAAATTTTTACTATTTTAGGCCATTTACTCATGTATTGTACCATGTGAAATTGTCCCACAGTTCACTAATGCTTTTTTGTTGTTGGGTTTTTTTGTGTGTCCTTTTTTCTCTGTGTTTAATTTTGAATATTTTCTATTCTGATGCCTTTAAATTAATTAATCTTTTCTTCTTCCATGTCTAATCTATGATTGATAGCAAATGACTTCTTTTTCATTTCACATATCATAGATTTTAAAGTCTAAAAGTTTGATTTGGGACTGAAGAAATACATATTTTTTTTCTGTTTCTACTCACCTTTTCTGTTAATTCTAATATCTGTGTTAGTTCTGTATCACTTTTGATTGATTGATTATTCTTTTCATTATGAGTCACATTTTTCTACATGATAAATTTGATTGGATGGCTGGCATTATGTATTTTACTTTGTTAGATGCTAAGTATAATTACTAGTAAGGTATTATATATTTGAAAGTTGCTAAGTGAGTAGATCTTAAAATTTCTCATCAGGAGAAAAAAATAAATCACTATGTGAGGTGATAGATGTGAACTAAATTTATTGTAATCATTTGACTACATTTATTAAATTATTATGTTGCATACTTTACACTAATACAATGTTATATGTCAATTATGTCTCCATAATACTGGAAAAAATAAAGCAGGCTAAGGACATTTCTGACTTATAGACACAGAGAAAGTACTAGTCTCAGATAACTTACCCAAGAGTCTAAAGCAATAAAAACCCTACAGAGAAAACAAAGACAATTAGATAATTAACTTATGGCCAAACAAAACTAATATCAATTGTCTAGGGTATGACTTGGGCAACTTTCACCAACATGTGGCAGTGACTGGCTTCTAGTATCCATAGTACTGTGATGCTTGTATATCTATTCTGAATATGTGGTTGGCTCACCCACTGGTGATTTCCTGGTGTCCTGAAGGAATACAACACTGAAAAAGATAGGCATACTAGTGGAAAAGATAAGGTGGCCACTCAAACAGAAATGGTCCTAAAGATTGTGAACCAGAAAAAATGACAAAACAGATAAGAGAAAGCAAGAGATACACTACCAAGCTTTGAGACTCACCCTGAGAGCCCAAGACTGTGGACAAAGGATTTGTGAACTGAACATTTTGACAATAGAAGCCAGTTGGTGAATTCTTAAGAGGTTCTAAACTTGACTTTCTTTAACTCTTTTCCTTTTTTGATCAATGGGTGAATTTTTTATTCCCTTGTAGTAAAATACAATATAAAAAAGTAATATCTCTTGAGATACTAGGATTTTTGAAATGTAAGTCTTTTGAAAATATTAATAATTGGGAAGTGGAAAAATCAGGAATAAATGAGAGTTGATATTATGCAGAGAGATTCAAATGTACTTTATAGGTTTACATTTATGTAGTCATAATCTACCTAACACACTTTCCCAAAACTTAAGAAGTCCAGGATGCTGCATTTTATGTCAATAAAACAACACAACAAAACACACAAGAGAAATGAAGACCTGTTTTAAACTGATCTAAGTTCTAGCTTGTACCATTATTTCAACTGACTACCTGTCAGTCTAGAAACAGATCCATTTACTATTTGATAACGTTCTTTAAAAAACTTACCTTAAATATACTTTTTGTTTTCCTTTTTATTTCCCCCTAAAACCCACTAATATCATACTGTCAAGAGTTGTAATTGTTTTGTTAAAACATGACATTTGGAATGTCTGGTAAGATTTTCAATATAGTTCAGCCTCAAAATTGAACATCTTTTATTTTTGTGTTTGTATAGATGGGCAAACTCCTCCACTGTCCATAAATATTAAGAAAACATATATACAGAAAGATATGACCCCATATGTATTAAGATAAAGAGTATTGATAATACTTATCACTAAATATTCAAAGATGAAAAAATAAAATACACAGATTTTAGCAGTAGAAAATAAATTTGTCCCTATGTCCAATGCAGCATTGTTTACAATGGCCAACATGTGGAGGCAATCTGTGTGTCCATTGATGGATAAATGGATAAAGAGAAGATGATACATATATACAGTAGAATATTGCTCGGCCATGGAAGGGAATGGGTTCTTGCCATCTGAGGCAGCATGGATGGACCTGGAGGGTATTGTGCTGAGTGGAGTATATCAGACAGAGAAAGACAGATGCAATGTGATTTCACTATATGTGGAATCTAAAGAACAAAATAAACAGACAAACAGAAACAAACTCATAGATACAGGGAACACATCGGGCATTTATTATCAGCAATCACATCCAGAGTAAATTTTAAACTTTAATGACATCTAGGTTGAGCCATAACTTAATCAGGATCCATTGGCAGCACTTATCAGGGACACAAAAGCTCTGTTCCTTGTTTGTGTAGGTTAATATGCAAGAAATATATTTCTATATATATTAATATGTTACATACACACACATGCACACACACACATACA
>NW_017732588.1:67810-113585 GCF_001890085.2 Hipposideros armiger
ACACACACATATATATATATATATATATATATATATATATCTGTATATATATGTGTGTGTAAAAACTATTAAAATTATGCTGATGGTAACCACTTTGAATGCCCCTTGTAATTGCAGAAGTCAAACGTGACTTGTGTTCATCTTTGGTTATTGGTATATATTGAGTATTACAATTTTTTTTCTTTTTAAGATTTTATTGGGGAATGGGGGAGGGGAACAAATTTGGGGAATTGGGGAAGGGGAACAGACAAGTTGCTGTCCTTTTGTCCTTCAGCCTAGTTATGGAGAATGTTGCTTCACTTGCCCATGTTGGTATTATCATTGAGCTCTTCCCAGGTGAGGCAGGTCGGTTACCGGCCACTGCACGGTCACTTATGGTGGCTCTTGGCAGCTCACACTGGCTGCCAGCCTCTCATGGTAGCTTATGTCAGCCCACTGCAGCTTCACTGCAGTCTATACTGTCGCTGGCGACTTATGGTAGCTCAGCTCCAGGTTGAGCTGTTGTTCACTATCTTAGCTGTAGAGGGTGCAGCGTCACTGGCCCTCATGTGGGATCTGAACCAGGGCCCTGCTGCTCAGAGCTGACATCCCAAGCCAACTCTTAACCAATGCGCCTCTCGGCTGGCCCATTCAGTATTAAAATTTTGATACAGTTTTTTCCTTTCTTAAACTGTGTATACATTTTTTTTTGCACTGTGTGTGTGTGTGTGTGTGTGTGTGTGTGTGTGTGTGTGGACTTTTAAGAATCATTTGTAGGTACTACATCTTATAAATTTGTAAGAATCAATTTGATGCAAAGGAAATGTTAGAAGTGAAACACTGTAATGAAAATATCCACCTAACAAAATGATCTCTTTAGATGTTTTGCAGATGTCGTGGTTAAAAGCCTACATTCAGTCCTTGAAACTTGGGTTCAAATTCTAACTTTGTTTGTTTTTAGTTGTTGCATGAAATGTTATTCTGTATACCATATATTTTTTAAATGTTGGAGGACTAAGGCCTTTAGCCTATTTTTTTTCAATTCAATAAATCTTTCAAGATTAAGGCAGGCAGTTCATAGAAACCTTTATATTTTGCTTGAGAGAAGCACAGCTTTGAGTCTTATGAAGGAGTCAGAAATTCTTGTAAGCTGTTGGTTCTTCAAGTCCCAGAAGTGCCATGATCTCTGGCCAGTATTCCAGGAAAGATGACAAATGTGGCTGCAGTTCTGAGAACCTACAGGGATGCGGGCACTCCGCCTCCGTAACTAACATATAACCTAATTTCCTAATGCCAAGTCTGGTAGGCTGATGTGTCTTAGACCTTGTGCTTGAGTCTTCAAAACTGAATTTTATAAAGCATTTACAATTATAACAATGGGGAAAATATCCCATGACAGAGAAATTGACAAGGTTAGGCAATGAGTCTTTTTCACCTCTCATTTCATATGGTTTTAAAGCAGGCCTAGTTAGATATTCATAGTGGATTATTTTTATCACATAATAAAAAAGTGCAAATTTTACTAGCTTCATTATTTAGACAGTTTGTAATGCTTCATAATTTGATATTCTCTAGTTCCAGCTGGAGGGGGAAAAAAGTATCCATAGAATTGAATAGCAGATATAAATGCATTTTATATTTTGTTTTAATTCATAGATTTATATGAACTTTTTTATCATGTTATGTAGTTCTCCTTAATTTACCTTTGATAGAAGTTCTGCTACATGAAATTCTAAATCAAGTTCATGATTCAACCTATATATCTTTTCCTTCCCTAACTGACAGTTTTAGGGTATTAACAACAAATTACATAGTTGACTATTTAGTAGATACCTGAAAACAGGTACCTTTTTTCTAATAAATGTACCATCAGTTCTGGTATGTTTCCACTCATTATTTTATAACCGATATCCCACTTTGTGTATTGTCCCACATACAGTAGAGACTTATTACATTGTTTTGAATAAATGAATGTTACTACACAGATATTAAAGTGGGAAGGAAAATGATGTTTAAAATCGCTTGCCTTGAAATAAATAAACCTCCCTTTTAAAGATGAGGATACTGAAGATAGGAAATAGTTAATTTTGTATATATTAATTTCTACTTTGCTGAAATTCATTATCACTATGCAATTTAGGAAACTGAGACATTTATATGCAAACTTTGAAATAATTGTATTAATGAAAGTAAACAGTGAAGATTCAGAATCAGTATGAGCAAGAATTTTCAAGCCCCTTAAGGACAAGGATTTTTACTTGTGACCTATTTTATTCTACTTTCCAGTCAGTCCTCTCTCAAACTCTCAGCAACACCCTCTGCCCACAGACAGACACAATAAGTTGACAAACTGTCTAACCGTATGCATGGAGCTTTGTACAGACTTAAATATATATTGTATGTTCTTTAATATTTTAAAATAGTACCTTAATGAATTCTAAATTAACATCTTAAAAGGCTCCGTGGTTCCATTTAATCTTAACTCTATTTTTCAGAAATAATTAATTTAGTCCATTATCCTTTACCTGCGCAAGTTGTACACAGTAGTAATAAATCATGCAAAACATAATTCAAAAATCATGTCTATTTGTATGTGGGAAGTATTATATGATATTTTTGGAATAAATTTCCCTCCTTAATTATGTTTTGCTTAGGGTAATTAGTTTGCATTCCCTGAACACACATCAATTGACAGTGGGGGAAATACTACAGCCCCGAAGTATTCTGGGAAAATGTTTTAAAATACTGCAGCTGAATCATATGCAGATAGTCAAAACTTGTATCTGACCTCGGAAAATTCTAAGGAGCCTAGTACTGTCTGGGTATTTTTCAGTCTTAGTGATCAAATCATCTCTCTCAAAAGTAACTGCATACATTTCTGATTTAACTCAGATGTTCTGTTCCTACCATTCCGTTCTTTTTAAAGGAAATTCCTTAAATTAGATAGCTTAGTCAAGGACACTTAAGAGCAAATAAAAGTTCAGTTTATTGTTAGTTTTATCAAATCTCTCTATGTGTGTATGTATGGATAGACAGTGCCTTCCAAATATTTTAATTTATCTCTCCTGAAACAATGTCTTTTGTGTTTGTTTATTTCTTTTGCTTCAGTCTTTTGAGTTGTAGCTTAAAACTCACCCTTTTACAGGCATTGTATAGAAAATGATTCCTAGATCCCTCTTGGTGCTCATTGTTCATTATATTTTAGAAACTAGAGGGAAATAAATTCTAAAGACAGCTGTACTATGCAGATAAAATGAAATTATGTTATACAGCAAATGTTTCCATGCTGGGTGTTAACTGCGGACACACATATATACCTTGGATTTATGAAATGTGGTTTCTTTAACTATAGTTTACAGATATGTTAATAACTCATATAGCCTAGACATGATAACAAATGAAATATAATAATATACAATATCGATATGAATCCATGTACCACGGACCATGTCCCATGATAGATCCACTCTTGCTTGTTTTTGTTTGTTTGTTTTGTGATTTTCAATATGATGACTCCTATTTTTCCTAAGGTAAATAATGAGCTGTATTTTGCTTTCTGTTTGCAATGTACTATGTATTTTATTTAGAAACCTTTAGTTGTCCCTCTTCACTTTAATGAATTCAACTCATGACTAGAAACCTCCTAAAAAACAGATAAGGGTCCAAAGAGAAGGCAGTATTTAATCTGAGCTTCAGAGAACTATTATAAGTCAATCAGGTATAGGTCAGTTGGAAGAGAGAGATACCTGATGGAGAATATTAAATGCAAATGCACAGAAAAAAACAAAAAAGATGTGGGGCAGAGACAGTGAGAGAGAGAGCATAGCACTCAAAAGGAAAATTGGCAAGAAAAACATACTAGACAAGAAACCAGGGGCTAACTAGTGGACAATCTTCTATGCCGGGTAAGGGAATCAGGTTTTATCTTGTGGGAGATGCCTTCAAAGACTTTTAGATGAAACATTACATATCAAGATTTCATTTTAAAAGATGATTTTGATGGAATATGGAGAAGAAGAAGAATAGAAAAAACCTGAAGTAGGAGACCTTGCTCAGTCTGTGGCTTTATTCCATCTGAGGTGGATGAGGGAAGGATACTTTGAAATGTAGTAAATGAGTAGAATTAGCAGGGTAGATATATGGATATATGTTGGGTGTGTAAGAGAAGGGATCAAAAGTTTCTTGTTTGGGTGATTCAGTGGAGTGTGGTGCCAATCACCTAGATGGGCAAAATTAAAGTAGAACATTTGGTGCCTGTCTTGGGTGCGGGTGTGTGTATGTGTGTGTTGTTTCACGTGTATCTGGGGACTACATTATGCTTCCCATTACAGATGATGGAGCTTGAGAAACTGGAGATATCTAGATGGAATTGTCTAATAGGCAATTAGGAATATGGGTCTAGATTTTAGAAGACAAAGCTGAGCTTGAGATTGTAAAAATGGGAATGGGGAATCATCAGTAGTTGAAGTCATGGGAACTGGTGAAATTAGTCATCTATCCATTAATTAACCATGAATGCAACACACATATAAAAAAGACATATTACATGCCTGTGATATTGCTAAGGGCAGTCCATAATAAGTTAGTAATAGCTTTGATCAGCATTTACAAAGAGAAAAGTATAACTGAACATTTACAGGGTATTTATTATGAACCAGGCAGAGCGCTACCTGCTTTACAACTATAACTCCTTTGATTTTCACAATAGCCTTATGAGATAGGTATTATCCTCATTTGCAGAAAAAGATACTAGGGAGAAAGTAGTTGAGAAATAAAAAATTATACTTCTAATATGTCTCCATATCCTAACATCTTTTTCATGTTGTTTGAATCTTATTAGAATATAACCTTAACAGAGTTTTTGTATAAATGGGACTAAAATAGCAATGCCAATATATCAAAAGGCATGCAGTACTATGAGAAAAGAGACATGACATGTAGCCATAAAATCTTCTGCTATGATTAAATACATTTAATTTGGAAATAACATGCAGAGATTCAGGAGACAATAATTTGGAATATGGATTACCTGAAGAGCTTTTTTACATTTGTTCTATGGTGCCAATGACCTTCAAGCATCATTTTATTCTGGCTATACATTCTCAGTCAGATTCAAAGTTGATGTTACGAAAAGCAACAATAGCAAAAACAAGTACGTTAAGCCATAAATTCATGCTGTTGAAAAATGTTAATGCCATAAAGTCACATCAGGGTGTACTTTCCATCTCACATAATAAATGGAGTGACTTTTGTTATCCAACATGAAATCATTTCTGATTGTGCAAGAAGAATAATGCCTTATATTTTAATAGTACATTTAAATTTTCAAAGTTCTGTCTTTTATTTTTCCAGAATTTTTAGAAATATAAAAAACTTTCTTTTGTATCAAATAATTTGCCCATCATCAAAATAAAACAATGAACTTCCAAGCACTGAGTATCAATTATTTAATTAGTTCATTAATTTGTTTTTCAATACCATTTATATACATCATTTAACATAAGTCAAGTCTATTGGATAAAGTTTTAGAAGTGGCAGTAGAGGTCTAAAATGTATGCAACAATTAAATGTAATATGTATTTCCAAATAATCTTCTATAAAGGCTCAAATAATTAACACTTTAGAAACAGCATGGGGGGGAAAAAGACAAGAAACATAGCACAGAAATGCTTGTTTACCTGCATTAACGACAAATCTCTGTGTTAACTTTTTAATCTTTACTAATCTGCTAAATAAAAATGGTATTTAAATATAATTTTAATTTGCATTTCTCTTACGAAGAAGGTAAGCATCCTTTCATAAGTTTAACAGCCTCTTGCATTTGCCCATTTTTCTATTGTAACATTGTATTTTTTAATTTGTCCTGTTAACGTGTTAAAGGAAATAGGTGTGTTATATGTTTTATAAATGTTTCCCTTTTGTCATTTGGCTATGTTAATTATAAATTTTTTTCTTGCCCTTGTAGATTTGTTAATTTTTTTGTATTTTCATTAATTTTATTTTTTCCATTTTCATTTTTTAAGATTTTTATTAAAATATATATAGCTAACATACAATATTTTATTAGCTTCAGGTATACACCATAGTTGTGCAACATTTATATACCTAAAGAAGTGATCATTATAAGTCAGCAACCATCTGATACTACCACACTATCACAATATCATTGACTATATTCCCCATGCTGTACATTACATCCCCAAGACTTATTTGTTTTATACCTGGAAATTTGGACCTCTTATTTCCCTTCACCTTTCCCTTCTTTTTAAAAAAAATTCAATTACGGTTGATATTCAATGTTATTTTATATTTATTTCAGGTGTACAGCATAGTGGTTAGACATTTACCGTATTTGCCGGCGTATAAGACGACTGGGCGTATAAGACGACCCCCTAACATTTCCACTCAAAATACAGAGTTTGTTATATACTTGCCGTATAAGACTACCCCCTCTTCCGACCATACACCCAGTATGGTATCGCGATTCGCGATTTTGCGCTATCATACTGGGTGTATGGTCGGCTGTGTGCGATTTTGCAAGTGTGGTAAAATCGCATAACAGCAAAATCGCATAACAGCCGAGCATACACCCAGCAGCGCTGCTGATGCCTGAACGGTATGTGGAATGAAGTGGGCGGGCATCGGGAGGCCACTATGGCACGGGGCAAGCAATATGGGCAGTCTATCTGAAGTGTACCTGGCGTATAAGACGACCCCCCACTTGGAGGCATATTTTTCAGGGCCAAAAAATCATCTTATACGCCGGCAAATACGGTACATAATTTAAGAAGTGATCCTGCTTAGTAGCCTAGTACCCACCTGGCACTATACATAGTTATGACAATATTATTGACTGTATTCCCTATGCTTTACTTTACATCCCCATGACTATTTTGTAACTACCAATTTGTGCTTCTTAATCCCTTCACCTTTTTCACCCTACCCCTAACCCCCTCCCGTCTATCACCCCAGCAAATCTAGTACCCATATGACATCATACATAGTTATTATAATATTATTGACTATATTCCTTATGCTATACCCTACATCCCCATGAATACTTTGTAACAACCAATTTTACTACTTAATTCCTTCTGTTTTCACCCATACCCCAACCCTCTTCCCATCTGGCAACCATCAAAATGCTTTCTGTATCAATGACTTTGTTGTTGTTTTGTTTGTTTATTTTGTTCTGTGGATTCCATATATAAATGAAATTACATTGCATCTGTCTTTCTCTGTCTGATGCTCTATTCAGCACAGTATATTCCCAGTCCAACCATGCTGCCACAGATGGCAAGAACACATTCGCTTCCATGACTGAGCAGTATTCCACTGTATACACGAGTATGTACCACCACCTCTTTATCTATTTTCCCATCAAGGGACACCCAGGCTGCCTCTACACCTTGGCCATTGTAAACAATGCTGCAATGAACATATGGATGCACATGTCCCCTCAAAATAGTGTTTCGGATAAATATCCAGAAGTGGGATTACTGCTTACTTCTTTGTCTCTTGTTATAGCCTTTGTTGTAAAGCCTGTTTTATCTGGTATAAGTATTGTTACCCCAGCTTTTTGTTGTTGTTGTTTTTATTTTCATGAAATAGCATTCCATCCATTTACTTTGTCTGCAAGTACCTTTCAATATGAAGTAAGTCTCTTGTATGCAGCATATGTGTTTTGTTTTCTTATCCATTCAGCCCTCCTATGTCTTTTGATTGCAACATTTAATCCATTTATATTGAAAATAATTGTTAATAGATATGTAGCTATTGCCATTTTATTATTTATAATTTTGATCTGTTTTTTCCCCTCATCTTAATGAAGTCTCTGTAACATTCCTTGTAATATTGGTTTGGTGGTGATGAACTCCTTTAGCTGTTCCCTGTCTGGGAAGCTCTTTATCTGTCCTTCAGTTTTAAATGATGTCATTGCTGGGTGGAGTGCCTTCAGATGTAGGTCCTTGCTTTTCATCACGCTGAATATTTTGTGCCAATCCCTCTGGCCTGCAAAGTTTCTGTTGAGAAATCAGAAATTTTGTGGGAGCTCCCTTATAAGTTACTAGTTGCCTTTCTCTTGCTGCTTTTAGGATTCTCTCTTTGTCTTTAAAATTTGCAATTATAATTATATTGTGCTTTGGTGTGGGCCTGTTTGGGTTCATCTTGTTTGGGACTTTGTGCTGCCTGGACTTGTATGTCTACATTTTTTTGCCAGGCTAGAAAAGTTTTCAGTAACTGTTTTTTTCAAATAAGTTCTCAATCCCTTGCTTTCTCTCTTCTTTTTCTGGTACTCCTAGATGTGAGTGTTGGTATGCTTGATGTTATCCCAGAGGTCTCTTCAACTATCCTCATTTTGGGGCATTCTTTTTTTTTTTTTTCTTCTTCTTGTTCTGATTGGGTGTTTGCTGCTACCTTGACTTCCAAACACTAATTTGATCCTCTGCTTCATCTAGTCTGCTGGTGATCCCTTCTAGTGCATTCTTCATTTCAGGGATGGTATTCTTCACTTCTGGCCAGT
This sequence comes from Hipposideros armiger, assembly GCF_001890085.2. Classification (NCBI taxonomy): domain Eukaryota; kingdom Metazoa; phylum Chordata; class Mammalia; order Chiroptera; family Hipposideridae; genus Hipposideros; species Hipposideros armiger. The sequence continues at coordinate 76,311 of NW_017732588.1, forward strand.
TCTCTTTTATGGTTTCTATGCCTTTTTTTTTTTTATAATTGCTATCTCTTTATAGAAGCTCCAATATGTTTCTTAAGAACCTTATAAACATTGTTTTGAACTCTGTATCTGGTAGGTTGCTTGCCTCCATTTTGTTTGGTTCTGTTTCTGGAGTTTCCTTCTATTCTTTCATTTGGAGTGTATTTTTTTTTTCCTTATTTGGGCTACCTCTCTGTGGGTTTTTTGTTTGTTTGTTTGTCTTACGTATTAGGTAGATCTGCTATGTCCCCAGTCTTGTTCAGGTGGCCTTATGTAGTAGGTGACCTTTGGGCCACTGGCACAGTCTCCTCGTCACCCACATAGATACTCCATTAGTGTCCCTTGTATGGGTTGTGTGTGTCCTTTTGCTGTAGTTGAACCTTGACTGCTATTGGCACATCAGTGGGTGGGAATAATCCTCAGGGGGACTGGCTGTGGGGTTTAACCACATCCACAGCTTACAAACTGCTGTTTTGGGGGTTTACCCCACTGAGTGGGACTTGCCCCAGTGGGCTCTGGTGCCTGTTGAGGTCACCCTTTGCGTGTGCCTCTTGTGGGCTGATTGGGAGCTCCAGTGCAGGGCCAGGTCAGCCACTACATGTGAGTGTACAAGGACTACCTGATAGTAGCTACAAAGCAATCCATTTTTGTTCACTGCCTGTGCTAAATTTGGAGGCATGTGGGAGAGGCCACACTGCAAACCGAGTACAGCTGCTACCAGTACTGGGCCTCAGGTAGCTCTGCAAAAAGCCAGGATATCCTGATGCCTGCTGTCATCTTATGGCTCCCTTAAAATTCAGCCACTGACAAAGCCTCAGGAGTATGCAAATTGAGGGAGGCAGGGACTCAGGGAGTCACCAGGGTGGAAAGAATTGTGGTTACCAATTTGATGCAGACTCTGGTTATGATGCCACTGCTGAGCCTGGTGCTACTCAGTAAAAGTCTCAGAGTACACCAAAGCCAGTTGCCAACTACCTGGGTCCTGCCAACTCTGATAGTTTTCCAGGAAAGAGTATAACATGGTCAGGGCTGAGTTCTGGGAGGAAAGTGCCTCTGGTGTCAAGGGAGCGGGTAGGGTGAGGTCCCAGTGAGTCAGCAGGATGGAGCAGCAGAGCTCACCAGGCCAATCAGATTCAGATTTGGTATGGAGGTGGGCTCAACAGAGGAAGGTGGTGCCTGCCTGTCAGCTGTACAAGAGAAAGACACCACAGGGAAAATGGTAACTGTCCCCCATCTCTCACTTCAAAGCCGCACACCTCAGTCTGCTCCCTGCATGCCTCCAATGTCCCCTGAGTCATCGTCTCTCTGCCAGAACCTAGAGTGAGTGTCTCTCAGCAAGTATGTCTATGCTTGGGACGTCTGGGTTTCCCGCAGTCTTTTGTCCCGCCTCTGTTTTTTCACAGACAGATATTGTGGGGGATCCTCTTCCCAGCATTAGTACTCTGATCTGTGAAGCTTGGTGAGAGGCTTGGGTCCCTTGCTCCTCTGGGGGGAGAGTTCCATGGCCGAGATATCTCTCCTGATTCTCAACCACCACATGGAGGTTTGGGACCAGCCTGTTTCACATCTCCAGCCCTTCTGTCAGCCTGGACATGGCTTCTTCTTTATATCCTTAGTTATAAAACTTCTGTTCAGGCAGACTTCAGATGATTCTCCAGTTGATAGTTCTATAATTTAGTTGTAATTTTAATTTGTTCATGGAAGGAAGCAGGCACATATCTGCTCTGCTACCTTCCATCTCTCTTTTAAGATCTAGAATTTATCAGAAATTTTTATGACCACCCTAGTGTGTGTCAAAATAAAAATAAAACCTCTTATGCCAATATTATTTTTAATTACATGTTTCCTAATACTTTGATGGCATTTTTTGTATGATTAAATTCTATATCCATTACCTTTAGTCACTATAGCTTTAAAATAATTATTAAAAATGAGTAGGTCTAGTACATCCTAATTTTGTCTTCTTTTCCAAAATATTTATAGAATTTCTCTATTGATTATGCTTTGTTTATTTTATATAACTTTAGAATTAGTTTTTCTTCCTTAAAAATACTTATTCTATCATAATTTTCCTGTTATTATATACTAAATTTTCTAACTTTACTATTTGTATATTGAGAGAATGTTGCTTTTATTAGATTAATTTTGTACCTATCTACTTTATTGAATGATCTTCTTATTTGTAGAAGTTTTTTTTTTTTTAAGATTTTTTTATTGGGGAATTGGGGGGATGGGAACAGTGCTAGGGAATTGGGGGAAGGGGAACAGACAAGTTGCTGTCCTTTTGTTCTTCAGTCTAGTTGTGGAGGACGTTGCTTCACTGGCCCAAGTTGGCACCATCATTGCGCTCTTCCCGGGCGAGGCAGATCAGTCGCCGGCTTCTGGACGGCCGCTCACTGCGGCTGCTGGCCGCTCACGCTGGCTGCTGGCTACACACGGTAGCCCATGGCAACCCACTGCCACAGGGGCTGCAGCCTACGCCGTCGCCGGCGACCCACGGCAGCCCAGCTCCAGGTTGAGCTGTTGTTCAGCATCTTAGCTGTAGAGGGCAGTGTCACTGGCCCTCATATGTGGGATCCGAACCGGAGCCCTCTGGCATCCCAAGCGAGTTCTTAACCATCGCGCCACTCGGCCGGCCCTTGTAGAAGTTTTTTAATTGAGTCTCTTGGGTTTTCTGGGTATGACATAAAACTGAAAATGATTATAATTGTATAGATTTATATATAATTATATGTTTATTAGTTTGTTCTATTCTGGCTTTTACTCCAGAAAACTGTTAATCACAGTAGTGATAGTAGACATCCTTTATTGTAGTTCTGTAGCTTTTAATGTGAATGTTTTCATTCTCCAGTTGTGAGTAGATTCTTCATAATATGTTTGTTTGTTTGTTTCTTGTGTTTCTCAAGATATCATTCAGGGGCTACTTGTATCAGATTCCCTGGAGGAGATTGTTAAATAAATAGCTCTGGGCCCAACACATACTTTTAAATCACATTTCAGGGGGTAGATCCTGTAACCTCCATCTTCACAAGCTTCCCTAGTACCTCTTATCTCACTGATGTATGTGAACCTGGCATTGCCTAATGAGTACTATTAGCTAGTTTTAAGGACCACTCAGAGCTTTCTTTCTTTTTCCAGTGTGCCAAAAAATGTGCTAAACTGTCCACATATGTTGTTTAACTCTTACAACAACCCTGAAAAAGAAATATTACTGTTATTGTTATCACTATCATTATTAGGGGTTAGCATAGAATTGGATTAAACATAATCCTTGGCTCATTTATGGCCCATTTATTTTATTTAGTTATTTCATTATTGGTTTTTAATAATGTGATAACCACCTATAATCCTACTACTTAAAACAAAATCTAGGACCATAAACAACATGTGATGCCTGCTCTCCAACATGTTCTCTGCCTCTTCCCACTTTAGGATATAGAAAAATAGCTGTTTTTATCCAGCATTTGTCAGATAAGGAATCTGAGATTTCGGGAGATGGGTTGGTTGGTTGGTTGGTTGGTTTGTTGGTTGGTTGGTTTATTGATTGATTGATTGATTGATTGATGTAACCCAACTAGTATTAATAAATCGATCATCTGGGATCCAGATGTAGGCGTGTCTAACTCTGACTTCTAGCCTCTAAATTGCTCCTGTAGTCTCCCAGTTGTTTGTCTGCAAGATGACAGAGAAGTGTTGTTCAATGAACTAAAGTAGATGCTAGCATATAAAGCTTAGAAGACACAATAACCACGTAAGAGGTCACTGTTTGATCTCTAGTCTTTAATTTTGTTTGGGTTTGTTTGTTTGTTTATTTTCTTTACAAAGCCCTCTTAAATTCTTTCGTAGATCCCCTGGCTCTTTGCTAGGCACACTCCAGTTGCTTGAGGTTTCTTTCATTCTTTTTTTTATCCCATTTCCCTAACCCCTCTCCTTTGCAATGATCACCTTATTCTTTATACATGTATTATATATAATATATATATATATATATGTGTTTGTGTTTGCTTTGTTTATTTGTTTTTGTTTTTTTTAGATTCCACATATAAGTGTAATCATACAGTGAGTGTCTTGCTCTGTCTGACTCGTTTCACTTAACATAATACTTTCTAGGTATATCTATGTTGTCACATATGGCAAGATTTTATTATTTTATTATTGCTGAATAATATTCCATTGTGTATATGTACCACCTCCTCTTTATCCTTTAATCTATTGATGGACACCTAGGTTACTCCTATATCTTGGCTATTGTCAATAATGCCACAATGAGCATAGGGGTGCATTTACCTTTTTGAATTAATGTTTTTGGTTTTTTTGGATAAATACCCAGAAGTGTAATTGCTGGGTTGTACTGCAGGTCTGTTTTTAATTTTGAAGCGAATATCCATACTGTTTTCTGTAGTGGCTATACTATGGAACTTACAATCCCTCCAATAGTGTAAGAGGTTTTCCTTTTCTCCACATCCACACCACCACTTATTAGTTGATTTATTCATGATAGCCATTCAGATAAGAATGAGGTGGTGTCTCAGTGTGGTTTTAATTTTTATTTCTCTTATGATTAGTGATGTTGAGCACCTTTTCATATATCTATTGGTCATCTGTATGTCCTCTTTAGAGAAATGTCTGTTCAGGTCCTCTGTCCATTTTTAATTGGGTAGCATGTTCATTTGTTTCTTTGTTTTGGTGTTAAATTACATGAATTTCTTATATATTTTGGATATTAACTTTTATTAGATGTCATTGGGGAATATCTTCTCCCATTCAATAGGTTGTCTTTTCATGTTGTTAATGGTATCCTTGCTGTGCAGAAACTTTTTTGGTTTGATATAGTCACATTTGTTTTTCTTTTGTTGCTCATGCCTAAGGAGATGTATGTAAAAAGATATTGCTAAGGGCAAGTTCAGAGAGTTTACTACCTGTATTTTCTACTAGGAATTTTATGCTTTCAGACTATACATTTAAGTCTTTAATCTATTTTGAGTTTATATTTGTATATGATATATCATATTAAGTTTTACTCTCTTGCTGGACAACTTCTTCCTTAGTAAAGTTTTCAAAAAAATCTTCATAATTTCTTAGTATCTACCATTCTGAGCTTTAAAAAAACATTGAGTGCCCAATCAAATTCACTTGGGGTCATTTATTGAAATTGCATTAAATATGTGTATTAATTTTTAAAACATGTACACTTTATGACAAGACATTGTCTTCCTTTACATGATTGTTTCTCCATTTATTCAGGGATTATTTCACGTCATTCAATAAAACTGTAGAATTTGTGTTTTGTGTGGTTGTGGCTTGTTTTGTTTTTCATCTAAGTATTATTATTAGTTAAATGTATTATTTCTTAAAGCTGAGGTACCAAGCATATAAGATAATCTTTTTTTCCATTTTTGGAAATTCCATCATAATTTCCATTTTTGATTATTTTAACATGTAGGAAAACTTTAGACTTTGTAAATTTATCATGTTCTCAGGCATCTTAGTGAAGCATCTATTAAATTCAAATAACTTTCTATCATTGCATATAAACATATTTTATCTCTTCTTTTTTAATATTTGTAATACTTTTTAGGGACTTATTGAAGTAACTGTGAATAATAGAATATTGTTGTTTTTGTAGTGATAATAAACATTCTTGTTTAACTCCTGATTTTAATAAGAGTGGATTTTAATTTGTTACTGTATAATGTTTGCTAGCTATTGTATTTTGCATTTTTTAGATAGTTTTTTTCTAGTCCTGCATGCTTCATTAACCCCCCTCAAATAGCTGCTGTGTGTATGTTATGAATAAAACAAATAATAATTTCTTGCCTTTGTGGACCTTATATTCCAATAGTATATGATACAGATAATAATAATAATGTAGTAATAATAATAGCAGCAACAAAAAAAACAATAAAATAATTATATACAATGAAAGAAGGTGATGATAGTTATAGGAAAAAATAACTTTGTGTAAGGGGATGAAGCTTTGTTTGAAGAAGTACTTCAGGTTTAAACAAGGCCACCAGGGAGGATAGGATCACATGAAAAAGTGATCTCTGAGTTAAGACCTGAAGGAAAAGAAGGAGCTAGTAATGCAGTGTCAAGAGGAAGAACAATCCAAACATAAGCATAGATGCTAAAGTTCTGAAACTACAGGAAACACGACGTGTTTGAGGACTAGCAAGGGAGAACAGGATAGCTAGAGCAGAGTGAATGAGGGAGAGAACTGAATGAGATCAGAATTATAAACTTGGGGGACAGATGATGTAGGACCTGATTGGACTGGCATCAAGAGAAGATGGGTGAGAGGCTCCGGGACATTGATGACAATAAATTCCAATAACTACTTTATGGAGTTTTGCCATCCTAGGGAAGGGGAAGGAAAGAGAGAAATCAAGTGGTAGCTATAAAAAACTGAATAAAAAAAAGTTGAAAATATTTTTTTTAAGGTGCAGAAATAGTGGTATACACACATGTTAATGGGAAAGAGTCTGGGGAGAGTGATAAACTGGTGATACAGGCTAGAATACAGAGGCCTTCTAGAACAGTGACCACAAGCAGAACAGAAGTTAGCATTTCTAGTGCACAATGAAGACTGTACTCTACAACTGAGTGACAGTTCAAGCACAGTAACAGCAGAGAAGGAAAATGATGTGAGTACAGACACAGCTTAGTGGGGAGATCTGATGGTGTTGGAAATATTCTTGTAATTGCTTCTATTTTCTCTACCAAATAGGAATCTGGGACCAAGTATAGGAAGCATTAGAGGTTTGACACAGAGAATGTATTAGAAAGCTAAAATAGTGTATTTCAAGCTATCTGTGATGAAGGACCAGATTATTTTATTTATTTGTTGGTTGGTTTTGATTTCTAATAGGTGGTAGGATGATACTTTAAAAATAAAAATAAAAATGATTATTCAAAAATTTATATCTAAAAATATAAAATACAAATCCAATTTTTAAAAATATATCCATCTACATAAAATTACTCTGTCAAATTGTTGTGAACTTTTTCAAATAATTCCTTTTAACTCTATCACATATCTCCTTGTAGCAAATTTTTAATGGACTGACTGTGGGCCAAGGAATGTGCTTTGAGTAGCATTGATCTAAGAGATTAGGAAAAAGAATAAACCAGGGAAATATATTGCTAATTGTGGTGATTACTGAAATTGTTATCATAAATGTAAAATGAAACTATTGGAAAGAAGCAATATTGTTTTCCTTTCACCCTTTTAGTCCCCCCCCAGGGGGGGGAGGCTCTGTTACAAAAGACAGATTAATAAGAGACAAGCAAAAAGTATATTAACAAGTATATCTCATATACACATGGGAGAAACTCAGGGATGAGTAACTCAAAGGTTGGTTAGAACTTGGGCTTATATAGCCTCTTAGCAGAGAAACAATACATGTTTAGATAAGTGATAGGACAGAGGAAAAGGACCTTGAGTGTCAAAAGATGACAAATTGTGGGAATGCAGATATATGGGAAACTAATAGAAGAATAGGGCTAGTTAGTAAACTTTGTTATGTAGAGTCTGCTGGTGTCTTCCATCTAATAGGGGTCTAAATCTCCCATGATTTACTTCTGTCATTCCTGGCAGAGAGGGGAGAGGAGACACTTTTGCAAATTTATGTCCTGGTTTTAGACAAGTAGAAGGAAGCAGAGATCTTTTCTTATATCTGCCTCTTTTTAATAGCCTTCAGCTCAAAATAACCCTTATGCCAAAGTGGCATGTACACTTATCAGCATGATTTTGTTTTTGTTTTTTCTCAACCACATTCACCTGTGTGGGTACAGGTACAAAGTAGGATAATGGAAGCACAGAAGAGAGAAATACAGAAATTGAGGATGTATTCAATGGAGTAAATAAATGATTGAACATGGAATTTAGACTGGTTATGAAAGGAAGAAAGGGAACAGGGGAGGCAGGCAGGACAGTTGAAAGTGCATTAATGATCTAAGGAGTTGAAAGCTTGGTGAGGTGAAGCACTAGAGAAAGTGAGCTGGGAAGATGGGCAGTTGTGTTCATAGAATGGGAAACTGGAAACTGAAATTATAGAGAGATCACACATTTTGGTAATGACAAGGTCTAAACTATAACCATAAGAGTGGCTGATTGAAGTCTGAGGGAGAACATGATCAATTGAGGAAAAAAAAGTAAAAAAGTGAAGGGTCCAAGAGGGTAAAATATTGGAAAAATGTCTTCGCATGTATTAAAAGCATGAAGACTTAAACAGGAATTGCTTCAGAGAACTGTTAAGGAAAGAGTAAAAATTTTCAAGGAAGTTCCTGACCTGAGAATGAGGATAGAACTGCAAAAAAGACAATGAATAATGTCATCAGGAGACAAGAGAGGAAAGAGTGGAGAGTTTTAGGGATGGAGGAGAGAGAATAATCTGGTAGTTTCAGTGCACTTCAAAACCTCCAGACTCAAATGGGAAGGGAGAAAAGAAAGGGCATGGGTAGAAAACAGCTATCAATGGAGAAGGCTCAAGAGAGCCAATGACTCAAGGGAGAGTCAAGTTTCAGGCAGTCAAAAAGTTGAAGAGAATGTTGAGTTTAAAAATACAAATTATTTTTACTGATGGCAGACATTACATTGTAGGGATTTTCTGAATTTGCAAGAGATTGTAGATAATGGCAGAAAAAAGGAAAGGACTGAATCTTAGGGATTTAGAAGTCTGAACTTCTTGTAGGTATCAAATCTAAACTGGTATAAAGTGTTTAGAGAGCACATTTATATATGTTTTAATATTATGCAAGATCCCCTTTTCTGTCTTTTATCCATATATATGAATGGGTTTCTCTTATTTATTAGCAATCTCTTATGTTCTGGGAACAGTGTCTCCCAGTACAGGACATAATATCACGGGGTTGTTATATTACACCAGTTCACAGCTGGAACATATCAGGAAAGATGGCATATGCCTTGAATGTAGAAGGTCAAGTCAGTGGAAGAAGCAAATAGTTATGTTAAAGGATCATTCTGACTACAGAATAAAAGAAGGTCTGTAACACTGAAGACATAAACCAAGAATAAGAGAATGCTAGAAACATAGCCGTGAGTTGTAAAGTACACTTCCTTTCTTCTCCTTCTGTGTTCTTTCCATCTCAGAATTTTCCAACTTTCTAGGATAATCTACCCACAGGCTCATCTCTCCTTGTTAACCATATACACAGTGCTGTAACCATATCTATGTGCTATGCTGTATCCATAACATTCTCAAGGAAGGGGAAGGAGAAATGAGGCATGATTCTTAAGCTCTGGAGAGGTGTTGCTAGAATCCTGCTGGTTTGAAGGGGTCAACATTAGCAAATTTTTTTATAACACAACTGTTGAATTTTTTTTTCATTTATTTTCTTAATGTAACATAATTCTAATCATTTCTCCAAAGACTATTGTTCCTGGGCATTCAAATGTTCAAATGTTTTGTATGGTTTCTTGTTCTCTAGATAGTTAGACTTGAACGTTACTCTTTCACTGCTATTTAACTCTTAATTTTTTTCTTCTTTTTTCTTTACATATTCTTAATGTTATCTTTTATCACACCTAGGTGGTCATTGTGATAAATATAATTTGATTGTCTGGGTCACCAGACTGACAACACAGAAAGGGGCATGTGAAAGAGTAGCAGTCCAGGAGACAGATATTGCTGATTTTATAATCTTACTGTTCATATGTATGCAGTTAATCTCTTCTACCCTTCTCCACATTACATCTATCTATCTATCTATCTATCTATCTATCTATCTATCTATCTATCTATCTATCATCTATCTATCTATCTATCTATCATCTATCTCATGAGTCCTTTCCCTGTATATTAAATTAGCAAAACTGCTTTTAAGTATCCTGCAAAATATGGAAATCTCTGGCTCAATATAAGGTTGAATGGGATTATTTTGTGCTTTTAATTGTGTGTGTGTGTGTGTGTGTGTGCATGTGTGTGTTTCTCCTGACTCTTTTATATGCCACTCCCCCTTTTCAATGATGTATATAGAAGTTCTCTAGCCCAGTCTGAACAATATAAAGGTTAGGTAAGCTGGAAAGGTTAGATAAATTATTAAGGGGCAGAAATAGGTTAGTGAGATCATAAAGTAAGTTTTTAATGCAATGAAAAAGATGGATCTTGGGACTATAAAACTGGGTATAAAAATGAGGAAAGTGGAATATCATAGAACAGCTCCACAAAAAGAAATTGGCATGTCTTGTGCGTAAAATAATAGAGAAAAAATATATTCTATCTTATATTTGAGCTTTCTAAAAGTATTATAGCTTTTGTGGGCAGTACATAATTTTTGCAGAAGCTGAGATAATACAGTGTTTCCCAGTCAACTGGTAGATGTTGTAAAATTGTCCTCAGATTTCATATACCTGAAGAGAGAGAAGGAAAGGAAGCTTCCAGCTATTATAATTTTCCCTGGTAAATAAGGGGGAAGAAGGGAGGCAAAGGAGGCGAGGAGAAAGAAGCAAAAGAGACATTTGTTAACAAATATCAATGGTAGGGAATCAAAATTATATAAACAGTGCATACAAGTTTTAAATGTGGTGAGATCACCAACCTCTATTTTATTTCATACCAATTTTGGCCCTTTGTCATCACTTTTATTTATGCTCTCATTTCATTTATGAAGTTTTTTTCTTTTCAAAAATGCCAGACTTTAAATAGTAAAACAAATAAACAAATAAATGTGCTTTTTTGCTCTCTTTTTCCCTCTTCCTCATTCTTTCTCCCTCCCTCTCCTTCCCTCTCACTCTGTCGTTTTTTCTCTCTCTACCTCTCTTTTTCTATCTTTCCTCTCATTTTCTCTTTTCTGGTTACTCTACATTATTAAAAAAAAATTCAGACAAGCATGTTTTTTCTTTCTGAAAAGAGCTAAGAATTAACTGTATCATTTTTAGAATGAATCCTAACTGACACATGCCACATTAAGCTTGCCAAATCTCTAGGAAATGTATCTATTTTCTATTCAAACCTTTTCTTCTCCAGTATTTCTTTGAAAAATGGATAATTTCAATTGTGGAATTCATGCTTATTCTTCCAGAACTTCTGTTACTCTGGAGAGCTATAATAAGTGAAAGTGCCAGTATTCCAACATACTTCTGAATAATTGAATATTTTGTTTCTCTGACTTTTTTTTTTAATAAGCAACTTTGTCCCCCCTCTAAATTATGAAAAATATTTTTGGTGATCATTTGCTAGAATACAAAGTTATGATTATTATAGATCTTCAGTCTGAAAGAAACTCATTCACTTGTTGATATGTGATAAGGGACATAAAAGACCCTCCTTAGGCAAGGACATACCTGATTCATCTCAGTATCTCCTACTCTGTAAGTACAGTTTTTTTATACATAGTAAATACTGTATTTTGCCATGTATAATGTGTTCCTGTGTATAATGCACATGCACATTTTTGGCCCACACATTCAGGGAAAACAATCTTTCATTTTAATTTTTTTAATTCAAATGTTTACTTGTTTACATTTAAGTACTTTTTTCTGTAATATAAGGGAATTTTAATATATTTATTTTATTTTTAGCACAAGGAATTTTATGTAAATAGTAATTACAAAACACAAGAACAGATATAAGGCACAAGAAATTTTATGTACCAATAACAAATTTACGATATTTACACATCATAGAAAGCCAAGAATTTTCGTCGTTGCAAGTTCATAGTTGTAAATTTAACAAAACCGATTAATATATTCCAGGGTGTTTTTGCATACAGATATCACTACCGATTTCTAGAGTTACACTTTTAGCTCATAAGCATAAATAAAAGAATTAAGAACATTGATATAGATACGGAATTAGTACCACCCAATATAATACACATCTTTATTTTTTTCTAACAAAATTTCGGGAAAGAAGTGTGCATTATACGTGGCAAAGTATGGTACTTAATGGCTATCCTGAAATGAACTGAAAACAAGTAATGAAAAGTCTTGGGTTGAACATTGAAAGGTGTTTTTAGTCTTTAAAATCTTAACACAATGCATAAATAACTTTGATTTATTGTTGTATATCTCTCCAAGAAAATGTATACTTTTCTTTGCAATTAACATGTTTTGATGTAGTAATCTTGAAACTGTGATAGACTATAATTGTAAAAACGGCATACTCGATTCAGTCCTTTAGGTAGAGGACATAATCATCTCCCAAGTGTCTTGTGTGAAGCTACACTCTCCTCCTCTCACTTTATAAAAGGGAATGTGTCTGCCTTCTTATTTTTAATTGAAAGCTCCTAAAATACCTAACAAATGTTTAGAAAGATTATGCATAGATAGCGCTAAATAAAATGCAGAGAAAGAGTCTGTAGGAGGAGAGTCCATTGGGATTTGGAAAGGCCCTCAGGCCTCCCTTTTCTTTTTCCTTTTATCGGTTTAGAGGGCCTGATTTCTCTTTTAGAACAAGTGAGTGGAGGAAACTTCAGGTGATTCTAACAGTTCACAAATGTGTCCCTTGGTTTCTAACAGTTCACAAGTGTATCCCTGGTTTTGACAAGGACTTTGTAATATCTCAAAACTGTGTTAAAAATGGAGGGGAGCATTTAGCAAACCAGGAAGGCTGTGAGTATAAAACACAAAATTAACTCATCAAGTTAACTGTAATTTTCTCTCCCTTTGTCTCTAGCTGATTAGTGCAAATTAACCGCCTGAGCAGTCAGCATGCAATATGGAAATCTTTGATATCAGCTGAGATTTTTTAAAAACTATATTTATGTAAAATCCAGAAATCCCTATAGCGAGTACTCTGCTGTGATTATTACTAGTGCTTCAAGGACATCTGTGTATGTTTCTTTTGAACTTCAAGAATTTATGACTTTAATATTTTTTAAAAAGTTGTAATCTTTATAAATTTCTATGAAGGAATTCCAAAAAAGAAAAAAAGGAAATGGTGTACTTAGTAGGTACCTCATATCTTACATGGAGGTACTACAGTATCTTAGTGGATTGTTGTGAGAGTTAAAAATTCAATAATGTATATTAAACAAACAGAACGCAGTCTGATCCAGATTGTGCATTTAATGCGTTCTTAATTCTTCTTATTAAGCATATACAATTGGATTTGGCAAAATATACTACTCATTTTAATATCTTCAATCTCAGGAAAGAAGATATTTAGGAAATTTATTTTTGTTACATTCCATCTAGTACTAGGGAGAGCTTAACAAACATGTCAACTGCTGCACAAAAGAGTTAACTCTGGACTAGCTATTTGAAAGAAAATAATGTGTTATATTGAAAAGGCAATCAATCATGGAAAGAAAACAAGTGATATACCTGGTTGGAAGCCAACTGATTTTTTTTAGGGTACATCTAAAAGAGATAATTACTATTTGGTAGTGGGATGTTGATCATTAGAATTACCTGAAACTAAAAATTCAGGTTTTTTGTTTGTTTGTTTGTTTGTTTTCCTTTATCTGTGGAATTGTTTGCAGACATTTCCAGGGATAAAAATTATTTAATACAAACCACACATTTAGTGTATTTAAATAATCAAACCCTTAAATTTTATTTCTGAATGCATTAAAATATTTCTTTGCACAGGCAGTTTCTATACATAGTAACCAATGCCTTCATTTAGCAAAAACTTTGATCAAGTTTGATGCACCTGGTTCTGGACTTGGGTGTTGGGAGCTGAGCACTGAAAAAGGAGAGCCTAATTTCTACACTCAAGTAACTTAATGCAGGCAGGAAGACATAAAAAAGGATTAATTTTATGAATGAGACATTCAAGACAAGTCTGAGCTGATTTTTCGCAATTTAAACTAAATCCTTATTTTTACTTTAAAACATAGTGACAGTTATATTCAGATTTAGAAATAATGTATCTCAAGAACATATTCCATGCCAGGAAATGACTCATTAGCTCAGTGTTTTTCATACTTGCCTGATTTGGGGGACTTGATTAAAAATCATACTACCTTTGTACCACTCAAGCTTATGGGCTTATTATTTCTGGAATCCGTATGTTGAACAAGAACTTAGGAACTTCTTTTTAAATTAGTAAATTTGAGAAACACTGGTATATTTCAGAAACGAATGGTTGTTTTTGGTTTCTTTTTTTACCTATTTATGTTTTTGTCTGTTTATTTGGTGGGGTTACATAACAAATTAATTAATTCAGCTTAATTCATCTTGAAGCCAACTGATTGAATTTCTAATACTGACATCTACAGAAATCTATTATTTCCTATTGTTTGGAATAAACCTATTTTATACTTATTTGGAACACACTATAGTACTGTTCTTCAATTTTATGTTTTGAAACAATTTTTCTCCTAATACTCAGATGTTTTAAATGTGTATTACTTTCCCCAATCCTATCAAACTCTGAAGTTAGGAATAACTGTATAACTAAAGAAAGAAAGCAGTGAGGTAGCCTCATATGTCAGTCTTGTGTGATGATATCAATTCATGATATTTTTAAGCCTTTCAATTTTTGTGTTATTCCTTTCTTATTATCTTTTCCTTTTCTCCACTTTCTATTAAATTGCTTGCAGTAAAACTATTATGACATGTCCCTTAGTCAGATACAACTTGATTTAAAAACTTTTTTAAAAGGCTACAGTACAAACCCAATCTAAAAGTAACAAAACAGGAAGGATTATCTCCAAGAGCAGTAGTAAAGCCAATCACATTTAAAATCTGTTTCTTTTGAATTATAAAAAAAAGAAAGAACTGAAGGAAACAAACATGTAATTCTTATCCTACAGAGACCACATTATTTGTCTATTTATAAATAGATGACATTAGTTGATACTGATTTGGAGAGGGAAGTGAAAAAAAATCAATAATAAATGAAAAGGTACTTGAACATTTCTAGAATTGCTTGTAATCTTTGCTAATAATTTAGAAAAAAAGATTAAGCAAAAGTATAATAAAATCTGTTGGAAATGTGAAACAGAGTTGTTAACATAGATGGACAGCTTAATGTTATATAGGAACTAACAAGTTTATGTAAGCGGTCAGGGAAGAGAAAAATGAGCTGCAATGTTGAAAACAGATCATGTGCTAAAATATGCAGAGGAAAATCAGAATGCGTGATCAGTGTGTGGTGAGAACATGGAAATGCCATCTTGTGGAAATAACAGAGTGCCTATGTAATATAAAATTGTCATTCTTCATTGGACAAAGTGATTTTTGTCAAGGTGGAATGTTACAAAATGCACTGAATTATGTGTGGTCAAAAAGGCACTGAATGTCATGGTCCTCGTTCTGTTCGTCACCGTGTTGCCTTGAGGAAATCATATAAACTTTCCAGGTCTCGATTT
Organism: Hipposideros armiger; assembly: GCF_001890085.2. Taxonomy (NCBI): domain Eukaryota; kingdom Metazoa; phylum Chordata; class Mammalia; order Chiroptera; family Hipposideridae; genus Hipposideros; species Hipposideros armiger. Next base: position 91,611 of record NW_017732588.1, read on the forward strand.
ATCCTACTGTGGAAATGATTATACTGATTTACATGTTACTTCCCAAGGAGCCCTTGGGATTTAGCAGAAGTTCTTCAGAAGCTGTCACAGACGCAATGGGCCTACTGAATTGTTAAAATTGAGGCACCTAAGCATGTAACATATAACTTGAAAAACCTTATCTAAAGTTTAAGTGAAAGACAGTATCATATTACAATTAGAAAGGGCATAAGAGTAATTATCTAGATAATTCAACATCCACATAATATTTATCTAAATTGTCTAGGAATGTTAACAGAAATTACATTTTTAAAAAAAGAACAAAAAAAAAGAACAAATCACTGAACATTTTTTTCAGTTCTTTGTGAATATAGAGCAAGAATTCATTTTAATTCAATTTTCATAATTTAAAGCATGATAACTTTATATAAAATACATAAATACATTTATATAATCATATTTCAAAATGAAAATGAATTTTCCTCTTATAATTGTTAGGTTTTTGTATGCACAGAATAGGTAAAACTTTTGTTTTTATTTTTTCTGTTGAATTTATTATTATTATTATTATTATTACTATTATTGTCTCTGTAACTTTTTTTTTTCTATTCCCATGCCTATTCCTCTTCCCTCTGGAACCTTCAGCTTGCTCTCTATATTTCACTTAGCATAATACCCTCTAGGTCCATCCATGTTGTAGCTATTGGTAAGATTCTGTTCTTTTTTGTTGCTGAATAATATTCCATTGTGTGTGTGCATTTCCTTTATCCATTCATCTATTGATGGACATCGACGTTGCTTCCATATCTTGGGTATTCCTAGTAATGCTGCAGTGAACATAGGGGTGTATATATCTTTTTGAATAAATATCCAGAAGTGGAATTGCTGGGTTATAAAGCAGCTCTGTTTTTAATTTTTTGAAGAACCTCCATACTATTTTCAACAATTGTTGCACTAACTTGCAATCCTTCAACAGCTTATGAGAGTTCCCTTTCTCCACGTGCTTACCATCTTTTGTTATTTGTTGATGTATTTATGATAGCTATTCTGACAGGTGTGAGGTGAAATAACATTGTGGCTTTAATTTAAATTTTCCTGAGGATTAGTGATGTTGAGCATCTTTTTATGTCTTTTGGCAATATGTATGTCCTTTTTGGAAAAATGTCTGTTTAGTGTCTCTGAACATTTTTTAAATGGATTGCTTGTTTTTTTTGTGTGTTAATTTTTGTGAGCTCCTCATGTATTTTTTTATATTAACCCCTTATTGGATGTATGCTTTGGAAATATCTTCTCCGATTCAGTACCGTATTTGCCGGCGTATAAGACGATTTTTTGGCCCTGAAAAATATGCCTCCAAGTGGGGGGTCGTCTTATACGCCAGGTACACTTCAGATAGACTGCCCATAGTGCTTGCCCCATGCCATAGTGGCCTCCCGATGCCCGCCCACTTCATTTCACATACCGTTCAGGCATCAGCAGCGCTGCTGGGTGTATGCTCGGCTGTTATGCGATTTTGCTGTTATGCAATTTTACCACACTCGCAAAATCGCACACAGCCGACCATACACCCAGTATGATAGCGCAAAATCGCGAATCGCGATTTATGTATATGTTTGATTACATACAGCCTTGTGACAGTTTTCCTGCATGTCATAAGCATTTGAATATAAATATAAATGTTGAAATCAAATCTGATATTGTTTTACCTTTTATTTGGTGTGTGGAAGGTGTGCGGAAGAGGGGGTAGTCTTATACGGCGAGTATATAACAAACTCTGTATTTTGAGTGGAAATGTTAGGGGGTCGTCTTATACGCCCAGTCGTCTTATAGGCTGGCAAATACAGTAGGTTGTTTTTTTTCATTTGTTGATTGTTTCCTTTGTTGTGAAAAACGTTTTAGTTGGATGTAGTCGCGTTTGTTTATTTTTTCTTTTGTTGACCTTGCTTGAGGAGACATATGCAAAGAGATGTTGCTAAAAGTGACGTCAAAGTGTTTACTGTCTATATTTCCTTCTAGGAATTTTATGGCTTCAGGTCTTACATTTAAGACTAATCCATTTTGAGTTATTTTTGTATGTGGTATACCGAAGTGGTCCAATTTCATTTTCTTATATGTATCTGTCCAGTTTCCCCAACATTGCTTATTGAACAAACTATTTTACCTCATTGTATATCCATCCATGCCTCCTTTGTCAGAGAGTAATTGGCCATATAAGTAAGGATTTATTTCTGGGCTTTCTATTCTATTCCATTAATCTATATGTAGATCTGAATCTTTCTATATATATAGATATATATCTGTATAGATATATCTATCATCTATCTATCTATCTATCATCTATCATCTATCTATCTATCTGTCTATCTCTGTTTTTATGCCAGTACCATACTGTTTTTATTATTGTGTTTTGATTATTGTGGCTTTATACTATAGTTTGATATCAGGGAGAGATATATTTCTGGGTCTTTCCTAAAATGTGTTCTTTCTCAAAATTTTGTTGGCTATTCAGGTTCTTTCATAGTTTTATATAAATATTAGGATTAACTGTTCTAATTCTGAGAAGAATGCCATTGGTGTTTTAACAGAGATTACATTGAATCTAGATATTGCTTTAGTTTTTACCCTTTTTAATATACAGATAACAAATGGCTGTAATAAAACAGAAGTATATAATTGCAATACACAGTTATGTTGCTTCAGGGATCAAAAATGATTTTCACATTTAACATCACATTCTCAAAATAAACATAATGCTGTTTACAGCACTAGTCCTTAAACATGTTTCATAGGAAAAAAAGTAAAATACTCTCTATTATTTTTATTTAGAATAAAATAGCATTTTGATGTCATGATCAGGATCATTGGTATTAGTGCCCTAATATAGGCAAAACATGTAGAATACATATAGACTCTCCTTAATCATCCTCTTTCAGAATATTTTATCTCAGTATGTAGGAATATTGTCAATCAACCCATTCAATTAGGTTTTATTAAAACCCTATAAACATTTTCTATTTTTTTTCTGACTCCCAAAAGCCTGAACTAAGGTAATATCCCCCCAAAATGAGCTCTAGGTCTCCATTTTTCTTTTTTTTCCCTGAACCCATCCCCAATTTATTCATCTTACATACTTCTGCTAGAAGTGATCCTAGATAGAGCCTTCCAATCAGACAATTCTTGTTACAAAATTTTCATTTGTTATTCCATTGCTTAGATCAAGTACTAATGACTATAAAGGTTAGTTTCAGCTTTTCATAGGTTATATCCAACCTTATTTCTACGGACTGTTTTTATATCCCCACAAAATTCAGATGTTGAAGCCTAATTTCCAATGTGATGATATCTGGAGGTCAGGCCATGGGAAAGTGATTCAATTTAGATGAGGTGGTGGAGTTAGAGCCCCCATGATGATATAAATAACCTTATAAGAGGATGAAGAGCGCAGAGCTCTTTGATCCCTCTGTGAGGACACAGGGAGAAGATGGCCATTTGTGATCCTCAAGTTGATTATCACCAGCTACGGAATCTCCTGAGGCTTTGATCCTAGACTTCCCAGCCTCCAGAACTGTGAGAAATAAATGTTTGTTGTTTAAGCCACCCAGTCTATAGTATTTCTGTTATTAGAGCCCAAACTGATGAAGATCTGTATTTTCCAGATTGTCTCTTGTCTCTCATTTGTCAGAAATCTGACTCTCTGCTACACCAGGAATTTGCTGTATAATGAAACCTCGGTGCACCCACATTTGGAATGTTCATCAGCCTTCCATTCAACCCCATCTTCACCTTTCAGAATTCTATTTATTATTCAAGTCCAAGTACTCTATTTCCAACTAATCTGTGAATCTTTCTTCTTTGTATTTTGGGTGTCGGGTATGTCACTATTAAAACATGCCTCATAGCTAAGTATACCTGTGTAATACCTTGAAACCATAGTCAGGAGATGCTCAATAACTGCAGATTGTTATTCATATCTGTGGTTATTCCTAAAGGTCACCTCAGTCCTTAGCTCTATCATTCCCCCCATTTGCTTCATCATACTTGTATTTCACACTTGTGTTTGTGCTTCTTTCTTCTCAGACACCAAACATGTTGAAGATACAAAGCTCTATCTATTGGTAGAGGATAATAGGACTAAAAATATAGATTGTCTCCTACAAATTTCCAGATCTTTTCCACCCACTTCACGATCCAAACTGTGACACATGTCATCTCTTTTGGATATCTTCTCTTGTTTCTTGTTGTTGTTTTTTTGTCCTTTATTTTTTACCCAGCATCCTGTTAAAATGCACGTTAGATTATAACACTTCTCTGCTCTGAACTTTCCAATAGTTTCACATATCCCTCAATGTAAACGCCGAAGTCTTCTCAATAGCAAAAGTCCCTGCATTATCCTGGCATTGTTTACTTCTCTGACCTAATGACCTGTAGCTCTCCATCCTCACTCCACTCCACAGCTCCTGTGGCCATGTTGCTGCCCTGAATATGAAGTGCATCTATTTACCAAAGGGTCTTGCTATTTTCTTTACCTGGAATGCTCTTCCTTAATGACCACACAACACATTGCCTTATCTCCTTAGTATTTAGTTCTTAGTAAGAGCTCCCTTGACTACCCAATTCAAAATTGAATATATCTCCCAGTGTTCACCAACCCATTTCCTGCTATTTGTTTCTCCATAGCACTATCAGCATATAGGATTCTAAATATTTTACTTATTTACCTTGATTATTTTATGACTTCACCCATGCCAGTAGAATTTAAGCTTTAAAGGGGTAGTTTTCATGTATGTTATGTTCACTTCTGTATATCCAGCTCCTAGAATAATATGTGGTCGAATAAGTAATTATTGAACAAAATGCCTTTAGTGAAAAAAATTAACATTTCTAATTATAGTGTAATTGCTGAATTAATTTATAGACTCCATTAATTCAGTTGCCAAGAATATATAATGTAAATAAATGTCAAAAGAAGCTGAAATGCTTTAGATGGCAAGAGACAGAAGTACAGTGTCATTAAGGAAATTAGAATGGTTCATTTAATGAAACGGGCTATTTTTGTTGCAAACACCTGACTGTCATGCAAGGTTACTCATGTTTATACTCTTAACCATATGGTATAGACATAGAAGTACTTGACATAAATATGGTCTCTAGCAAGTAGAAAATGGCATACTGCTTAAAATGAACAATAAAAAAGGAAACTTTTTGAATAAAATATAACTTAATGTTAAGGGTCCTATCAATGGCTCCTTTATTAAGGAAAGAAAAAATGTCAAGCCCTTCCTTGAGATGGCCTGGACCTTGGCACTAGGGATGCAAAGGTGCAGAGCATCAAGCTCTGTTGTCTGTCATTTGAAGTCACTGTTCAGTGAGAGAGACAGACCTCAAAAAACAATAGCAGTTAAATGGGAGTTTTAGGAGAGAGGTGACTAACTAGGTCTTAAAAGTCAGTCAGACTTCTTAGAAGCGGTAATCGGAGCTGAGCCTTGAACAATGAGTAGGAGTAGGAAGGAAAGACAAAATTAGGGGAGATGTTATAGGAAAAGGGAACAGTATGAATTGTTTAGAGAAGATAGAGCAGTAAGCCAGGGAACTGAAGTAGTTTGGCCTGGCCAACTTATGGACAAGGGAGTAGGGTAAAAAGTAAAAAGTCTAGACAGATCATAAGATAAGGTGACACTGTAACAAGAAGTAAACAAGTTTTGAGTACTAGATATGTATTGTATTGTAGGGGAAGAAAACGTTTTCCTTGCCTTTCTTAGCATCCCTGGCTGGGTTTGAAAATTAAACTGAAAGAGACAGGTTAACAGGAGAAAAGCATACATATTTTATTACACTTTAACATGTACATGAGAGCCTTCACAAGAGAATGGGTATCCAAAGAAGTGACCAGAGCATACTTTTCTACCTTTTACACAAACAATCCATTTGTGGAGAATTGATAAACCAGAGGGATTTCAGCTTGGTATAGTAAATGGAGAAGAAGTAACTAGGAAGATAAGGGGTTGTTTAACATGGTGTGTTTGTACAGATGCTCAGCCTCAAATCACACATCTGTGGTGATTAGAATGTCTTCTTCCTCCTTGTATGTGGAGGGCACCTTTCACATGGGAGTTTTGTGACCTGTTTCAGGGAAGAAAGGTGAGGCAGCGAAGGACAGAGTCATCTTCCTGCTGCTGCTGTGTTCTCAAATTCCTTTAGCTTAAGACATTCAGTAGTCCAAGGTGTCGTATTTTGCAGTAGTGTGTCCTGAACCCCATCTGTGTCATTTGATTTTTTTTTCATCTTACATTTATTAAACTCTAACCCCTTGTTTGGTCTTGAGTCACATCCTATAAATTACATTACACAGAAATAACAGTTTTTATACATAGAAAATCTCTGAAAGATTACATGAAATGATAACTGGTTATGTCTGTGAAGTAAAACTAAAAGCCAAAATGACATAGTCTGTGTTTTGAGAACATGTGTTCTATGATGATTTTAGTATTTGAGATAGTGTATTTCCTATGGTAATGAGTATTCCTCATGCTAATTAGTGAGGCACTACTTTCATCAGATTGCCAATCCTGAATCCTATCATTTGGGCCACAGAATCAGACTACTTGGGGTTTACAGAAAACTTAGTTATCTGGTCAAGAGAGATTAAGTGACCAATCAATTAGTAGCAGCAAAGCCCAGAGTATTATCTGGGCCTCTTGAATTCTGGTCCCATCTTATGACACATGAATGACAAGCTGAAAAGTGTGCTTATCTTTAGCCTCTATATTAAGAACAGTCTGGAATACAGAAAAAGTGGGGTCAGATCACAAGGCAAAATGTTTAAAATATGGCTTCAAATAAATGGAATCCTTGATAGTCCACAGACTTTTGTGAGAGAAAAATAATATAATAAAACAGAGTATATTGTTATTGGCTATTAATACACCATAATTTAATTTCAAAATACGTGAGAGTACACATACAAATAAGTAAATACAAATAAAATTTGTATTCTTGCTTTATTGATTTTACTTTCCATCATGTTTGTAATATAACTTCAGGAAGAAACATGCATCAGTACAGACATATTAAAAAGAGGATTACCTTCAAATGTGCCATTTTAATAGAATGAAGCCTAATTCTAGGACACCCTCTCATTTAGAAATAGACCATTTCATTTGCATTAATATACCTGTCTTCTTGAATTGTGTATGCATATGTACACACACACACGTACCTATTTACTTAATTTTCACTTTTTCTTGACAATAATTTTAGTGCCTTCTTAAATTTTTTTTAATGTTTCATGATAGCTCCATAGATAGAATTGATGTAGGCTATTTCTTGTGCCAGGGTTATAGTCTCATGAAGCTGAAGAATGGAGACACGGGCCAGAGAGGTAGAGTTTGTAGCAGAGGGTAGTTTTATTAAAGCAAGAGAAAGGTTACAGCTCCCGAACGGCAGGGAGTACCCAGAAAATGGGATGCCCACTAGCCAGGGTAAAAAGCTTGAGTTGTATACTTTTTTTCTGCCTGAAAGGAGGAATGCTGAAATACTGGTGCTTGTTATTAAGGGGTTTATCAGATTTGTTCTGTTGCTAAGCCTTGGGAAGGCCTTTCGTAATGTCCTTCAAAATGTCTTTGTTCCACTGGGGCGTGATTGCTGTCTCTGTTCCAGTATGAGGGAGTTACCCTATAATTTTGAAAGAAATGGCTAGTGTAAGGAATGACCAGTCTTTTTTTTTTTATCTTATCTTTGCTCAGTCTACCAGAGAATTCCTAACTGCCTGATATTATACTAACTAACCTGTCTTAGAATCATCTTTTAAATAACTACTGTTTAAGGTTTCAGGGAATATAGACAGTATTGCTTTAAAATTGCATGTGTTTTCTAACAGCCAAACTTACACTAGATGCATTTATGTGTTCTTGTGCCTCTCTATGTGAATATTACAATTGTGACTGCTATGCATGTGAACAAAAAGATACAATGACATAGTATCCTGGATGCTTTCTAATGGGGAAAATTTAATAATTTTAAATAATAACTTGCCTCTTAAGTTAGTACAAATTAACATTAAAAACATGAAACAATTTTGTTTTCCATGAATTTCAGGGTAAAACATTTGTATTTTAAACACCTCCCCTACCATCTTAGTCTGTATCCCTAGAGGTGAGCTAGGCATTTGGTATTCCTTAGCTGTAAGAATCAATTCCAAAGATTTAGAACTTGAAAAAAAAAAAAAAAGGGCTGTCCAAGTGGCCCGTTGGTTAGGAGTTGGCTTGGGACGCCAGCTCTGGGCAACAGGGCCCTGGTTTGGATCCCACATGAGGACCAGTGGCGCTGCACCCTCTACAGCTAAGATGGTGAACAACAGCTCGACCTGGAGCTTGGCTGCCATGGGTCACCAGTGATGGCGTAGGCTGCAGTGGGGCTGGCCGGCAGCTGGTGTGCGCTTTTGTGAGCTGCCGTGATCCGCTGTGAGTGGCTGTCCAATGGCCGGCGACTGACTGCCTCACCGGGAAAGAGCACAATGATCACAATACTAACATGGGCCAGTGAAGCGATGTTCTCCACAGCTAGACTGAAGAACAAAAGGACAGCAACTTGTCTGTTCCCCTTCCCAGATTCCCCAATGCTGTTCCCTCCCCCACTCCCCAATAAAACCTTTAAAAAAAAAAAAAGGAGTCTTGAACTGCAAAACTTGTATACAATTAAATGCTGAATAGTTAAGTCTTGAGCAGCCATTTAAACTTTAAGAAAAGGGGCTGAGATTCTTCTTCAGGCTACCAAACCAATCAATTGATATTTAAAAGAACCTTTCTTCAGCATTGTGTTAACCAAACACTTCATGAGAGCTCTTGTTTTAAGACAGGTCACCTTCATTTTTGTCCATTGTTTGTTCAAGAAAGCTTTTAGTCGATCTTTATTTGAGAAACATCTATGGTTCCTTTCGCTCTGTCTCTATCTTTTTATTTTTTTTTAAACTGAGCTTTTAGCTGCTCTGAAAGCAGTAAATCTCTGGTTCACTATTCTCTTTGATAGCATTTTTTTCTTTGCCAGCAATTTCTTCTTTCCTGTTTCTGAAAAAACCTGTGATGTGTTTCCACACAAACGTGAGATGGAGAAAATCAGAAATTTAGTTATGTATGTGTGTCTCTTTTAGGAATAGCACTGTAGTTAACAACATTATAAGGAGAAGATGTGTCTACAGATCCAGTGATTTCTATAGCACCAGTACCAATTCCTAAAGATTTACAGTCAATAGGTATGAACAAGTTTAAGGCTGTTTATGCACATTGTCAATTTGCTTTTTCAAAAGGTGGTACTGATCTATATTTCTATTACAGACTTGATTTAACAATGCTCTCCTCAAAACTGATGTACTTTTTTTTTTTTAAGATGGAGAAACCTGATAGGTGAAAAAATGCTGCTTGATATTATTTAATTTGGCTTTTCCTGATTGTTAACCAGAGTTCTTATTTTTAAAGTATGGTTGAATTTCATTATTCATGATAGTTATATTCTGTAAAGTTGCAGTAAACACTGAATTAGCCAATATTGAACCATTGCTCCTAGGGGGAATACAAGGTTATTTTCTTGAGAGCCTCTGGTCACAACATTTTCATCAACCAATCAATACATAACCTCATTTTATGCGTGCTTCTGTTTAAAGACACCTTATTAAATATAAATTGTTGATTCATTAACATTGAACTCATGGTCAATAGTGCTATGACTCATGCCTGAACAAAACTTACTTAACACATGTATTTTTCCCTAAGGCACATCACAGCATTCTTAAGTGTAGGAATGCTGCATAGCACTTTAGCACTAAGTTGGAGTCATTTTAAACAGAAAAATCACCAACAAAAATGAGAAAAAGTGTGGTACTAAAAGCCTATGAAAAGGCCATTTTTATACAGTATGAGAGTGGGGATAAAATAGACTGTTTTCCTTATTTCACCTCAGATGGGAAGGTGCATGTCAGGCAACCCAAATTTCTTGCCACTCTGAGTATGTCCATGAACGACCACAGAAAACAGTTGAGATGATTGATTTTGGGTTACAAATAAATTTTAGCAAGTAGGCAAGTTCACAAATACAGAATCTGAGAATAAGGATAACTGACTATGCTTGTTCGCTATTTGTATATCTTTTTCTGCAATTTTTTGTCTTTGTTTTTCTATTGGGGTTTCGAAATCTTATTACTTTGTACAAGCTCAACATACGTTATGTATGTTAATTCTGTCATCTTACTAACATGTTTTTATTACATTTTATTTGTCTTTTAATTTTTCAATATCTTAACTATATTCTTTGATTTTAGTTTTGTTGTGTTATGCTCAGACAATGAAGTCTCTTGAATATGAAGTTCTTTGACTGTAGTATTTGTTACCCAGTGGTCATGTTGCCAAAAAATGAGTTCTTGGTATCATTACAGGAAATAATTCCAGAATGAACCCAAAGCCAAACAAGTGACAGATTTATTGAAAGGACAGGACAGTACACTTTCAAGATGGGAGTGCAGGCAGGCCTGGAGAACAGCAACATTCCTGAAGACAAAGAGGCTTAGGAATTTATTACTTCTAAAGTGAGGGTGCAAAATATTCAAGAATTAGGGGTAGGCGGGTCCTCGCTGACCACATCTTTCCATCAGGAGGAGGGATTTTTGTCCTTATTTGGCTCTTGTCAGAACTGTTATGGTGGCACAGGGGTTGCACATTTTCCAGAACTGCAATGCTAATCATATTAGAATCCATTATAATTAGATAAAGTTCACTTTGAGGGACCAATGGCATCTTGGATCAGTTCTCAGCCACCAAAATCTAGTTCTGGGCAGTCTGGATGCTGCACTTTTTCTTAAGGATGATCTCATCTCCTCCCTCCTGTTTTTCCACACTCCCTCTTTCCTTCCCTCTCCCTTTCTCCCTGAGACCTTATTATTTTTGCCTACAGTCACAGAGAGTACGATGGATTTAGCTTTTTTATTGGATGACTAGTTAGTTCTTCTTGCTACCTGTTCCATTCTGTTGAGTGAAGATGCTTATCTTTGTCTCAACAGATTATTTTTTTTTTAATGAAAAATCTAAATGTGGCTATATACTTAGTGTGTTGGCTCACTGGAAACCCAGAGTTAGTGTGAAGATGCTTTCAGCTAAAAACATTTAAGACTCAATACATGCAGAGAAAAGCCTTCTCGGAACTTCCCTTATCTGACTAAATGCAGAAACTTCTGGGAACTGAAACTGCCATAAATCATCTCTTTGGGGTGGTTCTATTCCCAAGAAAGGGACTAAGAGGAAATCTATCATAAATTCCCTCCTGGAAAAGGCTACTTGGACCTGTATTAACAAACATCGTCCCACAATTTCTTATCTCCTATTTGATTTCCAAGAAATCTATTTGTCTTTCCTAAAGAATCCATTTGTTCTTCACCAAACAGCCTTTTCTCCTCCCTTCTGTTTTCCTATTAAATTAGGTATACAAGACCCTAACTTAAGCCATTTAATAGGTCATGTCTTTTATGAGCTACCATATGCACATGAATAAACTGGTATTTTCTCCTATTAATGTATCTTTTGTCAATTTTTCTCCCAGCATTCGTTTCGTGAGAATTTATTGTATATGATTTGTGTCTTAATACGTTATTATTTTTGTGACTATTCCATGGTTACCTGAAATTAATTAGAAAGATTAAATATTTAATTTATATCCTATTATTTTACATATAAACACACCCAGACTAAGTCCCTATGTCCATATACTCTTGTTTATTTGGATAGGTGTTCTGTTAATGACAAAGAGATTTTTGTAATTTCACCTTGACTGTACTCTTTTGTTGTGTTTTGCCTTTGCTGTTTTATATAAATATGCTACTTTGACCAGAGAATTTCAAAAATGTTATAATTTTCATGTAGCTACTTTCCCTCTTTCTCTAGTTCCTGTCTGGAGTATCCCCTTACATATCACCTGACATATCTTTCACTTTGGGCTTCTGTGTGCTATTGAGATGTTCACTTAGGGTACCTTTAATCATCCTGCAGGGTAAGCCTTGAGCAGTACACAGTAAACTGTGGATGGAAGGACCTCAGGCACTATCTAAGCTGACAAGGTTTATTTCCATTGTTAATGTGACTCAAAATGCTCCTTTTAAAGGCAACAGAAGAATAGACTGGTTAGTCTCCTTAGCTCCTTGCTCTGACTGCCTGTTAGGCTTTCTCTAGACAAAGTCTTCTTTTTCCTGCCTCTCTGATGCCCCAGTTCCCACTCAGTTCTGATCTTTTATGTTATCCCCCAGGCCTTTTGTGCAAAGCTGTATCCCTTTCTCTGCCCTGCTCTCAGCCCAAGTGACTTTCATCCTTTCACCCAGAGGCAGGGTTGCAGGGTCTTCCTTCTTTTCCATCTTTCAGTGCTTTGTTTTGGCTTGTTTCAGTCCTCTTTTTGAGTCCTCTCCTGCAATTTTTAATTAATTCCCATTTGGAAGTCAAATAACTGAAGATGAACCTGTAGTTACTTTTTGTATTCCTGCTTTAACAATCTGATTTTTGGAAGTTCATTGAAAGATTGTGAAAGGGTGTAGAAATGCAGAAAATAAGTATAGCATGTAAAGGTTAATACTTCATCGTTTTATCTTTTTACATTCATTTTCTTAACAAAAAGAATCTGCTTCACCCTTTTAAATGTGTTTCTGGTATTTAATTCTTATTTACCCAAACTAATACAACTACATCTATTTTCTCGGGTTTGTAAATGTTTGTTCATTTAAAAAAATTTTAACCTTCATGTATCTTTATGTTTGGAGTTCATTTCATAAAGACAAATAATTATTTGTGAGATTTTGCATTTCATTAGAAGAACATATTTTTAAATATGTTCTTACTTCTGTCATCTTTTATGCTCTTATACTTTTTGTTTGTTTACTTATTTCCAACTCTTTTGTGTTTTGACTGTTATTATATGTACAGTGTTTAATTTCATTTTTCATTTTACCAAAGTACATTGCTGTTTTTATTTGGTAGTGTACAATTTTAAAATCATTAAATTAAAATTTTTAATTATTAAAATAAAAATATAAAATAAGGAATTTATTATTTAGTTTTGGGAAATATTGCTGTTTAGATGCATCTCTCTAACATTTTCCTAGATTTTTAAAAAAACTTTATTTCTATTCCAGACCTCTGAATTTTGATTCATCTCTTGCTATAGTGGTATATCTATTCCAGGATATTTTTTTCAATAGCTGTATATGGTGGCATGCTTTTAAAATCTTTTTGTATTTGATAATTATTTCTCATACCTTCACATATGAAAAACATCTTGTCAGGTTATAGAATTCTTAAATCACAAGGTATCTGTCTTCCAATTGGTAGTATTCTAGCATTTAGCCATGCAAAACCTGAGGCTGATCTAGGTTTATCACATATAAACATCTTTTTTATGATTATTTTTTAATATGGATGAGTCACTATCTTTGATATTAACCTTGTACCATGTATCTTAATCTATAACTAATTTAATGACTTTTCCTAGTTTATAGAGGTTTTCTGTTTCCCACTATCTATAGTTCTCATATAAGAAGTTCTAAAGGAGGCACGTTTAGTGATATGGATAACATGGGAAGAAAGTAAATTGCAATTCCTTTTTAGTGTTTACTTAAATATCAATGCTAGCTTGCTGAGGGATGGGCAGAAAACCCAGTATCCCCTGATAATATTTTAATTTATTATTTTAAGTAAAATAAAATGACCATTTGTCATTTTTCAAGTTGATATACTAAGTAGTTGGTAGCACTATACTTTTCTTCCAATTGTGGATTGGAAATGTGTGATTTACCAATTCAAAAAGCAAACTTCACTTAGTTACACATATGTAGAGAAAATAATGATGCCTTATATTTTAATGATCTAAAAATGTATTTAATAGAATAGGTATCATAATCAATTACAAGAATAAGCAAAGGTCATATAATTTCTAGTAATATTTTCTTTCAATAAATCATTTCAATAAAATAAAATAAATGAGTATTTTTGTATAAAAAAGTCAGGCAACGCTAATCCTCTCTAATCAAATGAAATGTTAATAAAATCTTTCAATGTTATATTTTTTCATTTATCTTTCAAAGATGGATAGTAAAATGTGCTATGATGTAAATTATATAAAGCTTAAAATTACCTTAGAAATATAACTACAGAGTTTATTTTTAACTCCACAATTTGAAACTCCATGTGGGAAACTTTCAATGATATATTATTATCTACTAAGTCTTCCAAGATATGAATAGAAACCTTCGCTAATCTGATCTGCCTATCCTTTAATTTTTATTATAAATGCCATAAGGGAGAATATTAGGGACTATAATTTTTATAAGTCCTATAAAAATAAGGTTGAACACAATTTTAAAAAAGTAGAATCAGTGAAAATATCTATTGGCTTAACAGCAGATAGGATAGTGTTAAAGCAAATTTTTTAAAAATGGTTTTACCTTCAAATATCAAACTTCACAAGATAATTCTGATGTTTAAAAATGATAAAATTGGGCTGACCGAGTGCCTCAGTTGGTTAAGAGTTGACTTGGGACCGCAAGCTCTGAGCAGCAGGGCTGCCAGTTCGGTTCCCACATGGGCCAGTGACGCTGCACCCTCTACTGCTAAGATGGTGAACAACAGCTCGACCTGGAGCTGGGCTGCTGTGAGTCGTCGGCAACAGTGTAAGTTGAATTAGGGCTACAGTGGGCTGCCATGAGCTACCGTGAGTGGCCGGCAACCAGCAAGAGCTGCCATAAGTTGCCGTGAGTGGCAGTCAGCAGTCCAATAGCAGGCGACCGACTGTCTTAGCTGGGAAGAGCTCAATGATCATAATGCCAACATGGGCCAATGAAGTGGCATCCTCCACAACTAGACTGAAACACATAAGGACAGCAGCTTTTCTGTTCCCCTTCCCCAATTCCCCAACACTGTTTCCCTCCCCCACTTCCCCAATAAAATCTTTTTTTTTTAAAAAAAGCAAGATAAAATCACTTACAAATATTCTTCATTTTGTAATAAATATATTTTATTTTTTAATCTCTATATTAATGTTTATGCAATTAAAATGTTTAAAAATATTTAAAAATATCTAGTCTTAAGAACCTAGTATTTTTCGTAGCTCACTTGTTCTTTTTTATTTTAAAGATTTTTATTAAAATGTTGCTAACATACAATATTATATGAGTTTCAGGTTTACACCATAATCATTCAACATTAATATACCTAAAGAAGTGTTCACCATAAGTCCAACTAACATCTGACACCATACCACACTATCACAATATCATTGACTGTATCCCTATGCACATTAATTACATCCCCATGACTTATTTGTTTTATAACTGGAAATTTGAAACTCTTATCCCCCTTCAACTTTTCTCCCTTTTTAAAATTGTCAATTACAATTTATATACATTATTATTTTATATTAATTTCAGGTGTACAGCACAGTGGTTGAACATTTATATAATTTAAGAAGTGATCCCCCTGACTAATTTAGTACCCACCTGGCACTATGCATAGTTTTTACCATACTATTGACTGTATTCCCTGTTTTACTTTACATCTCCATGACTACTTTGTAGCAACCACTTTGTTTTTCTTAATTCCTTCCCCTTTTTCACCCATCCCTATAACTCTATCCCATCTGGCAACCATCAAAATGTTCTCTGTATCTATGAATTTGTTCCTGTTTTGTTTGTTTGTTTGTTTTGTTCTTTAGATTCCATATATAAACAAAATCACATTGCATCTGTCTTTGTCTGACATATTCCTCTCAGCACAATACCCTCCAGGTCCATCCATGCTGCCACAGATGACAAGAACCCATTCCCTTCCATGGCCGAGCAGTATTCCACTGTATATATATGTACGATGTCCTCTGTATGCATTCATCCATCGTTGGAAACCCAGGCTTCCTCCACATCTTGGCCATTGTAAGCAATGCTACAGTGAACTTATGGGTGCACACATCTTGCAGTTGTGTTTTTGGGTTTCTTTGAATAAATACTAGAGTTGGGGTTACTTGTTCCTCCTTTGTCTCTTGGTATAAAGTCTATTTTGTCTATGTAAGTATAGCTGCCTCAGCTTTTCTGTTTGTTTGTTTCCGTTTTCATAAAATATATTTTTTCTATCCCTTTACTTTCAGTCTATGTGTTTCTTTTTATCTGAAGAAAGTCTCTTGTAGGCAGCATATGTGAGGGTCTTGTTTTCTAGTCCATCAAGTCACCCTATCTTTTGGTTGGAACATTTAATCCATTTACATTGAAAGTAATTGATAGATATGCAGTTATTGCCATTTTACTGTTCATATTTTTAATATTTTTTCTTCTTCCTCTTAAAGATGTCCTTTTGACATTTCTTGTAATACTGGCTTGGTGGTACTGATTTCCTTTAGCTTTTTTCTTGTCTGGGAAACTCTGTTTAGTTATTTTTCTAGAGTTTTGTTCTGCCTTTTATTTGGGGGTTAGGAATATTTCTTTGTCTCCCCATTTTGGCTGTCTCCCTGTATTTCTATGTATTAGGTAGGGCTGCTATGCCTCCCAGTTTTAGTATACTGGCTTTATGTAGTAGGTGTCCTGTGGGACACAGTGGCACAGTCTCCCTGGTCACCAGAGCCATGTGTTCCAAGCATGTCTCTTGTGTGGGTTGTGTGTCCTCTCCTGGTGTAGTTGAACCTTGGTTGCTGGCTGCGCATCAGTAGGAGGGATTGACCCTTGGGCTGATTGCTTCTGAGGACAGCCGTGACTACAGTGTACAAGCTGTTGTGCAGGCCTGACCCTACAGAGCAGGATTTCTTTTAGCAGGGTTCTGTTCCCTGCCCAGTCTTCCCTTTGGGTGTGTTGTCCTTGGAGGAGGCCGGGAGATGCTCCAACTCAGTCCAAAGCTGCTCACTGGGCATGCCAGCTTTAGGGCCTCCTGGGAGGGGGCACCTCTGCAGGTCACATTTAGCTGCAGCCCGCGCCGTGCCTTGGATCCCCTGGCACAGCTGCAAAGCTATCTGCAGAAGGCTGCTGCCCATGCTGGGCTTGTAAGTGCCTGGAGAGGTCAAGCCAGGAACTGAGGTCAGTCAAACCAGTAACTGTTACTTGTACTGGGCTTAGGGCTGCTCAGCAGTATATATGGGGCATACCAAAGCCAGGTGCTGCTTGTTTGGGCTTTGTTAGGCTTTGAGAAATTTTAGGAAAGTCTTCAGCATGAGACAAGACAGGCTGATTTTGTGAAAAAGTCACTGGAAGTAACTTGGGTGTGCTTGAAAGTTGGGTGGGATGGGGTTTCAGGGAATCACCAGGGCAGGGTAAATAAATGGTATTAGCCAAGGTGATGGAGATTCAGATATGGCAGCTGCCTGCCTCTTCATGTTGGGTGCTGGAGGGCTCAACAAAGAAACAACGGATTCCACCAGCTCCTCCTTCTGGAAGAAAGCTGCCTCTCTAGTCCTTGCCCTGAAGCCAGACAATTCAGTTTCTGCTAGTACGTCCCTGGTGCCTTTCAAGCTACTCCCCCTGAACTGGAGCTCAGAGCAAGTGAGTCCATTGGCGAATAAGTCTGTGCAGTGTAAGGGCCCTTTAAGGGGAGTGCCTGGGACTGAAGTGACACTCCGTCTCACTCAGCCACAATCTCTGCTGGTTTTCACAGCCAGAAATTATGGGGACATCTCTCCTTGGCTCTGGAGCCCTGGGCTGAGGAGCCTGCTGTGGGGCTGGGAGCCCTCACTCCTTAGGGGGGACCTCAGTAGCTGAGACATCCCTCCTGAGTTTTCATGGTTCATTGTAAGTGCGGGACCAGCTTGTTCACATCTCTGTCCCGCCTTTCAATCTCACGGTGGCTTCCTCTGTAGGTCTTAGTTGTATGGTTTTGGCTCAGCTAAATGTCAGGTAATCCTCAATTATGGTTGTGTTGAGTTGTGATTTTGATGTGGACGTGAGAGGAGTTAGCACAGCTTATACCTACCCCCCTTAGCTCCCTGAATCTCGTGGGCTCCTTGGAAGCCAAAAATTAAAGTGTAGCATTTTTCTATTATTGCTTTTCTTCTGTTAACTAATAGGTTTATGATATCATAACATGTCTCAATGAAGTATTTAATTTTTAGATAATTGGGTTAGAAGATAATAAGGCCTTGAAATTTTTCTGTTTTCAAATATGAGATTGAGCCTTTAAAATATTTTGTTTTTAAGTAAAGCATAATGAAGTACAGAATCATGAGTATTACTAAAAAATAAAGTAGTGAAATATCAACTTAGACATCAATTTAGTATTCAGGCATCTTTCAAGTTTGGACAGTGTTGGGAGGAAAAATTTTTTGTTTATATTTCTAAATTCTTCGGCTGATCTAATAAATTAACATGAAACAGAATACCAGGGGAAAAAAAGGTTTGAATGTTTGGGGGTTCCTTAAGAATATGAGGGTAGAAAGACAAATAGGAAATTGAGGCTTATATGCCATCCAGGGCTAAGGAGAAGTGGGTAGAAACCTGGTGCTTCGAAGAGGGCAAAGTCACTTCACGTGGAGATGGAAAAACAAATGTCAGGAAAACAAATGTTTGCTATGCCATGCAGAGACAAAGTGACACAGAGAAGGCTTTAAATAAGCAGGCCTTGCTAAGTTCCCCACAGTCTATCACACCTGACTTGTATTCTTTGTACAGTAGTTATCTCTGGTGATAACTCCCTTCCTGGAATAGACCCTCCATCTAAATGGTTTTATGTACTTAAGGACAAGGTAAAAATCTCTCCCTAAACCTCTTGTTTCTTAAAAATAATCAACCTAAAATAATCCTCTTGCATATTTTGGAGTGGCAAAATCCTGTTCTCCTATAATAGGAAGAGCAAAGTTATCAGTGCTTGGTTAACTATGGATTTCCCGAAACTCCCAACTTTTTGCTTTTGTTGCCTTCAAGGTCACCAGCTTTCTTTTATAGGAAAAAAGTGGTCCCTCTTGAGATTTTCTTGCTATCTATTATATTTCTGAATAGTTATACATGTGAAACATGTTATACAATGAAACAGATGCTATCATGTGGCCCAAAAATGTGTTTTGAAACTCACTTTAATTCCAGAACAAGTTCCATGAAAGTCTTAAAGTTTAAAATGTGTGTATGATCCTAGAAAAGCCATGATCATCACTTCATTTGTTATATAATAGGATTCCCTACACAATTATTCAGAGAACAAGGGTGCAATGACTTTCCAAAGTGCTTATTTGACAATTGTGCAATAAAAGCCTGTTCATTACTATTGAAACCAAAGCAAAATATTTTGCAGCTTCTTCCTTTGCTTTTTCAGCAGTGTTGACAGAATTCAGGAAAGCCTTTGTCTTACAACAGTAACAAAACTAGGGGTCTATGGACTAAGTCAAAGTGTTATATTACTTCAAGCTATAGAGCCTAAAAATAGCTTCTTAAAAATTCAAGAGCTAGAAAACAACAAAAGTAAATACAGCACAAAAATTTGAAAGTTATGTATTTTTAGGAAAAAATAGAAATATGTAATATGTATGTGTGTGTGTGTATATATATATATATATTTATATATACACATATATGTGTGTGTGTATATCTATCTATCTATCTATCTATATATCTATCTATCTATCTATATATATATATATATGATATATGTCTTCTCCAAAGCATCAAAAATTCATATATCTAAATTGATTGAAATCAAACATTATCTGGATTTATAAAATGCAGCTAATCTGAAGAGGTCTTTCAGTTTCTCCCTATATTATGAAGAGTCACAGGTATAGGAGTTATCTACAAAACCTAATAATTTATCTCAGCTGTGTGGACAATTCTAATATGGTAAACATGCTGCTATAATTGTTGACAATAATGCTACATTATATTTTGAATATTGCTACAATCCAGGTACCATGCTGTGCCATCTTATCCATCTATTTCTCATGTATTCATCAGATCTTTGTGAGGTAGTGCTGTTACAGTACCTCTACTTTACAGTTAAGGAAACTGATCTTTAGAGATGTTCAAACCTGTGGTTTTATTCCATAAATGGATATCTTAATGATATACTTTATGACTAATCGAGGGGTCATAAACTCAAAATTCTACAGAGAACAGACAAATATTGTTAAGAAGTGGAATAAATTAGCTGTAGGATAATCCAAAAGGGGAAGACTGTGAGAAAACTGGATGAAATCATTCTCATCTCAAGGGGGAAGTTAACAACTCAATTTTAGCTGATTGTTGCTTTTGAAGTAATCCAGGTTCTTGGTTTCGAGAAATTTTAAGGACAACACATAAATCTGGATTTTTATACTATTGCTCAATTTAAAATTTTTAACTAATCAAAAATGACTACAGACCAAATAAAACCTGATCTATAAGCTGAGTCCAGCAGATAGGAGGAAATCCTTGTATAATAACTAACATTGCATCATTTGTTTTGTTTTAAATGATTCAACTGAAATGAAGTTGTTTTTAATTTTTATTTTATTTTAATTTTATTTTTTTTAAAGATTTTATTGGAGAATTGGGGAAGGGAAACAGTGTTGGGTAATTGGGAAGGAGAACAGCCAAGTTGTTGTCCTTCAATCTTAGTTGTGGAGGGCACAGTTAGGGTGCAGCTAGCTCAGCTCCAAGTCCAGTCGCCAACTGGCCACACGTCAGCAGCTCACAACCACTCAGCTCAAGGTGCCATGTTCAATCTTAGTTGCGAGTGGGTGTAGCCACCATCCCACAAGGGAGTTGAACTGGCAACCTTGTTGTTAGGAACACATGCTCTCACCAGCTGAGCCATCCTGCCACCTGTTGGAAGCTTAGTGGCAGCTCAGTTTGGGCACAGCGTCACTGGCCCATGTGGGAATCAAACCAGCAACCCTGTTGCTCAGAGCTCACACTATTAACCAACTGAGCCACTCGGCTGGCCCTGAAGTTGTTTTTAAAACTATCACTATTTTAAAAGTAAAATGACAGAGCTAGGTCCTCTTTTTCCTATGTTGACAGTTTCACAAGTTACCAGTCAAAATAGTGTCTGGTTGACATACTCCAGAGTCTTCCTAAGAAGTTCACATTCTATTTTGAGTGTATCTTGGTCTTAATTGTGCCCTCTTATTTCAAAAAATCTCTCTCTCTCTCTCTCTCTCTCTCTCTCTCTCTCTCTCTCTCTCTCTCTCTCTCTCATTTTTGTTAAAGACCATAGCAAATTAAGAGTGTATTTATTACAGTAAGCCCCATTAGAAACTAACATTAATTGGGTGTCTGTCTAACAGATTCTGAATATGTCAAGGATTTGATGATTAGTTTACTGAAATTTTTGCTGCATTATTTTTCAAAAACTTTTGTCATGACTAAGGAACACCAGTTAAGGAGTTAATCAGTTAAAAACTAGTTTAGAAGTTAGAACTTCTAATATCCCAGGACAAAGAGCACTGTCATCTAAGCTCAAATAATATATTAAGCATTATAATCTTTATACTACTGCAAGAAACTAAGGGAAAAATAAATATTATTGTAATAATGAAAATCATACAGGAATGTTTAGCAATGTAATTGACAACCTCAGTGTTGATGCTGAATGTAGTAGTTGGTACAAATTTTTTTATCAGTATCACCCTTTGAAAAAAAATGTTGCTACAACTGAAAAAGAGGAACCAATAGCAATTTTGTGCAGTTTAAAAAATAATGTTTTACAACAGAACTAGTATACAGAGGGTGCCAAAAAAGTATACACATTTTAAGAAAGAAAAAAAAAACTATTAAAATTGTAAAACACAATATATACCGATAACAAAAGATGAATACAAGTCATGTGTATGCATGTTTTTGGTACCCCCGGTATATTGCTTATTTAGACCATTTCTATTGTTAAATATTTATTTATTTATTTTAAAAAATGGTTTTCCTCCTAAAGAAAATCTCCCAATTCAATTACCTTTTTTTTCATAGCTGTAATATCAAGAATTGAACAAACTTACTGCAATAAAAATGTTGTCTATTTACAAAGGGAACATAGCTATTGGTGAAGA
>NW_017732588.1:114300-132952 GCF_001890085.2 Hipposideros armiger
ATACCTACTAGTTCATAGAATAGTTTTTAACGTCATCATGATTTTTAAATAATTATAAGAAAAGATAAACTGGGTACCTGTAACCATGTAAATTGTTCAGTATTCAAAATATTGATTTTATAGCAATTCAGTCAAATTCACTATGACCTATCAACATAAACGTATTCTTCATTAACTGATGTTTTGTGTCATAGTCCTACACTCCCTTCCACTTCCCGGGAGTATGGAGACCTGAGCTGGCTTTCTGTTTCCCATGGTTCCCAATAAACAGTTACCAGCCACATGTAATTCCTTCCATTTGGTCATATTTGAAACCGTTTTGGGTAATAAGGAGAAGATGGGGATATTCGGATTTCAGAGCTTACCCCGTTGCTCTTGTGGTAGCAAGAGACACATGAGGACAGTTATATTTTTATCTGAGATCATCCCTCTTTTTCCCCCCCTCTGTTCTTCAGTGATTGCAGTATTGTGCAATTGAAGGCTGATTTCAGTATCAGCCTCATGGTATGATTTGTGCGATACAAACTCAAGAGTTTAGTACAAGTTTATTTTAGAAATCTGTTTCCTCTGTTGCTCTGTGGACATGATCATAGTTATATAAGATTTACAGGCCAGCCATATAATACACTAATTCATAAGAGCCTACTACCATTAAGGCAGCAAAAGGAGAAGAAGACACACGTATTTGGGAGTGAAAGGCTTGGATTCTTGATCCAACCTGGCACTGAGTCATTGGTGAACCCTGGCGTTTCATTTAACCTCTTTGAAATGTAGTCTACTGCATCTCTGAAAAGTGGATTTGATTTCTACATACATTCTTCCTTCATTAATTTTATTATACTGGATTGAAAATACATTACAGAAGTTGCATAGCTTTGTGATTTTTAATTCATCCTTGGTTATAGCTATTGTGTATGCCATCTCATATAATTCAGGGACATGCATTTAAATCATGACTAGAGAATCTTTTAGCCTTGTGAAACTGTTTTTATGTGCTCTATCACATTTGCCATGAGAAAGCATCATTCTTCTTATTGTAGAGATGCTAAGGCAAAGAATTATTCTCATACATCATTGATGTCAGGATCCCACTTTGGGGATCACAGCCCTTTGGGGAATTTGGGATAAATTAAACAAACTCAGCCTGGTTTAGAGAATTGAAAGGCATTTATTTATGCAGGGGGCTCACAGAACAATAATAAATAGCATACAATTGCATCCTAGCTAGTTCTAAAGTGGAGATCCTGAAAAAGGTTCATGTAAGAAAAGATGCCTTCCTCCATGTTGCCATTCACAGTCTAGCCCTATCCCAAACTACAATTCCATATTATGTTTAAACATTTTCTTCCTTCCCCCTTCTCCCAATATACCCCAGGCATTTGGCTTTAGGGAGCTGAAGTAAAGATGGGCATAGTCTGTGAATCATTTCCTCTTCTACGTCAGCATCTTGTACAGGAGGTAATGGCTTTATTCTGGGATCTTTCCTCCCAGCCATTCCTTCCCTAGCTGTGGGGTGAGCAGTGGGAGGACAAGGAAAGAAGGGTAACTAGTAAATAGTCGCGTATCGATGGCATGGTATCTTCCTTAGTCCCGATCTGTCTTGATCTAGCTGCATCTTCTGTGAGTTTTCTTTGACAATGTGATGGTCTCTGAAGAGTTGGTTTTTGCATGGTGCTGTGGTCCTCTAAGTCAGTGAGGGCTCCTTTAACGAGGAGCAAGAGCATTGGTTGGTTCCTTGAGGGTTCAACACTCACTGCCTTA
Source organism: Hipposideros armiger (assembly GCF_001890085.2). NCBI lineage: Eukaryota > Metazoa > Chordata > Mammalia > Chiroptera > Hipposideridae > Hipposideros > Hipposideros armiger. The sequence continues at coordinate 116,062 of NW_017732588.1, forward strand.
CATGGTGTCTCCAAAGCTTCTGTCTACTCCTCTTACCTTCAAGACTCTTCATAAAGAATTCCAGGCACTAATGAAGATCCTTATGTACTCTCGGCATGATCCTTCATAAAGAATTATATGTGGTGGTGGTAGTGGTGGGGGTTCTCCATATTGTTTTTTCTCAGGCACATTTTACCATAGAAGCCTCAGTAAGCCTCTTGTGTTCATATATACTCCCAAAATCCAGGGGACATCACTTCATGCTCTGTAAAAACTCTCTCACCATTCTCCACTCTGCTCTGCCATCAGCCCTAGATCGGACCTACTAGTTTCCAGTTTGACTAGTGTATAGATGAGGAATAACAAGCCATGGTACCCCTCGAAGTACTCCTGATCTTTCAGATGATTCTGTTTTTACCTCTCTCTCACACTTGTCTCGGAGAGGAGAATATACCTCCTTCTTCTCCCCCATGGAGTTGGAGAGAGTAACTTATAACCACCAACATCATGATTACAGTCATTTCTACTGGCTCCTTCTTATCCCTTTCTGGCCTTCTTATTTAAGATGGGTAAAGGGGAAAAGTGTTCAAGGGAATCAGTTTCTTTGAAAACATCTTAGGATGCCGTCCATTAGATTTCTACCCCGAATGTTTCTTGCTCTCTTTAAAATTTACTTTCACATTATACTTCTAATTCCAGGTTCAAGGAAAAGCACCATTCACCATCTTGTTTGTGAGGTTTAGGTACTTACTCTGTGCTAGGTACTGTGCTTGCCATCTCAGTGTTTGCTTTTAAGTCAGCAACATTGATCCTACACGATTCTTTTCCATTCCTCCTGGTGAGCATTTAGAGTGTGGTAATATTTGGTTTTACATCTTGGCATCTGGCTTCATTTTGGGAAGTTTAGTATTAAGAGATATAAAATATAGGGTAAGGGGTCATGCGAGTGGCTCCCAGAATAGAAGGGAGAAATAATGGAAAAACAGTGATTATTATTCAGACAAAACCATATAGGTGGGAGTCAGTATATCTTATTGGCAAAATAGAGTACTAATGTTACCCATTTCAGGTTGAGAGTGTGGCAATTAGTTAGGTAATGCACTCAATATTCAAGTTTCAAAGAAGTATTAACTGCAAGCTTCAGAAAATATAGGTGACGCTCATTCTCCATCCAACTTGAGTTACTAATTCATTTTTTATTTCGCCTTCTTATGGCACATAACTCTTATAAGCACCCAGTTCTACATCCATCACTTCTTAAGTAATATATCTACACAGTAAGAAGTAATTATGCATATTTCTTCACTATCTAGTGAATTTTTCCTAGCATCTGGTATACTGATCTCAAATAACAGCAGTTTTTGTTTGTTTGTTTGTTTTCTTAGCTGAGCCATCCTGCCACCTGTTGGCAGCTCAGCGGCAGCTCCGCTCAGGCCGGGAATCGAACTGGCAACCCTGTTGCTCAGAGCTCGCGTTCTTGAGCAAGCTTGTAACCATCTGAGCCACTCGGCCGACCAATAGCAGTTTTTTTAGGACCTGATATATTCAGAAGAGGTTCTGAACTCAAAATTTAGAGTTCAAATAAATATGAGTTTAAAGCCCTGCTTCTTCATTTATTAGTAATGCAATTTCAGGCAAGTTAATTGATTTTGTAAAATTTCAACTTATTATAAAGTAGTGGCTACTGATACCCTTTTTTTATGAGATTAAATGCACACACAGATGTATACCCATTCACTGTACCGAGCATTTTTCCTGTTGAAATATTCACAAAGGAGTGGCTCATATTATTAATAACATGATAATATGATACTTGGTGTATAAATGCAACCACTAGTCTCTTTGAATTTTGATTCTGTGAACCACTTCTCAAGGTTTTCTTTCATTTACTTCTCTTGTATGTCTATATTTTTAGAAATTCAGGACTTATTATCGACTTCTAATGGCGTTACCAATGTATTAAATTGTAGCTCACTGTCCTCTGCGACTACACATGTGGGATAGTTTCCAGGGTTCTACCTGATTGTAAAAATCTCAGTTTTCATTTGTTGTTGGAGTCTTATTAGCAGCAGCTAAGGTAACTTCTTCCTTAGCAGAAGAGCTATGTGAATGTACATGTGCACATATATGTGACACATGTGTGTACATACATGTGCACATGTCCAAATGCATGTGTGTGCACATGCACTCGTACTCAGGCTTCCTACAGAAAGCAATGAAAGCTACCAGCATTGCTTCAGAGAAGCCAGGAGATAACAGATAGATGTCCAGTTTCTATGTGCATTTAGAGCTGAACTAGTAGAGAAAGCCCTGTGCACTCCTGGCTATATCTGCATTAAACAGATTTCCCCAGTGCAATTAAAATGCTATTTATCACTTTTTAACAACAGACTAAAGATTTTACTAGAAAGAAATGAATGTGCTGGTGTAAACTGCCCGATCTACTCATGATTTACCTGCATTTTAAAGAGCTGTTCCTGTAAAAAAAATAAGAATACATTAAGCGTGTTTTCAGTCAAAGAATAAGTTACAAATACAGAGGGTACCAAAATAATGTATATACATCTTGGGATGAAAACTTTCTATTTGCTGTTTTAAGAATGCTTCCTATGCTTATTCTGCTTATCCCTGTCTCACATGCACATTGTTTAGTAGACTACTGTGGCGAGCGTGCAAACTGTTCCAGCACCACAGCAGAAACAGCAGGACTTGTTGCTGTGCGAGGCCTCCTGGATCTCCTGTTGTGCACATCACACACAGTACCATGCATCTCAGATTTATCATGGATGCGTGCAATTGTTAGATGCGTTGGAGGTTCTGTTGCATACTCATGCCTCCATTGACGTTGTACTTCTACAATGTTCTGGAATGTCAAATACCACTTCAAAATGGTCTTGAGCTCCTCAAAAGACAACGAATCTTCCACGATTTTCTTTGACTGTCCTGCCTGCCGCATGGTGATGCTACCATTCATTTAATTAACACCATCTTTTGAGTGAACATCATACTACACATTGCTACCGCAATTCAACTTTGAAAAATAATACATAGATACCATCTCTTAAAATGTGTATATATTTTCTTGGCACCCTGGTATTTACTGAGAGCCCATTATGTGTGAGACACTGTTTTCAGTGCTATACTTGGACAAGTCCTTTGGCACTAAAAATTTTTAAGTGGGTTTTAGAAAATGAATATTTTTATAAATGTGGTGTATTTGGAGAAATTACTATTTTCAATGTGCCTAATTTATTTGTTTTTACCTGTCAAATGATTCTTAATTTTTTAAATGGCCTTTGAACATTTAGGATCTGAGCAGCTAAATAATTTTTTAATGAGACATTTTAATGACTATTGAAAATATCAATTAGTAGCCTTATTAAATTCATAAATGAAGAGAATATCATATTAAAAATGCTATATTTTTTCTCCTTAATGACGATGAAGTGCTTAGGTCTGAGGTCTTCATGCTAGCTAAGATGCCATTGCATTACAGAGTTGGAGTTAATAGACTGAAGAAAAACAGATGAGAAGTCTGAGGATCAGTTATAGATGTAAAAGTACTCTAGAATATGTTTAATGTTTCTGTTACCATATGTTATTTTTCATGCCTGAAATAAAAATAAAATAGTTCCACTTGACACCATACAATAATTATCTAAGTAGACATTCAGTTTTAGGTGATTTCAAAGAAGCACTTCAGCAGTTACAAGGATGAATGCACATTATAATTGAATATTCCATAGCTACTCAAATAATAATAAATAATAATTTTCCTTGTTTGAATTCATGTATGATACTTTATTTTGCTGTAGTACCAAAACATTTTTATAATAAGCTTGAAATATATCAAATAGTATGTATTAGAAACCTAAGCAGTAGACACACATGTTAGTTTCTGACCTCCTGCTACATTGTAATACGGATTTATAATTCTCAAAAGGCTTTCATATTTATCTCACTTGATCTTCATAAGAATCATATGAAGTGTGAAACATGTTTTAATTATGACCATTTCAATGATGGAGAAAGGAAGGCTCAAAGAAGTTGAATGGTCTGCTCAAGAAAATGAGATATAATAATTATCTTAATTATTCTCCATGGATTTCAACTTAAAATATGTAGCAGAAGGTAATTATCATTCTTTGAGACTATATTATTTTACAAACATAGTTCTAGGCTCACTTAATTTGTTAACTTGATTAACAATCACAATTTCTCTTATGAAATACATTTCATCATTTTAGTTTTATAAATAAAAAATTGGAAGTTGCAATACATTGTTCTTATATAAATCAATCTATTTATAACAAGAAAACATTAAAATATCCATTTTATTTTCAATATTTATTGGGAATAAATATTATTTGGAAATTCAGTCTCATGTAATGGAAAAACTAACTTCTGTGTTTTAATAATTTTGAAATTTTATTATTAAAAACTCAAACTGTTTCTACCATTTTAAATTTAAGTTTGTAGAAGTTGGGCAAGATGAATGAAACATTGCTAAATAATGTTTCTAAAATTAACTGAATGCCACATGCCAATTCAGTTAAATTTAATTGGTTTTTTCCTTCCCTTTTCTTCCTCTTCCCGTTCTTCTTCCCCTTTTTAAGGCAGCATCAGTTGACAGATATTTGCTTAATAGAGGCTTTGATAATTAGTAAAGAAAATGACAAGTGTTGGAGAAACATAAAATTTAGCATTTGAAAATTATTATTTTGTCAATGTTTGGAGTTTTTGTTTGTTTTCAGAATTTTTTTCTTTAAAATTGCCATTTTCTGCTTTATTGACAGGTAAATTGTTCAAAATAAGAATTTTATGAAAGCACAAAGTATTCTGATTCCAAATATATCACTATAGACAGATTCTCCATTTGCTGTTGAGAGATTATCTTTAAACTGAATTAGTGGTTAACTCTGTAATCATATAATAACATTAAAAGATTAAGAAAAATGTGTTATGTAAAAACTGTCAGCTTTTAATTATCTTACAAATATTGATTGAGAGCCCACTGTTTGTCAGCTGCTATGCTAGGAAATTCTGGATTTTAATAATGTATCACAGTGTCTATCATCAAGAATTGACTAATGAGAAATGACTTGCCCCTCTGAGGAACATACATTTAAGGAGAACTTTTTCTGGACTGTTCTAAGTGAAGGGCCAGCTTTAATTTCTTACTTCCAGTGACCTGTCATTTACTGCACACTCTAGAGGCCTTCAAAAGTGTACTTCTTTCTACAAGCCTCATTTCACAAGACAAAGTAGAAACTAGAATCACTTAACTCAGAATGGACATCAACAATGGCCGATTGACCTCAGGGAATGTTATTTAAAACAAGTTATAAATTTGTATACTTAAAGTGTTACTTGATTATACCGCTAATCTTACTCCTAAGGACTTACTTTCAATAAAAGAGGGGTTTTGGTAAAAATAAATGTAGCACACTGTTTCTTATGGGTATAACGCCTTTGTTCTCATAAGAGGTCTAATAACTTCCATCCTAACATAATTTGATTGAGCATATTTGATATGGGAAGGTATAATAGGAAAGAGATGTTTATTCTTCAAGGTCCAAGTGTAAATTCATCCTTCAGCCTTAATCAGCACAGAAAATATTCAGCTAATACATTTTTATCAGTTACTGACTGGCACCTTAAAATAAATCATGCAGCAATGAGTACAGTAGTAGAATTGTTTGAGGAATGTAGCAGGATAGGATTGCTATGTATATCTACTTGCCCAAATGGTTCTCCTCAATCTGGGAAGAGTGTCCAATGAATTGGCAGGTCTTTTAGTGCTCAGTGCAAAAGGAACATGAGACTGGGGAGGACCCCAGTGAGGGGACACCTGCCTAGCCAGCAACACCTGCTGAAACACGAGATCAAAGGGCACCTGGATGGCTCAGCAAGTCACATCCATGTTAAGCACTGATGCTCTTGTTACTCCTTCAATGTCTGCCAAAGACACTTCTTAACTGTACCATAATACAATTAGGTCATAAAAAAAACTTGGTCTAGGTCAAGATTTGAAATAGAATAGAACTAAATCTGATCAAGATGAGAAAAGAATAAGATAGAAATGCAAGACTCTAATGAAAGTACACCACAGTCGAATTCCTCAAGGTCTCATTAGAAAACAAAAATGTTTCTAATTCTAGAAAAACTTAGTCTATGCTATGTATTTTATCTATTATTTTCAAATATGTCAGTATCTTAACTGTAAACTTCATTTCAGTTAGTATCACATGCAGGAGTTTGTTTTTTGGTGACTGGCATTTGTTTCTCTAGTGAGTACTTATATCCCATTACTTTTGGGACTGATATCTTAACATATCTTCATCTCTTATAGATTGTACTTCACAATCTACTCAGAGTTTTTCCTTCAAAAGACTGCCTTCTTTCCTTGTAGTGGTTGTCAGTGATTCCTCATTATAGCTATTTTACAGTTATCTACTACTTCACTGAATCACTTGAACCTGAGCTCTTCTTGGCCCTTAGAAGTGTGCCTTTAACTATTGCAATTTCATATTGTTGCTTGAGTTTCTATACAGCAGTTGTATGGGCTGATATGCTGGCCCTATTTCAATGAGTCTTCCTCTGCACAGCCCCGAACAACAGGGAGACAGATGTGATGTGTAATTTAGCAATTCCATACTTTAGGGGAGAATATTTTTTAGCCCAAAAAGGTCAGTTGGAAAGGTTTAGTGGTTTTAGCTACTTATTTTGTTGGTATGAACACAGGTGAGCAGCTCATACCTAAGGTCTTATATCTGGTCTGTCTGTATAGCTTTAATTATGTCATTTAACTTCATTTGCGTCTTACTTCATCTAAAAAATCTGGAAGCCAGATGTGAATGCTGTTGGTCTTGAAGATCCCTTTAAACACTAAAATTAGGTTACCTAAAACATTTTGTCCCATAAATGTGTTTTATATGTGATATCATAATAGTTATTAGGTTTGATTAATATAACTGTTTTAAATTAATTTAAAGTTAAAAAATAGGTAAATATATATTTTTTCATATTTGATGCCATTTAATATTTTAGATTTTGACAGTACACCTAATTGTAATTTAAATCTTGTTTATATAAGTATATCTAGTAGTTTTTTTTGTTTTGTTTTGTTTTAAGCTGAGCCATCCTGCTACCTATTGGCAGCTTAGTGGCAGCTCAGCTCGGGCCGGGCATTGAACCGCTGTTGCTCAGAGCTCAAACTCTTCAGTGAGCTCTTAACCAACTGAGCCACTTGGCCGGCCCTAAGTATATCTAGTACTTACAAACCTCCCAGTCTATCACATGGGTTCCAGAATGTGTGTAAATAATTTTATTAATAGATCTCTGTAATGTATTTTAAGGCCCTCTCTTTGTGTGTTTTTTTCCCCTTTGTTGTTAAGTTCAATTCTTGCTATCTGTATGATTTGCTCTAAAAACAGACATCACAATGAAGCTTTTCAAATATTAAAAGTACATTTATTTTTTCAGTCACAAATTTATCTTCTTTACCTACACTCTCAGCTCTCTTATCGACCTCTTCCTTTATCCTATTCTCTTGGAAAGGCAGCTAACTTGATTAAATCCAACTCTCCACTTTTCTACACTTGCATTCAGGCACTTAGTTGTAGACAGAAGAAGCGAACAGAAAAACAGCAAAAATTAACACAAACAATAATGTTTGTTATTCTAATTTTAAATTCCTAAACACTATCCTCTGAGAGCAATATTTTAGCCCCAAAATCCCACTATATATTTTCTTCCAAACTGTTACCCCCATTATACTACATTATTTCACCCTGCCCCTTTTCTTCAATTTTCTACCTCCTTCTCACTTTTTATTCTTCTCTGATGATCTTCCCTCTTATTTCAGTGAGAATACAGCAAAAGAGAAATTCCATCAATTACCTCTATTTTACTTAAAATATTCTGCTTTACTTCCTGTTAACCTGTAGAGCACTCTCTATGCTGCTATCTAAAGCCAGTTTGTTTTTTCCTTTTTCACTAATTCCCTTTAGCTCTCCGCTACTTGAAAACATCAATTCCTCTTTATAATTGCGTTATATTTATTTCTTTCTCTATCATTCCCACAGGTTACTAGCATGCCATAATTTTCCTGATATGTTAGAGAGAGAGCGAGAGAGAGAATCTTGACTTCAGTTACTCCTTTCTCCTTGGCTTCATAGAAAAAATCATCACAATAGTTATTTCTACTCGATGCCAATTTCTCTCATCCAGCTCTCTCTGAAACTAAGTGAATCATGAGTCTTCCCTGCTTCTTCACTGAAACCCCTCTTATCAAAGTCAGCAATCAGTTAAATATGTCCAAAATTCAATAAATGTCATCTCACATCTTACTTTAACTCTCATCAGCCTTTGTCACTCCTTTTCCTACCTGAAACATTTTCTTCACTTGACTTCAGGGACCCTACTGGCTTCTGCTTCTACCTCACTTGCTGCACCTTCACAGACTCCTGTGTGTTCTTTCCTGATATACCTGAACTGCAAACCTTGGAGCAATCCAGGCTCATCCATCGTTTACTCTTTTCTGTCTACACTCATCCTTTGGAGAACCCATCTAGTCTTGAGGCTTTAAATAACATTTATATACTAAGTACTCCCAAATTGTGTCTTCTACCTGGACCTCTCACTTGAACTTTAGACTTATATCCATCTAACTATCTAGACAACATTTCCTCTTTGCTTTGTTACAGGCATGAACAAACTTATTTAGTCCAAATTTGAACTCCCCTGATCAAATATAGTAACTCAATTTGTCATGAGGTTTGAATCAAAATCCTTGATTCTTGCCTTTCACACCCTACACCCAATAAATCAGCTAATTATTCAAGTATAATTTCAAATATTAAGGATTCGACTACTAACCACCACTGCCTATAACACTTTGGTTGAAGTCATCATTATCTTTTTTACTACATTCTTTCCTATCATTCCCATCACAATAGTCAGACTGGCTATTTTTAAACGTAAGTACATCTCTTATGTTTCAGCTGTTTTTTCTCTGCTCAAAACCTGCCAATGGCTTTCCTTTCCATTCAAAGTAAAAGCCAAAGATCTTTAAATGGCCTAAAAATCTCTCCATTATCTGGCTCTGATCATTCTCCTTCTCTGTGTTTATCTAAGCTTATTTCATACTCTTCTATTGCACCTTAATTGTGTATGAGACACAGACATATTGAGATTCTTGGTTTGAGAAGAAAATGATTATTGACCAAACCTCACTTATCCAGCACCTCTAGCCTGTCTACTGTCCTTTAAACATAATTGGCTTACCTTAGGTTTTTTTTCCCCCTAAAAATTCATGTTATCAGAAACTAGAAATACAATCAATTAAAGTAGTTTTTTCTTCTATTATTTCTTCTTATTCAATATTTATAATCAAATCTCTTTATTAGCACAAGTCAAGTGGTTCATGGGTCTAATTCGTATCATGATGGAATAAATGATTTAGTCTAAGTTCCCCCAACCAAACCCAAGGAACAAATTCAAACTGAATCAACTTTTTAAAAAAGTGATCGGGAGATTTTGTTTAATTCTTTAGTAAAGTATGAACTTCATTAGAGTGGATTAAGTTGTCTCTTATGGAGGTGCAGATCACTTTGACTTTAATGAGTTCTAATGTGGCATAAAACAGAAATTGGATTTGAACCTACCTTTGTGCCAGAATTCATCAGATCTATAAAATCCATATGAAATAAATATATAATATTAAAACCATTGATTGAAGACTTTTGATATTTTTATAGTGAAGTTTAAAAAAACTAGTACTTGTCACAATTCTAGCTAGATGGTAATAGTAAATAATGCAATTTAGAACAAGGAAAAGTTCACTGCTATACATTTTATAATTAATTCAAGTCTATTCCTTCTCAAAACTTTTAATTTGTTTATGGGCTGTTTCTCAACAGAAGAAAGCATAGGAATTTCTGAATTTGTTCACAAGTGTGTCTTTTAGCCAGTATTTATAGTTGTTTTAGCTAGAGGTAGCAATCTTCTTGTTTTTGTTTTTACTACTTTTCCATTAACTCTAACCTGATGGATAACTCTTCCTGATAAGTTAATTGAACATGTGCATTTGGAAGATTTTCTAATCAGAAATTGAACATACATAGCAAATGAATTGCCACTACACCCTGCTGAGCTCACGGCAAAAATTCCCAATCAAGCCTGTCCTGCTGACCCGGTATAGGGGCTCAGGAACCTTCTCAACATCGAACTCTGAAACTATGAAGGACACAACTAGTTGATTTGACTTGGCGCTTAATTTGTATCCTCGTCCTGAATTATTCCTTAAGACATCCTGATTACAAGAATTTAACCTCTTTTCACTACCATATTATTGCAGACACTGTAGGGGCCCCATGCATGTCCCTTTGCTGTTCTCACCTCAGTAAACAATGGCACAACTTTCAACCGGGCCAGCGCCTGCACTTCTTTGCCTGAGGTCTTTTTCTCAAAGCTGTGAGTCCTTTGCTGCTCTGTGGTAGGCCAGACATGGCAGATAATTAACCCTAAGAGCGCTCCTAACCATGATGGATGGGAGGTACTATATAAATATCCCAGCTCCGTTGTCCTTCAACTGAGATCAACATGAGGTGTGCTTTTCAGCTGTCACCAAAGTTTCTCTAGTGGGATTAATCTCCAGTAACCCACAGTGGGAGCTGGGTATATGGCACACACTTTCAATGATTTCCTTCCTTTCCTTGTTTCACTTCTCCACTTTCCTACTTGAGTTTTCCTTTAACTCCTAACTTATACTCCAACCCTTGTGTCAGGGTTTGCTTCTGGAGAAGCCCAAAATAAAATACACATGCCATAATACGTTGAAAAGATGCTAACCCCATACACAATATGACACTACTATGATTCTTAGAGGAGAAGAAACCTATGTATTTCCCATCAAATGTAATCTCATTCTGTCATTTTCTGGATTAGGAATGATTTACATGAACAGCTCTGTGTTGCTTTCCTTCAAACACTATGCAAAATAGCATATTAGCTTTTCATTGTTAAGTGTTTAATTATTCTCAGTGAACCAGGTTACAAAATAATATATTTGCTAAGTATTTGAATTCAGGCATTTAGAATTGGTTCTAACAATTACACTATTTTTAACTAGGTAGAAAAGGAATGCAATTTGGTAGAGAAATGAGGAAGCCTCACACCCTGAGTGAGAAAGACATTCAGAAAGATTCAAGTCACAGAAAACAATATTAAGCATTTAGCCTGCACAAATAACAGCCCACTGTGTCTGAAGGGTTGCCGTGATTATTGTTGCTGTGGCTATTGTTGCTGCTATTAGCCTTCCATTCAAACTATAATGGATTTTAGACTGTACATGGCTGCATACCTTTCTAAGGATATCCAGATGTTGAGAGATTATTGCCAGGTTGTCACTTAAAGTGCTAGAAGTCTTTTATGTGACTCCATTTTCTCTGAGACTGTCTATAAAAGTCACGAGAAAGCTCTACAAGACTGATAAAGATGTAACATGTATGCCTTTTTGTTTGGTTTTATTTTTTTTAAGGTCTAGACAAATCCCTTTTATGTTGTCTCAGAGGGCTATGCATCTTGCTGCCTATGGCCCTTAGGTGTTGTCTTCTAGCATAAGTTGCAAAACAAAGCATGGTATCCCAAGCTATTTTGACATTGATTTTCAAGAGTTTAAATGAGTTTATTTTCCCATTTAGAGCCTCCTACTGCTGTTTTCTCTTTCTGACAATACCAGAAACAAGGGTAGAAACAATGTCTCCTATTTACCTTGCAGTTTCCAACAGCACCTATCATAGTGCCCTCCAAGTGTAATAAATGCTGCCCACTAAGGCAAAATGCCAGTCATGCTATGACTTATGACCTGAAAAAAATGCAAGTCCATCCCATCCCACATGATAAAAAGTTACCTGTGGTCACTGATGGATGAAAGGTTTTTAGCATCCACATTTCGGATAGGTTTCTTTAGTAATTTTCAGGCCTCAAACCCTCATTTTCAAGTAGAACTTTTCTTTAATAGCTGGCTTAAGAACAATACATTTTCCTTAAAATTTTATTTTACCCTTTAGGACTTAGAAGTGTTTGAAAAACTGCAATACTTTCTACAGGATTACATAAGGATTGCTATTTGCAGGTAACTAATAAAATCCCACCACTCTACCCAAAGCCAAATCCCCCTCTATGTAGATGAAACGTGATAAGAAAATGCCTTCTTGCCCCTTCTTCTTAAGGAAGGCAATTTGTTAGACTAGAAAGATAATTTGATTTAAAATCAGAAAACTGGGTTTTAAACCTACCTCTGTTCCATATTATGTAATTTTGGAAAAGTTATTTAATCTCTTTGCATTTCATTTTCCTTAAGAATTATAATGTCTTAACAGTAGAGGCTTGTTGCAAGAGTTAAAAATAAGGCATATGTGGGATCATCTTCAGTATTTCATTCATGGTAGTCGCTCTATAAAGAGAATTGATGTCCGAAGTTCCACATGCTCGGTCATTTTCTGGATTTTGAGTACACCTCTAGTTCACCTAAATCACACACCTGAATGAACCTGGCAGACTCTTACTCTCCCTTCAGGTCTCCACTCAAGCTTCGCACTCTAAAGTTTTACTTGATTCCCACTGGCAGATGTAGGCATTCCCTCCCCTTTAGAGCCGTGTTCATCTTGAGTGCTAATTGTTTGTTTGCATGAATGATTTTCTACTGCTCTCTGAGCTCCTTGGTGGCAAAATCTGTGTCTTTTCATCTGTCTAGCTCTGGTTCATTGTACATTACTGCCCCCTAGTATGCACTATATGAATATCTGGTGATTGAATGAACATCAATCAGGTGAATATGCCTCAATATGGATCCAAATGTTTATAAATTTTACACTAAGGCATTGAATTTCAGCATTACATAGGTTGGATGCAACCATTTCAGGAATTTTCACCAGAATGGAGAGATTTTTCCCCTGTATAGGAAGTCTTGGTAGAATGGCAAAAATTGTTCCTTCCTTGCCTTATTTTTGGTGTCTGATAGGGTGGTTGAAGGATGGGCAGAAGAGCGCCCCAGAATGAACACAGATCAGAAGTAAGAAACATCATTGTATTTTCTATATGTCCTGGGTACCAGCATAATGCATGATAACAAATTAGTTCTAAATAATATTTTTGAATGAATAAACTTCAATCTATTGACAAGAACTGAAAGTTTGGAAGGAATAATGTGGTAATTTAGACTGTCTCATGCTCTATTTCTCTGAAATTCAGGTTGGTGAATCTGCATTTTCGCCACCACAAGCCTACATTTACCATCAGTGGTCTATAAGTGGGTGCCTATTTTCTGCAAACACTAATTTCTCTAGACCACTTTAATAGCTACCAATAAATCCCTTCTCGTTTCGATACACATTATGTATCATTGGCAACCACAGAACTATTGGCATGCAGAGCAATAAGCAATCATCTGATAATTGATACTTTTGATACCACCCTGCTGTTTGTTGATGGAACTTACATGTACTGGCTGCTGAGGGTGTCTGTGCATAAAGAGAATTAATTAAATGAAAGAGGCTGGTTCATTGTTCGGTCCTATCTATACCACAGGGCATGTTGTTCAGGTTTTCTCTTCTGAAAAGGACATCAGTCAGATTGGATTAGGGCCCACACTTAAGGCCGCCTCTCTTACTTAATTACCTTTTTAAAGACCCTATCTCCAAATACAGTCACATTCTCAGGCACTGGGTTTTAGGGTTTACACATATAAATTTTAGAGGGCACAATTCAGCCCATAACAGAAAATGTCCCATTCCTTAGGAGATGCATGTAAAAGTGAAATACCACCATGTCTGCAATATCTAGTCTCCTAATAAGATAAAGAGAATGTCCCTACTGGGTGAAAATTTTCTCTTACAAAACATTTTTAAACGTTACATTCTGATTTTCCTTTGTGATATTTAGAACGCAAGTATCTGTGAACATATTATTTTTTTAACTTCTAATAATAATAAATATTTTTGAATGTTGACTTTTTTTTTTTAATGCCAGGTACTCTACTAAGAACTTCTCATTTATTTACTTGTTTACTAATCAGAACAGCCATATAAAAATATTGGGTTTTTTTCTCTATCTTGCAAATGAGGTAACAGAGCTGCAGAATGGTTAAGTAACTTGTTCATAGCTAATACATATTAGGATGAGAATTTTAACTAAGGCAGTCTTTACACTAAGCCTAATTATCATGCTGTGCTTGAACCTCTTAGGGTAAAGCAGGAATTTTGTCTTGTCTTATGCAGTACTGTATCATTCAATGGGCAAAGTTGTATATATATTTTTTGTTTCTATCATTTCATTTTCTTACTCTTAATTTTACCACATTCATTTTACCACAATTTTAATAATAAATATGGTAAGTGTTAGTTAACATGGTTATGCTTTTTCTGTGTTTTATTCTGGCTTGTTTAATAGACCTCTCAAACAATGATAAACAAAGATAATATGATATGATTAGATATAGGAATTCTTGAGGACATCCTAAGCAAAACAAAACGAAAGTTTGAATAGGTTATATACTCATGGAGACTAAAACTGGAAATGGTGTTTGTTATCATAACATTCTTATCAGGTTATTCTTTCCTCCTTTTCTCCCACTATTAGCTAACAATTATAGACTTGTTGAGAATCTCAAGAGAAATGGTTTGATAAATTTGGGTTATAGGTTTATGCATAAGATATATAGACACATCTTTGGTCAGATTCCTGTTCTTGATTAGTCACTTGTGATCAAGGATGGTGGTTGGGGAGAATTAGTGTGGGGTCACATAACATAAAGTATGGCCGTTTTGGTCCACCCCTCTATAGCAAGAATTATGGGAAGAGGGTTACAATGAAAGGGTCACAATGAATTGTGAGTGGTAGAACCTATTAAACTCAATGATTTTACAGGCTTTACTCAGAGCTGTTTCAACCTTTATCATTATTATCAGAAATGCAATCATTTTATTCTATTTCTATGAGGAAAGCTCACCTGTCCACCGTGATACCACCCTTAGTCTATCACTATTGACACAACTGATCATGGAATATGTTAAAGACTTCACTGAGGTTTGCTATAGTTTTCTAGGAATTTTGAAACTAAAACTCAACTCATAATTCCACTTAAAGTTCTCCATGAAAAGAATTATGTGTGTAGGATAGCATTCCCCCTTTTGTTTCTAACGGGCCTCTTGATTGCGCCCTGCCTGTCTTGGGCACCGCAGCATGCTGGGCTGATGTCTTCAGAGAATGATCTATTGTGCTTGTAGTCTCAAACAGACCACTTGGAATAAAGACAGTAAGATGAGATCACCTGTGTGGACCAATTGGATACACTGAGCAGAGCCCAGTTTCCTATCCAAATAATTTCAAATACTTTTTTCCTAAATGCATTTCCTTAAGCTTGCTCATATGCCATTTTTCTGCCAAGCTACAGTCCTTTGAGCTTTGTCTACAATTTACATACACTGACTTGGCATTTCACTACCTTTTTAGTAAAAGATTAGTATGATTTGCTAACTGGGAGTTGTGTGTAGTTTTTTTGTTTATTTTTCTCTTTCCAATTTACATTTTATATATATATATATAAATGTAAAATAAGAATTGTCCTGAAATGTATCTATAGAAATATTTCTCTTTTAAATTTTATCTCTTTTACATTTATCTTTTATTCCCTTTTTCATTACTAAATCATATTTTTATTCAGACAAAAAATATAAATGGCTTTATATGTAGGGTTTCATAAAAGTATATGAACATCTTACCTATATATACATGTTGGTTACATGTATATTTGAAAAATGCATTTGTAGTTTCTCAAAGAGCTCTCATGGTATCCATGTATAGTTAGTTTCTAGCAAAGCTGTGAGATGTGATGAGAGCCTTTCATCTTCACCTTTCATCACCAGTGCTTGCCCTGTGCTTGCACATTACTAGAGCTGAGCAAGTGTCTGCTCCATTGAAATCATACCCTGCTGCTTAGCAGCATCTCACTTTTTCTAAAATTAGCCTAAAATTTTCAATTAATATGGAGTTTATTATATTATGTTATATGAAAGTGACACTCATCAAATGCATCTATCCCACTTACCTCCCAAATCAGAGTCATTTTGGCAAGAACTCATTCCTCCAGCGAATTGACATTTCTAACTTTAAACTCATGTATATAAAATTATGTCTGTTTCCTATTATCATCCCCAAAACCTTCAACCAGAAAGAAGCAGGGCATCATATGAAATAAACAGTGTGGAACAGAGAAAGGAGCAAAATGTGTTCATGCTGAGTATCTTCTTCGTGATAAACTCTATATATCATGTAATTCAGCAAAATGTGTTCCTATTTAGGCATTATTTTTCTGATTTTACTTATGAAGAAGCTGGGGCTTAGAAGTTAAGCAACTTCCTCAGAATCAAGTAGTTACTGGGAATCAGAGTTAAAATTGAAATTCAGGTCAATCTGTGTCTTTTGTATGTCCCATCCTGTGTCAACCCTGACAATAACGCAAGCCTGGCATGTATAGTGTCTGAAAACATGGATGTTCAATCAGTATTCATTGAATGAAACAATAAATGATTGTCTCTAAAGTTTGTACTACTTTTGCATATGCCACTACCTTTGTTCAAAGGGTGGCTCTGAATTGCAACATCAAAGCTAATCAGAATCATCATACTATTTATTTGTAATCAGGACAATCATGTTATAAAACCAAAATATTACTAAAGAGCTAGAGTCAAGTCACCAGGCTGCAATCAAAACTGAAATTAAGGATTTGGAGGGAACAGACACAGCCACTAAGATACAAAATCAGAAAGATTTGAACTACTTAAAGCTAGGAATACCAGATAGCAGAGTCTGGTATTTCAGAGCAAGCACCAAAGCACAACCCCACAGA
>NW_017732588.1:135922-136817 GCF_001890085.2 Hipposideros armiger
AAGACACTGCTTCTAAGAATTAACAATCTGAAGAACTACCATACACAACCATCCCTGTATATTCATAAATTATAAAACACTTATCTTCAACAATCTCGCTTCTTATTTTCTCTAGAGGTATAGATTATGTGCATTAGAATCCCCTGTTGTATTCCAAGAACTTTGAGCCCAGTAGATACTAAATTAATATTCCTAGAAAGAAAGAATGAATAAAAAGGGAAAAGGAGAACTGGATAAAAATATTTTCAATGTTTTGTCATTATTGATAATGGTACAGTGAATAACTTAGTGCATGTGTTGTCTCTTATCTGCAAAGATGCATCTTCAAGATAAATTTCTGGAACAAAGATTGCTGGCTCAAAGGGTAAATGCATATTGTTAGATACTGCCTAAATTCCCACCATAATTATAGGAATTGGGCATTTCAGCAAGCTCCCTAGGTGATTATTGTTCACAATAAAGTTTAAGAATTACTATTTCAGAACATGGATACATATTTACCATTTTGAGTATAAATTCTCTTGTTAAAAAAAAAGCGTGCCTCTAGGAATACATATTTGCTGGCATACCTGCCAGTTCATCCAGCCCTACACAATTGTTCATCCTGGTCAAGAAATCCTGGCCTGGGAGCATCTCACAGTTATCAAAAGATTTGCTTTGCCATATGAGTGAGGACAGTCATTTCCCTTCACCAGCTTCAGTTGCCTTTGAAGTCTTAACCACACTTAGTCTGTGCTGGATCCTGCATTTCTGTTCACAACTAAGCCAAGACATTTGGGTAATGTCACTTATGAAGGAGTCATTGCTTTATAGGACTTTTGCCTAATTTTTTCTAAGTATATCTGCCAGCTAGAAAAGTGAACATCAAATGAAGAAATATTTACCTTTTTATAGT
>NW_017732588.1:139994-141060 GCF_001890085.2 Hipposideros armiger
ATATTGGGGAGGGCCCAGATTTTATATCTTCCCCTGAAGTTCTTGTTTGGAGTCCACATTTTCAATGACTACTGAGAAAAGATGACCTCAGGAGATGCTAAGTTTCACTAAAGGCAAAAAGATGAAAGAAACATTTAGAGTATAGACTTAGGATACTGGGACATTTTTGATCATGGAATAGGAATTTCAGAGGGCCAGTCAGAAGGGTTTGGGTGAAAAGAGAGGAGGTATATCAGTGGACAGAATGTTAGGCTGCACTCACTTTGAGCAGAGACTTGAATAAGCAGGGGTGAACATGTTGAAAGATTTTGTCTTAGGTAAAGATGAGTTTATACGGTTTCAATCACAGCCTGAGAATAAGGGCTTCCCGGTAGTTGGAGTGTTAGGCCAAGTGTGTCACAATCTTTTAGGTGGTTAGATTGGCAGTTGCAGTCAAGTGTAGCCATGGGTGGTAGGAATGAGCTTGTGCATATAAACCAAGTGATTTCTTCCTTGAAGAATAGAAGTAGTGATGGATCAGAAGCAAGTGAAGGTGGACCGGACTTTTTCTTGCTGATAAGGCCAGCGCTCCATCCTCAGGCAAAGACAATCCAGGGAAAGATGATTAGGTGTTTTTTTGTTTCTTTTTTTGTTTGTTTTGTCCATTATTGTGTCCCAATCTATGTTACACATTGTTGAAATACCTAGGTGACAAAAATAAAATGAAAAAAAATCTGCAAATCCTTCTATTTCTCCACTTTTTTACCACTCCCCTTTTACAGTTGCAGGTTAATTAACTACTGGCCCTCAAAATATGGGAAGTGAAAAACAAATGGGAGGAAAACACAAGAGGCTAATTTGGTGAACATATTAAGATGAATTAGAAGCAGTGTTGCAGTGAGATGGGGACTGAGATAGCTGAGGTAGGGATTGAGCATTTGAGTTTGTGAGAGACTTTTGCATGCTTGAATTAGGGAAGGACACTTGTAAATCTGTGGCTTGAGAAATAAATATATTGAGTTTAAAAGAAATGAAGAAAGGTGATTTAAAAAAATGGCTCTTCATTAATGTTTTCTTTGTATTTTCA
>NW_017732588.1:144304-145376 GCF_001890085.2 Hipposideros armiger
ATAAACTTGTTGAAATGCATTTGAAACATACCATATCCATTCATAATGTTCTGTCTCAAACAGTATTATAATGAATTATACATAAAATGTATAATTGCTGCACACCTATAATTAGTACATAATATGGATATTTTAAAGTAAATTTGTGCTAATATGAATGAAATAGAATAACAAAACAAATAAGTGAAGAACAAGAAAATAGCAAACTCAATTTAGTTTGTCCCCAGTGCTAGAGAATAAAACATAATTGATACTGCAGGAAAGAACAGGGAGAGAAGAAATATTGCAGTCCTGAGGGAGTGAAGCATAGGATGGATTCGGGGATGGTAGAGACCATCCACCATGAATGAGTTCCACAAGCAGAGTGCTACATTTGGGGTCCTGCTCTACTAGAAGCAGCATAATAAACTTGGTTCCTGGAAGTAAAAGATGCTGAAAGGGTGTCTGAGAACAATGGAAATTAACAGAGTTAAGTGTTCAGAAAATACTGAATAAGATTGAATGTGATATTCCAAAGTACCATCTGCTCTCTATTTTATGGAATTTCTGTGGTGGAGCACAGGCTTACCCATGGTTTCTAAGCCCAGGGACAATAACAAAAAAGTACAAAGCTATTGCATTTCAGTTCAAAAGGCATAACATTATCTAATTATGAAAAATTCAGGAAACTCAAAATACGGATTTTCTTCCAAACAACTCATGTTTGCCCTTTAGAAATGATAACATCATGAACAACAAGGAAAGCTAAAGCTCTGTTCAATATTAAAGGAGTTTAGAGAGAGAAAAACAATTAAGTGCAATATATGATGCTGGATTGGGTTTTGAATAAAAAAAGAGGAAATTTTGCTATACAGAACATTATTGGTCATCAGGCAAACTTCGAATAAAAACTATGTATTTTATCAGTGTTGAAAGTATTGATTTTGATGGTGTAACTGCGGTTACGCAAGAGAAATGTTCTTGTATTTAGCGGATGAAGGCTGAAATATTTAGGTGTAAAGGGTCATGATGTCCACAATTTACTGTCAGAAGGTTCAGACAGTCTTAGAAATAGCCAGAGGGACGAAAGGTA
>NW_017732588.1:149611-150671 GCF_001890085.2 Hipposideros armiger
TTTCTTATGAAGTCAAGCTGCAATGGGTCATAAAAAGTGGGATGTATTTCCTATATGGCAGAATGTTCTCTTCACAGTGTGTTTCATGTATTAGAGGTGCCTCTCATTTCTTCCTTCCCTCTGTTAAAAACAAAAAACAAAGTCCACAAAACAAAAACCAACAAAAATAAAACAAAAACACCAACTGAACAAAACCAAAAATGTTTTACTAGTCAGAAAGTAAAGCACTAGAATAGGATAAATGTGATGGCCTACTGACAAAAAGCTAATTGAAGTAGTTCATTCATAAGAAACTGAACTATAATTTGTATCATTTGGCATTGGAGATATTTTGCTAACAAAAGCAAATGTCTGCTTACAAAAGTATCCTTATTATTTTAGTAATAGGTTGGATTAAATTTTGCCTTCAAGTACTTCCTAAAATGAGCATTCTGTGAATGTCACCAAAGTCAAACGTTTTCCCATCTGTATAGTTTTTCCCTTGATAAATTACAAGTTTTATTTATTTATTTATTGTTTGTTTTTACAACTAACACTCAGTAAACCCCTAAAGGAAATGAGCCTTATTCACTACTGTACCTTTTCAAATTCAATTTTAGCTCACTGATTGCACTAATATCATGTGAGATCCTGTGGAGCTAGGAAATATGTGAATCTCTGCTTTCTTTTGTAATGCAAGGCAAAAATATGCTGTAATTATCCCTAAAAGTTGCTTCTCCTTTCTCATCAGCATTTAATAATGAAATTGTTGCTTGGCAGATAAAGAAATGCACTAATATGGTTGGTTAAAAAAAGTAAAGTTTCCAGGTTAGGACACTTTATTATAAAAAAATAAAGAGGCCAGGTGTTTCTCAACTTCAGCTGCCCTAAAAGCCTTGATTTCTTTGGCAGGTTTAGGGTCCTCTTTAGAGGACATAATCTCTAAGATAGTTCTGATGGACCTTCTGTTTTACCTATACATAATTAATATTCTAAACCTTAAAAAAGTTAAGAAATTCAAATGATTTTCCCCATGACTAAAAAGTTTTTGAATGTCTGAAGTCTTTATCAATTTTTTTTT
>NW_017732588.1:153077-156948 GCF_001890085.2 Hipposideros armiger
ACCTTATTAGAGTTTGATATTAGGATTTATTTATCTGCCAATTATTTATTGGCCATTCACTATGTACCAGGAGCTATTCTACATATACTGGGAATTCAACAGTGAATAAAACAGACAGAAAATGTTTGCCTTTATGAGATTTGCATCCTAGTAGAGGAGACATAATAACAAAAAGTAAATTGTTATCATATTAGAAGAAAGTACCATAGAGAAGAATAAAGCAAATAAGGAGGATAAGGAGTGTCAGGGATGGGGGTACTTTGCAATTTTATATTTAATGGTTAGGGGAAGTTGCACTGAAAAGAAAAAACTGAATGAAGACTTGAAATAATTGAAGAGAGGCAGGTAGAGATGAGCAAGCTCAAAGACTATGAGGAAGGGCATGCTTAGGTTGTTCATGGAGCAGCAAGGGGGCCATGTGCCTGGAGCAGAGGAAACAAAGGGAAGGCAAGTAGGAAATGAAGTTGGCCAAATGAAGGAGGACCATAACATGTAGGTCGCTGCAGACACTTCTAAACGTTTGCTTATACTTTGACCAAGGTGGGGAGTCCTTAGGAAAAATTAAGCAGAGGAGTCTCATGACCTGACTGACTTTTTAAATGAATTAACATGGCTACTATGTTGACAACACAATGTGTGGAACTAGGGTGGAAGTTTAGAGAGGATGGTGCATAGGACCAAGATGGTAGCAGTGAAGGTGTTAAGAAGCAGTTAGAGTTAGGATATATTTGAAAGTAGAGCCAACAGGAAGGAGCTCCTGTTGAGTAGGAAGTGGGATATAAATTAACAAGGAGTCAAGGTTGATAACAGTGGATAACTGAGCAATTGAAATGATTGAGTTATTTTTGAGATTGGGAAAATTAAGTATGGAGAATATTAGGGGGCAAAGAATAGTAAAGTAATTTTCTCATGTTATTTCAAGTGTGTATCATAAATTAAGATATCAAATGGAGATATCAAAGAGGTATTTGAATATATGAGGTTGGAGTTCAGGGGGAAGTCCAGCCTGGAGATAGCAGTTTGGGAGTCATTGACAGATAGATGGCATTTAATGATATAAAAATGACTATGATCACTAAGGAAGTAATTATAGATGAAGAATTGAAGAGCTCCAAATAATGGATATTGAAACACTCCATAATAAAAGTTAAAGAGAGTAGGAGGAGCCAAAACAGGAGACTGAGAAGAAGCTTGGTAAATCTCATTGGCCATTGGATTTAGTAGCATGAAGCTCATAGGGACCTTATAAGAACAGTTTTGTGGTAAAGTGAATGTTTGGGTAGAATGGGCCTGAGAGAGATAGGAAGGAAAGGAATTGTAGAAAATAAGGATAGATACCTTTGAGCAATGTTGATGTAAGGTGAAACAGAAAAATAGGAAGCTAATTGAAGGATTGCTGTGGAAGTTATGGTTAAAAAAAATTCTTTTTCCAAGATGCAGAAATAATGGCAATTTGCATGCTCATGGGCATGATCCAGTGGAGAGGGCAAAAGGAATGATGGAAGTCAGAAAGTGGAGAGTTGCTAAATAGGTGAGAGGAGACGTGATCTAGTATAAACATGAGGTGAGATTGGAAAACAAAAACAGCACTCTTGGTGGGAAATGAATAAAACTACATTTCACTGGTCTATTCATTTAGAGGATGAGGAATACAAAAAAACACATGGCACAATTATTAAAAGCATAGCAGTTTTATTATTAAAAGAAAATCGCCATGTTACTTGTCACAATTTCAAGTAAGAGGTGATCAAGAAGAAGTATAATTACAAATATGTAAAATATTACTGACATTATTCCTACTGCAGCTCTTTCTCTTTGACCCATCACTCTTTTTCTCATCCTCTCCATATAGTAATTTTCCTTTTTTGTTTTCTTCTCTAACATCTACAATCATGAAATAGCCTTCTATTCCTCAATCTCTACATGCAGACTCAGCCTGCTGTTTTGGACAATTTCACACACACACACACACACACACACACACATGCGCGCGCGCACACACACAATTTTGCGGTAGGGTTCTCAAAATGTTAATGGACTAAAAATTAAAACAAAAAAAATGTCTCAGCATTTCTCAGTAATCATGGAATCACATTTTGTCTAGGTTAATTATCCATGTAACGAATTATTTTTAGAAAATCCTTTCTCTGATTAACTACTTAACCTGGAATATTTTTACAGTAGCTTTTGTATTCATAAGAAACATGTATTTTTTAAAAAGTGCACAAGCATGTACTAAAAAAAGCATGTTACTTATATTTTGCTTACATGTAAACAGTTTAAATTAATATAAAAGCGTTGTTTCTTTCAGGATTGTTTTTTAAATCTAGCCCTAGGGGGATTTTGGCAAATCTCCACCTCTTCTTCTATGGGTTTTATACTCTCTCTAATTGATTATGGTCCTAAATAATTTGGTATGTAGATGTTTTGCTAGAATTCCTTTCCCTGCACTGTAAAAGTTTCAAGATACTGATGCACGTAATTATCTTGTCTTTGGAGAATTTCAAGTGTGCTGTTTTTTATTTGTTGTAGTCAGAAGCCATGCATGTGAAGTGGATGCATATGGAATGCCAGGGGGATGTTCACACATCTGTCTGCTCAGCAGCAGTTACAAAACACGGACCTGTCGCTGCAGGACTGGTTTCAACTTGGGAAGTGATGGCAGGTCATGCAAAAGTATGTTGTTAAAAATCAAACAGTTTGCCAGCAGCTACTGCTTCAAAATAGGGCTTTTGGTATTAATTTAATTAGCAGCATCAACATCAGTAATAATGTGATATTTCATCAGATGAAATCTGCCTGCAAATATATAGCAGTCACTTTTTTACAAATCAGTATTTAGTGTTTTAGATTGTGTGTGTCTGTGCGTGTGTGTGTGTGTGCGTGTGTGTGTGTGTGTGTGTGTGTGTGTGTGTTTGTGTGGTGATGATGTGAATGAGAAGTCTAATTGAGCTATAGAGTGACTAAATTCATAGATGTTCAGAAACATACTTTTGGGAAATTTTTAGAAAGATGTTTTCTGTTAATTCCTTAAAGAGAATGTTTTTGGTCTAATGAGATCAAATCATTGGTTAACCTGATTTTCTCTTATCTGAACCAAGATGCTGCTTCTAGTAATAGGTGTGTTGTTTAGTCCAACAGAATTTACATAAAGTAATGCTTCACCTTAGCCAGTATCACTGGGGAGTGAAATTCATTTCATTATTTAATGTTCCAGCTAAATGGAGCTATACTAATTAAATAATCTCTTTAACAATTTTATTTAAAAGCTTTCTAATAGACATCTTTTTATTTTTGAAATATGCTAGAATAATTTAATTGTGCTTTATTTAAAGAAGCTAGTAAACATTTTTAGTAAATGATTTGGTAAGTTTAAATTTTAAAAAATGTAAGCACAAAAGTTAGTTAACGTCGCTGCTTGGGGTCTCCACAATCAGATATAGTAAAATGGCCCTTTTATAAATTGTGTCCAGGTGGAGATTGTCTTTAAATATCCCTCAAATACTATATTTTTTAAAG
This sequence comes from Hipposideros armiger, assembly GCF_001890085.2. Taxonomy (NCBI): domain Eukaryota; kingdom Metazoa; phylum Chordata; class Mammalia; order Chiroptera; family Hipposideridae; genus Hipposideros; species Hipposideros armiger. The sequence continues at coordinate 156,597 of NW_017732588.1, forward strand.
TTATGATGACTGCTTTTACAATGTACACTTTATCTCCATTTTCTCATATCGATGGCTTTTTTTTTTTCCTGTCATTGCTTTCTCTCTGGTCACTTCCTGCCATCTCTTCTATTTTCTTGTCATGTGCTTGCCAAGGCCTGTGAAATGAGACCACTAAATTTGTTATAATTTTAAGTCTCAACAGAATGAATAGTACAAATACTATAAAAAATCAAGAACCTAAGGGGCTCAACTGTGAAAAAATATATGCATTTTAGTATTTTGTTTTTATTTGTAACTTTGTGTTAAATGCTGGTTATACACAGTTGCCAGTTCTCATCAAGAGATCCTCTGGGTAATTGAGGGCCCTGTG
>NW_017732588.1:159748-161422 GCF_001890085.2 Hipposideros armiger
TTTTTGTTTTGCTTTGTTTTTGATAAGGGCTGTGTTGTACATAGGAGTTCATGGCATATGGCATCAACCTCTAAAATTCTAATTAAGATGTGAAGAAAAAAGTGATGCTGAAACTGGCACTGGATTTAATTTCTTAAGAAACAAAAAAAATCACGATTAGACAACTGTAATATATTCCTATGCAAGTATGTGATACTGTGCAGTTCTTTTTATTTGCCTCTGACACTCTGTAGATGCCAACACTGACTGGGGGGTCATTTTATGTATTTTGAAGTTTTAATATTGTCAGACACAATGATTGCTACAGTTGGTATCTATAAAACATGTTAGATAGATTATAATGAATTGTAAAATTCAATGTGCTGGATGTTTTGATAAATGTCCATTTTACAATTACAAGTTTCTCAATGAACTGTCATGTGTTTGCTATACAGACAGTAACAAAGAAATAATTAACTAAATATAACCCATTCATGGAAGTAATTTCTGTTTTAATTAAAGTAATGCAATTAGCTGGCCTTCTTGCATCAAGATACATTTGGCATATTTTAGAGTTTAATTTTTGGTATCGAATTTAAAAAACGCTAATTGTGCCAGTTAATTAAACAGTGGCATTATGCAGTGTAAAGAAGATTAGGCAGCATCAGTTGTTTCTGTTTGTAATCTTTCTTCTGCAGGACCCAAGAATGAGTTGTTTCTCTTTTATGGAAAAGGACGCCCAGGAATTGTTAGAGGAATGGACCTGAATACCAAGATAGCTGATGAATACATGATCCCCATAGAAAATCTGGTAAATCCTCGTGCTTTAGATTTTCATGCAGAAACCAATTATATCTACTTTGCTGACACCACCAGTTTCCTAATTGGCCGGCAGAAAATAGATGGCACAGAGCGAGAAACCATCCTGAAAGATGGTAAGTGACAATGTGAAATATTAACATTAAACTACTCAGAGATAAAGCAATTTAAAAGGATAAGTCCAATGTCAAACTAACTTTAACCAGAACCCAAATTACTGTTGATTTTAAAATAGTTGTTAATTTTCTTCAGTAATATTATTTCTACATATGTTTCACATACCGACATATTAAAACCTTCATTATAAAATTGAACTTGCAATTGTCTACTATATTTTAAATATCACAGGAATTAAATTGAGCTATTTATCCACTTTCATGGAAAAATGTAGATTTACAATTATATGCTAACAGTCCTAAAGGGCAAAACATAAGATTTAACAGGACATTAGAGACTTTCGTACTATTTGGTTCTCACTAGAATATCGGTCATGTCACTCAAAGTGAATTAAAAATATCATTGTCTCTGTTGTCATCACAATTCTTGTATAGTGTTTCTTACTTTTTGTGTTATTAAAATGTAATTCTCTTGAGATATTAGTATCTGCAGAGAAACTTTAATTATGTATAACTATTTTTATGTCATATATATGTAAACATATATGCATGTACTTTACTAAAATCAGTAGATTTCATATATTACTTGGCTTGGGGAACAGCCAATCAAGTAACAAAATAATATAGCTTTAGTATAGGTACAAAATATATTTAATAATCAAGCAAAAAAGACTTTGAGTGGCTGCTAGTCACCATTAGCATGTTAACTAATGATTCTGGACCTCAGTTTCCTCATATATATATATATATATATATATAT
>NW_017732588.1:168942-171861 GCF_001890085.2 Hipposideros armiger
TTTATTGTTTAACAGGAGTCACATTTATTTCCCAAATTTACTATAGCAAAGTAGCATGTGGTCTCTATCTCAGACCAGGCTTAGTCTAGACCCATACCCAGAATGAGAAACTGTACCATATGTTCTCATACCTTTTGACCCCCTCAAAAAAAGAAAGAAGAAAGAAAGAAAAATAAATTCTGGCTAGCTCAGATAGACCTTCCTTAAATTAAATATTTATCAACTCTCTTTTTTCTGCTTTTATTAACTTTTCTCCTCACTTTTTCCTATGCTATTGGAAAGAAAATTATCATCCAAAAATGCACTTTGGCTCTGAGTTTTTTAGATATAAAGCAACTTAGCTTTCATCTAATGTAAGATGCAATGTTTAGATAACTTTAATGAGAATATTTTAATTATATTACTATATGTGGCTGTGGTGATGGTCCAATAACTATATGAAATATTTTAATGCAATCTGTTTTCTTTTTTGATTAGTGCACATCTGTCTCCACAAGATAGCGGTGTGTTTCTGGCTCTAGAATTAGCACTTTCATCTCTGTTACTAAAACAAGTTTTCATAAACCTTTATTGTACATCACAGAAGGATGTGCACATTTTGAGTCAGAAACAGTTACCTTGATATTTCAGCTGTTAATGTATTTGTAACTTGTCTCAAACAAAGGAATTTCAAATTGTAAAATTTAGCTCACTATTACTGCAGGTAAAAAAAAAACCCTAAAAACTAAAAACAGTACCCATTTTTGAAGTTAAATAGTATATCTAGGGATACACATGAAAAACATTCTTTGTCATAATGACTATTCATGAACTATTTAACATTTCTACTTTTAAATTATTTTACGTATGGAATTTCAATGAAATTGGATGCACTCTGAGACTGCATATTGAAAAAAGTATAGTAGTTTGCATTTACTACTCTCCTAGCTACAGATACCTAATTTAATATTCTTATGAAATCTTGCCAAACATTTATTGCAAAGAACTTTTCATTTGATGGAAAGAAACTTATGTTTAGAGAAATCAAAACAGACTAAAAACGGTTTTAGAAATATCACTCACGTTCAAGGTAGGAATCCAACCTCATAAAGTGGGGTAATTTTGTCTTCCAAAGTTGTTGCCTATGTGACTGGCTACAGAAATTGTTTAGTATCAGAAGGTAAGCCCTATAGNCCAGGTATAATTGTTACTCTCTCTAAGAGAATAAGATAGATGTTCTTTATACGATTGAATCCACCTTTACCTTCTTGGGTGTCTTGTCCAAGATTCATTTTTCACTGTGGTATGAATCATAATTTTCAGCAGAAAGGAAAACACATAAAAATGATAACTTACTTTTCAATCTATTATGCATGTATTCTATTAGTGCAGTACTTGTTTTTAAACTATATAAATTAATTCTACTGGGATACATATATCCAAATATAAGGCATATTAAGGTACTTTTTCATATCATTTCATAGCTTTAAAAGTATTTAAAGAAAGACTCAAAGCATTTTTCCTGAATTTGAAAGTTATTAATGCCTGCAGCTATAACAGAAAAACTGTAGTTTCAATAGATTCCATAATTAAACTAGAGACTTAAGGTCACCAAGTTTGAGATAATTTGTTACAGTAGCCACAGGAACTGACACAAAGCCTGTGCTCGTAACCACTTTGCCATATTGACCTTATGTAGTTCTTCTGGTGCGTTCAATTTGGGTGAGATCTGGAGTAGGTACCCATTTCCACACCTCAGAGCCTTCCTTTAACTGAAGATATATTACAGAAGAAAACAATAACTGTGGGCAGGATGCAAGATATGTTCCCCATTTTAATATTATGAATAGGAGTATAGCCCAGAAGAAGGGGAAGCAAGTTTTTCTATGCCAAACATATTCTCCAAATAACATGTTGAAATATAAGCTATTGACATACTATCAACGGGTTATGCCATGTTTATGTAATTGCTAGTCCAGCATCTGAAGGTCAAGCCCTCTTCTTCATCACAGTTACATCCCCAGCATCTCCATACTTTCCCATGAATTTTAGAATTCAACAGTTTCTCCAATTTATGGGTTGAAATATATGGTATTATACCCAGGTCATGAATTGTTATTTGATAATTCATCACTGTAATACTTAGAACCCTCATCACCACCACCACTACCACCACCGCCGCCACCAACCCGCGCACACACACAAGAACTCCAGAAAAATGTCCAATCCTCTGCTCTAACCAGTCCAAAGATGGCCAGTCATAACAAATTACAGGATGTGATCTGTTCCCAAATGATGCCTGCCTTAGAGTAATAGTATCATGTTATGCACCTAGAGCTCACCATTTGTTCCTGGATTTTGATGATCTTCACCAGTGTATAACTCACTAGGGACTTCTCCTGCCTCACAAAGGTCGAGTTCTACAGTAATGAAACAAACATGTTGAGTTATCACTAATGAAATTATGTTAAAAAGTTCCCATGAATTTTAAAAAGTGATTATGCCTTACAGAACATTTTATAATTAAGAACAGCCTTTACTCTGCTATTAGGTTTCAGGTGAATATTATATTTTTCTGACTTTAACTCTGAACTTTATCATAAAGAAAAGGTCTAAGACTCTGAGAGATGTAGTCTCTGCCCAGCCATTAAAGAAAATAATGAATGCATTTGTCAGTCATGAGACATTTCCTAATTAAAACTGTTGAGATGAGATCTGTGATTGTTTTCAGCTTTTGAGAATCTAATGGACATTGTCCTGCAGATAGCAAGGTTATAACCTGTTTGCACATACTGATTCTTATTGACTACCAATAGGATGTTTTCCTGGAATTTACTGGAAATTTGAGTCCTGAAAACATGTGTTCAATTTCATGTTTAGTTTGTAAATAGATATTTCTCATAATTTTTTATGTTTCTCATAAAGTATATAAGATATTAA
>NW_017732588.1:172982-173899 GCF_001890085.2 Hipposideros armiger
GGTAGGAATCCAACCTCATAAAGTGGGGTAATTTTGTCTTCCAAAGTTGTTGCCTATGTGACTGGCTACAGAAATTGTTTAGTATCAGAAGGTAAGCCCTATAGCTCAGCACATTCAGCAAGAATCAGTGACACTCAAATTCCATTGGGGACTGCCTTTCTCAAAACGGACAGGTAACACCCTAGAAATAAGCACAAGTCATAAAAATGACTCACTTATCTATTGTTCATGAGGCTTTTACCAAAAAAAACAAAACAAAACAAAAAACAACCCTCAAAAATATCCCATCGAAAGACTTTTAAATTCATAGGGGAAATAAAAACAGTTCTTTTTTTTGTTTGTTTTGCTATGTTACCTGTAATATATCTGTGACTCTTTTCCAATATTCTCTGTAATCCCCTGAACACCCTGGGTGTGATCTCACTTTAGGGCATTTGCATGTGTTGTTCCTTGTGTCTGGAAGGCTCTTCCACCAGATGTCCTCTCTCCTTTATCTCCCAGAGGCCTTTGCTTAATGGCCTCCTCCTCAGTTAGCCTTTCCTGGTCACCACATCTAAAACTGTGTATCTACACATATTCCCAGTCTAAATCCTTATCCCCTTTCACGAGTTACTTTTTCCCTTGAGACGTATCCTAGGTATATTTTGCTTATTTATTGTCTTGTTACAAGAATGCAAGCTTCAAGATGCCAGAGGTTTTTTGTTTGCTTTTTTAATTGATAGGCCCTTGGGGCCCAGAGCAGTGCCTGGCATACAATAACTATACAATGAATATTCACTGAATGGATGAATAGGTCCTTTAATTTGACTGGCATCAATTTAAAAATAGTAATTAAGCTGATTAAACAGCTAAGATTGATTGGAGCATTATTAGTTTGTGTTCTAAAATAAGAAACAATAGTATAAATCATCAGTATC
>NW_017732588.1:176720-178852 GCF_001890085.2 Hipposideros armiger
GGTGGTCGCTAGTTGCCGGGTACTTGGACCGGGATGATTAATGCAAAGGAATATTGCCTCCTGGTATACAGGGACTAGATCGAAGAGGCGCGGCTCTGGATGAGTTAGTTTGACCATCAAAAGCATGTTCCTACTGGACCCTTTGCTATCTTTAAGAATTGGCTATTCCCAGAAGAGGTAGTATCTCCCTAGCGGGAAAGATTTTTTTTTTAAACATGTCAAAACATCATAATATACAGCAAATAAAAAGGTTAAAAAACATTGATAATACATGACGTTTTCTAAAAATATGTATGGCATATTGTAAAATGAGCTATATGCTTATTGCATATCAGTAAGAGCTTTCTTAAATTGGAAGCGTCTCTGCCCTCAATTGAACATACCTTGGGCAGTGTGCACGTGCAAAGAATGAATGTGGAGAGTGTACCTCTTCTGCTCAGACTGTTCAGCAACATCATTTTCAAATGACCAGCATGGCGATGATGTATTAGTTAGGGTTCTCCAGAGAAATAGAACCAATAGGATGTGTACCTAAAGAGAGAGAAAGAAACAGAGATATATTTTAAAGAATTGGCTCACACAAATATGGAGGATGGTAACTCCAAAATCTGCAGGGTAGATCAGCAGGCAGCAGACCAAGGGAAATGCTGACATGGCAGCTCCAGTTTAAAGATAGTCTAGAAACCACTTCCTTCTTCCTCAGGGGACCTCAGTCTTGTTTTCTCTTAATCCCTTCAACTGATTGGATGAGACCAACCAATATTATGGAGGTGAATCTGCTTTATTCAAAATGTACTGATTTAAATGTTAATGTCATTTAAAGAATACTTTCATATCAATATCTAGGCTGATGTTTAACCAAATATATGTGTACTGTGACCTACCCAAATTGACTCATAAAATTAACCATCATACATGACTAGCTGAAAACATGCTTTACAGTATGGTAGTATAAATCAATATTGAATCCCAATAAGAGCAATAGCCCGGAACCCAGAAAGGATAATAATTTGTGGTCATATTTGCATACTATCTTGTTCATCTTATATGTGTTTGTTTATTAAACACTACCAAATTATGACTTTTCAGGACCTTTTCTGGGGGAGACAATTCTCCTTGGATCCCTCACATTTCTGCATGTCTTACAGTGAGACACTTATTGCCTTTTATTCTGAAGTATTATTACAAGAATGTTTGTATAGAAACGACATTTAGAAGAAGAGATGGAGTATCTCTTCAGTGTAAAGGGCGGGCCTGCTTGTTGCCCATCATAAAATATTTGGGTTTCAGGATTCCTCTGCTGTAATGCAACTCGTGTTTGTGAAGGCATCCATATGTGCCCATCCCAGTCACGTCCACGGGGCTTTGGAATAAAGGGAACTCACACCAATCTGCTGATAACTATTCTGCTTGCTGCACCATGAATAATAAAGTCCTTTATGTCTGACATACAAGTCATGCATCTTCTACCATCACCCGTGAAACCATAATAGTCTAACTTGTTGGCTTGAAAATAGGGTAGAAACAATCTCAGCTTTTGATAAGTTCTTGAAACCTTTCATTTTGATCATCACTTTATTTTATCAGTGACTATAATGCATATACTGTGGCACTCTCTTTCCCATCACTGAATCAAAGATGAAATATCTGAATGTTATAGACAATCGGTATTCCTCTCCCCCCAAATTGAAATTAACAATATGTTTTTGATAATAGAAGGAAACCGCTATGCTTTAATATACCGGTATTTTGGTCATCTGGAAGATAAGACCCGTATGTGCACTTCACATATCTCTTTAAATGCAAGAGCAATGTGTTTTGTTCTGATTGAGAGTAGCTTGTGTATTCACCTTTCCTGTCCTTATAACTGAATTGAGGAATGACAAGGAATAAAAAAAATGAGAGTGTCAGCCTCAGCTGGCCATTGCGGGCAGATGATACAGAAACTGTTAATCTGGCCAAATATTTCTGTAATCCCATGAGATATAAAATTCAACAGGCAAACTTTATTGCCACACTATTAATTAAGTCAGATTAATTCACTCATGTCAGATACTTATGAGGTGTGATGCCTCAGGCCATATTGAAATGCACAAAGATAATTTGCATTAATTGAACTACACATATATGAG
>NW_017732588.1:179707-225016 GCF_001890085.2 Hipposideros armiger
ATCTTTTTAATATGAAGTATATAGATAAGTCTCATTTCTTCACTTAGAAAGCAATACACATAATCTTAAAAAGTTACAAGAAACCATTATCTATTGGAATATTTTTGGAAATAAGTACAAACATATATATTTATATAATATTTACTATGTACCAGCCATTACTTTAAATAATCCTATGAATTAAACACTGTCATTACACCCATTTTATAGATCAGGAAATTTAAGAATAGAAAGGTTAAGTAACTTGCTCAGTTAGATAGTAGAGCCTAGGCAGCAAGATTCCAGAATGTATGATCCTAATACTACTTTATGCTATTTAAGCACTTTATTTTTCCAAGACAAAACAAACCTCCCAAATTCTGCTTTTTTTAGAATACAGTTCCACTCCATTTTACTGTTTATTCACAACTGACTCTTCATATACAATTTCTAGCTTATATTGGCCACTAGTCAAAATGCAAGGAAATATTACTGAATAATTTTAAAGGAGAAAAACATAAGATATATTAATATTAAGTATCATCCATAAGGAAAATAGCCAGGATATAGATCAAGTATTTTTTTAGTCCTGATAAATTAATAAAAAACTAACATGCATTGAGTACTTACAGTATTCGTACAGCAGGCAGTATAGTAAGCATTTTACATGCTGGAGCCATTTTACCCTTTGCTATTACACTACAGAGTAGGTGCTGTTATCTTCACTTTACAAATGGAAAAATTAAGGATCAAAGTGAGTGAATTGCTTACCCAAGTGATAGAAACAAAATTTCAATCCAGGTACTATTGCAACTGCTTCATATGAAAGAAAGAAAAACATAAAAGTCTCAAGTCAGATGTCAAAAGGAAAAATTTTAAAAATATGAGGGTCGTTGAAGAACAAAGTTTCTTCCATGCTGAAGTAGACTTCAAATGTAGTACAATTTTTGAAAACCAACTAGCAAGATCAAAATCAGCCACAGACTTGATAAATAGGAAGCAAAAGAGTAAGCCGTTACTCTTTTTCCATTATGCCAGAGCAGGAAAATGTTCTGTAAAATTAAGCATCAGTAAAGTAAAGACAAAATGAAACTTTTTTAAAAAGCATAGGTGCAATTAAATGTGAAAATTACTCATATTGGATGGTAATGAAGCAGATAGTTTAGTGAAATTGAGAACATATCTGATTGCCTGTAATGGGATTTTCAGCTAGATCAAATCACACATTGTATTAGTCATCCTGAATCAGGGCACATGCTGATTAGCAGAACAGGTCACAAAAGAAAATTTTATTTTTTTTCTAAAGTCAGAAGGGCCATGATTAAAGAATATGATAATAGCAAGTATGCATTACATCTGCATATGAGAGAATGTCATACAGATTCCCCATAGTGTGTGAATGCATGGCTCCATCTCTAATGTACTAGTACCTCTTGCTTTGTCCAGTAAGGTCCAGTTCTCTACCTCACACCCAGGAGGAAGAGATACAGGCTTCCTGGGTTTTGAAAGAAGAGAAGGAGTTCACGGTAATTTCTCATGCAATAGAGGAATGGAACTACCTTTATGAGGCTGTGGACAGTTTGGAGAGAAGTTTACAAAATGGTTAAAAAACCAGGGCTAGATTCATTATAGAAACAGTACAATTTTCAACATCGACATTGAGGATCATCTGACATGGATGTTTATCTCAATTCTAGCACCTCTTGTGTGATCATAGATGATAAACCTTCACTTTAAAGTGTTACAGTTCTCTAAAGGAAAGGGTTTGAATTAGGTGAATTCATAAAATTGTATGTGTATAATATTCCTTTATTATTACTTCCCATATCTTATAGAAGTCTGCAATAGTGTCCTTTAAAAAACAAATCTAGAATATACAAAAATATTTCAGTGTTCCTTTGAGATTCACTGTTCATACAGTTCTATGATGAAAGCCTGTTCTGGGCTTTCAAATGTGTGGTTCTGCTAGACCATTCATCTCTCGGCAAGAGGGCATTCATATTATTTTGATTACTCAGATTATGTATTACAGGTTTGAATATACTTTTGGAACATATGAATTACTCATATTACTTGATTTTTCTCTAAAAGTCTATATCACTCTACTTTTGTTCTGAGAACTTAAACTTTCATCCTTTTTTTGCTCTTATCACTTATATTTTCCTGTTTTTTGCATATACTGTTTTAATATTTCAAGAGAGGGTCTACCATTCACGTAAAATTACGTTCAAAACAAAGTTGAAAGTAGTCCATGGAATGATAATATTTGTGAAAATCATACCATAAAAAACCCATGGATTAGAATTTATTCCCTTTGGAATTAACCATTTTTATGAAGTAGAAAATAAGCAGTGGACACTATTGTGAAATTCATTTGTTTCTTGCCATTGCTTTTTATAGACTTGGATAATGTGGAGGGCATTGCTGTGGACTGGATTGGAAACAACCTTTACTGGACAAATGATGGCTATCGGAAGACCATTAATGTGGCCAGGCTGGAGAAGGCTTCTCAGAGTCGGAAAACTCTTCTAGAGGGAGAGATGTCCCATCCCAGAGGGATTGTGCTGGATCCTGTGAATGGGTATGAAATATTTGATCAGCTTTGTGGAAGGAAAATGATATTAAACACATTTGTTTTTTCACAGATTTAGTAGTTTTATTTATATTCACATGTGAGTTCACACGTGAATGGTCTGATTAGAAAAAGTTACTATTTAGTGAATTTCTCTCTTAGAGAATGTGCTGAAGAAACATGTCAAAATACATTGGACTGAAATACACAGATTATTTGTATAAAGGACATATTTACTTGATTTATTCATACAAGCACCATAATTCCCCACTTTAGACAACCTGACACCAAGATAAATAATCAATTAATCAGAGAATCAATCAGTTTAACTTTTTAAAGGCTATTGGAATTTATTGTATTCAAAAAATAGCAAAGTTTTTTTCTTTGTGTGCATTTAATGTAGGCCTGACATTTTGTTAAGTAGGCTACTATTGCTCCTGTTCTGTAATCCTCACAGTAATCCTTGGATTTAGTTTTTATTCTCATCCTTGTTTGGCATAGAAGAAATTGGTAACTGATCTTCAAAAGACAATTCAATTATTAAGAGACTAGGTAGATATTTCAACCGAAGCCAGTTATCTCCAAGACTTTATACATGACTCTGCCAGTTTTTACTACTCTGGGTTGGTAGTCATATAATTTTAGACATAAACATAGTTTCCATATAATGACATTTTATAGTATTGACTTCTTGTTTTAGGATGGAATATTTTGTGTAATCTCTGTGAATATAATTTCCTTTGATTTTTATTCAGAAGTATTACCTGAACACAAACCATACTGTGCATATAGAAATATTGACAAAATGTGAAAATTCCTAAAAGAATCTTGGAATTAAATAAATAGGTTGCATATTTTACATGTATAGTTGTTGTAAGTGATTTTTATCCCTTTCATGCCTTATGTATGACTGTTTCAAAATAGCATTACAAAATGAATATTCTTTTTTTTTTTTAAATTGGGGAATTGGGGGAGTGGAACAGTGTTGGGGAATTGGGGAGGGGGACCAGCCAAGTTGTTATTCTTCAATCTTAGTTGTGGAGGGCTCCAGTCACCATCTGGCTTCCTGTGGGCAGCTCGTGGCCTCTAAGCTCAAGGTGCTGTGTTACAATCTTAGGGTGTAGCCACCATCCCATGCAGGAGTTGAACCAGCAGCCTTGTTGTTAAGAGCGCGTGCTCTATACACTGAGCCATCTGGGTGGCAGCTTACCTCAAGGTGCCGAGTTCAGTCTTAGTTGCCAGCGGGCATAGCCCACCATTCAACAGGCAGTTTTGTTGTTAGGAGCACATGCTCTCACCAGCTGAGCCATCCTGCCACCTGTTGGCAGCTCAGCAGCAGCTTAGCTAGGGTGCAGCTGTCACTAGCCCATGTGGGAATCGAACCAGTGGCTCTGTTGCTTAGAGCTCACACTCTTAAGCTAACTTAACCAACTGAGCCACTCAGCCAGCCCACAAAATGAATATTCTTTATAGCTTACTACATATGTCCCAAAAGTACTTAATTAAATAGGAAGCATGTGCCTCCCTTATAAACCAAGAAACCAGATTGCCGTTCCTAGAACTCTTTGTGTTGAGAATAGCTGAAAATACAGACAGGGTGCTTCTTCCTCGGCTGACAGCTAAGCAGCGATGAACTCTTATATGTGTTTTTGTAAGGCATAATTATAAAGTAATTTCAGTAATTTTATGTGAAGAGTCCGTAATTATCTGTTCTACTCCTAGACTTTTAAACCAAATCATCTATCTGACCTTTAAACCAAGGCAATCTTAATTTTAAGAGAAAATACTTATTCCACACTGTCTATTTGAAGCAAGTTGTTTCAAATGTATTTCAAAATAGCCTCTTCCTTCTTCGTATTCTGTTAGAGAAAAATATTTTCTGATAGAGTTAAAGGATGCTTGTGGTACTCAGGAAGATAGCACAAATATGGAGGTAATAGAATCATATGATTTGGAAGGAAATTTAGAGGCTACTAGTTCCATCTGTCTCTTAAAATTCAGAAATCCCCTTCAACACTTCCCTAGTAGGCAGGAATTCAACTTAGATTTGAAACCTGTAGCATCTACATAGTTTGCAGTATTTGTAGGCATTTCTGACTATGACTCTTTTATCTTTTCATTGAGGCAATATTAATATTCCTTTAATACTTGTCTTCCAACTAACCCTATATTTGCCTCTAGTGCTACAAAAGAATGACTCTCATATCTTCTATCCAACAGATTTTTAAATAGAATACTGCCCGTATGCATCAACCTGTAAAACACACACATGTGCATGAATAAGCATGTGTGTGTGTCTATGCATGTGTTTTTCCCTAGCAATATACTATGCCCAGAGCCCTGTGCCAGGTATGTAGTGGCTAATAAAACAAGCACAGACTTGACCTTTGTGAAACATCTTGTGTTATCTGCAAGGTACGGAGTGGTAAGATGGAGCAAATACATAAGTCCCAAATGAGCAACTAATGGAATTTCTACAGGCCAAAGTGATGGAGGAAAACCAACAGGTTGATATGATGGAGGCTAATGATAGAAACTATTTAAATAGGGTTGCTGAATAGATGCCTCTAAGGAGGCATCATATAAGCTGAGACTTAATTATAGAGAAGGAACCAGCCATGAGGAGTGAAGGAAAGAGTATTTCTGGTCAAGAAAATGATACATTTGAAGATCTTAAGTTGTGTAAAAGCTTGATTGTCAGAAGAACTGAAATGAAAACCGTGTGGCTGGATTGTCAATAGCAAGGGGGAAGTGACCGAGATGCAATTGGAAAGGGAAGCAGAGCTTTGCCCGGCATAATGAGAGCTTTGTGCTTTGTCTTCAGTGCAAGGGTAAAATAGAAAAATGATATAATCAGATTTATATTAGAAAATAATACTATTCTTACTGTTCTGTCGAGAATGGACTGGAAGATAGAAGTAGAAATGAAATCATATTCATTTAATTGTCCAAATAATTGTTTGACCCTAATATACTTTAAAAAAAAAAGAAACTTTAGTTTAGAAAACCCCATTTAAAAAAGCATGCTATAACCTTAATCAGAACATTTCAGGAAAAAATGGTTTATTTATATTTTTTCTACCATAATACCTGTTTGCAGCTGTACACAAAAGGAGAAAATCTGTGATTTTCTGTGATCACAGATTTTCTCGACCATAATTTCTTAGCTTCATAACCATTTATGGAGTTAATACAGGATCTATTCATTTATTTTTTTGTTAAAATATATTTTTGATGAACTACCATAGAGATCAGTAGAAATCAGTAAGACAATAATTGTCCTCAAGATGTTTATGCTATGGTGTACTTTGTGTACACACACACACACACACACGCACGCACGCACGCACGCATGCACGCACGCACATTACCTATAAAATAAAATAGAATGAGATGCATGCTCTTCAGAAATTCAGTGAAGTTTTTAACTCGGAACTGAGCTTTAGAGGATGAATAGGGTTTCCAAAACAGTAGAGTTTGTCCCAGGGTTTGGGGGTGTGTAGCCATAGGGTTAGTCATTGTCCTGAAGGGACAATAGAAGCTATTGTTTAGAGGCAGAGAAGTTAGAGGCCATTGTGAGGTGAGATGAGTTCATTAAAGCTAGAACAGAGGCTGTGAAGGAACCTAGTAGTAGGGATCTTCAGTGCTGTGATTAAAAGTTTATATTTATTTTGCTGACAACAGAGTAATTGGAAGGTCTTGAAAATAAAAGTCATATTTTTCAAGCCATGATTTAGGAAGATGAGTGATAGCAGTATGACAGCTGTATGAGAAACAACCTGTTAGGTGTTCCCTTTGAAAAGCGCTGAAAGATAGATTGTAGCATTTGCAATATGGACAGAAAAGTGGAGATTGAGACAGAAAACACTGGAAAAATAAGACTGGCAGGCCTCAGTGACTTGAAATATGGATGAAGCTGGAGGAGAAACCAGTTACGATAGCTGTTCTAAGCTGATAGTTGCAGATGAACCTCCTCCTTTGCAATAATTTCATATTTCATGATTTATATCAATAACTTAGAAACCTCCATTTCCAGTTCTCACTTCTCAAAATATTCTCTATTTGAAATAAGTCCAAAGCTAAGTGCCTATTTCCCCAAAACAGTATCTTGTGTATCCCTATCTCAGTTAGTAGTACCACACCCTCTACTAAACAGCTAGATAGTGTGTCAACAACTAAATCCATTTTTTCAACAGTAAAATTTATTTTACGTCCATAACAGAGAAACTCTTAAGGATTTAGACATTTCTAGGATTGAGCACCAGAGAATACAGTTTAATTTGGGGACCTGATAAATATCAACAAAGCCAAGCTTAGTGTTACAGGATACAAATATGAACAAGAAATAATCCCTGTCCTTAATTATTTTAGTTTTTAATTGAAACCATAGGATATACAGCACCATCAAATACAGTAAAAAACATAAATGCAATAAATACTATAAATTAACTTTAAAATGTCACTAGGAAACAAAGGAAAGAGCCTATTTGGACAGAAAGGCTAGGGATAAACTTAATCAAAAATTGTATCTGAACAGGCCTTGAAAAAGAGGTACAATTTTTCTTGCCATATTACCAGAAGGCCAGCTTAACAATTTTGATTTGATAAATAACCCAAGTCCCACCAAAAAAAACCCCCAAACTTCTATTAGTTCCTCCTTATTTTATAGGTTATATTTCATATTTTGTGTGTTTAGGGATCTTCACATTTGATATTGACTGTAAGGCTTTCACAACATAACTTTTAATCAGATAATGAAATGGGTAGATGATGTTCACATACCTACTCTCTGTTAGATTGGCATCGCTTAAATTTTTACTTATATTTTGTTTGAACAGAAATAGTCTTAGTAATAGATAAGATCACAAAAATGATTTCTTCAAATAGCAGAAGAATACAAAACATGTTTAGAATACCATAATTATCCTTTGTTTTTGTGTGCATGTGTGTGTCCCCATGTATGTGTGATTTGATTTAGGGAGTCTCAAAAAAAAGGGTGACTGTAATCAAAAGAAAAGCTAGAGGGAGAGATAAATGCAATTCTTGCAAATTATAAAATGGCCACAAGAATAAAATTGCATTGATTAACTATATTTAAGATTTCTGGAAAGTATAGAGAGGAAAAAGTTGCCTATTTCCATTTTATAGAGTTGATTTATGTAGTGGAAGTCAAATATTTATAGTTATACCTAATGAGTATAGGATTAAAGCAAATAGAATGACCCTTCTGTTTGTTCCTAACTTGTCCAAATAACAAAACCCCTTGAAAAACACACAGGACACAAGATAAGCACATTGTCATGTTTATTTCTAGAATTAGAATGTATTTTGACTTAATAGAATTCATTAATCTCAATATATTTTCTAAGGTCTAAAAAAGGCATATCAACATAATTGTAAACTGTTAGATTTTAAAAGAGCATACTGTATTTTGCCGTGTATAATGCACACCGACGTTTTCGGCCCAAACTTTCAGGGAAAACTTTCATTTTAATTTTTTAATTTGAATTTTGATTTGTTTACATTTATGTACTTGTTTTTTGTATTGTAAAAATTTTTAGCATTTCTTTTAACATATTACGGTACAGAATGTTTTATGTAACAAATAATTACAAAACACAAGAACAGATACGAGGTATAAGAAATTTTATGTACTAGTAACAAATTTACAATATTTATGCATCCTAGAAAGCCAAGAATTCTTCATGGGTGCAAGTTCATTGTAAGTTCAACAAAACCGATTATCATATTCCAGGGTATTATTTTGCATGCAGATATTGTTATTGATTTCTAGAGTTACACTTTTAACTCATAAGCATAAATAAAAGAATTAAAAACATTTATATAGATAATTAGTACTACACATGTATAATGCGCATCCTTATTTTCCCCCTCACAAATTTGTGCAAAAAAGTGCACATTGTACATGGCAAAATATGGTAATTGGCATGAAATAATGAATGGTGTGTTACATCCTCAATTGTCACAAGTCTGCCTGTTTAGGTCACTCCAGGATTATTAGTCATGGATACAAATTTTTCACAAATGACCTCAGAAATTCTTCAGGGTCCACAAAATGTGTGAGGCAGAGGATCTAATAAGGGCATTTCTAGGGTAAGCAGCTTAGGAAAGCTTTGGCACTTTATAAAGTGGTTTGTGAGGTGACTGAATTAAAACCTACACTTTAATTAATAACTCAGGAACTTTCACATGACCCTCAGACAACACAGGTGGAGGGTTTTAACCTTATTCATGAGGGAATTGCAACATTAGCTCAAGGGCTCCTCTCCCACTGTTAGAGCTTACACAAAAAGATTTGTTTTGAAAAGCAGATGCTTTTGTTTGAGATAGAAATTAAAGCTCAAAATCTCAAGGTCAGTCAGCCTGCTGTTATTAAACTTATGTGCAGCTCAATCATCTTCTGTGGGTTTTGGGGTAATAATAAGCAGCAATAAAGTAGAGATCATTTGCATCAGGAAGACAAATTAAACCTGGCCAAACAAATGCAATATGACGGTGCCTTTAGAACAAAAACAATCCAACCGCCAGTCTTAAAACATAATAATTCATATGAGATTACAAATAAAGTCAGGAGTAGATCATTAACTGTGCCCTGAGTTCTCATGTCAGTCAAAATGCTTTTAATTACATAATTGATTATAGGTTTCATGAAGTGGATAGCATTTAAAAATAATTAGCAATGCCTCAACAACCATTTCCCAAACTTGGTATCAGCACCAAAGAAAATTAATATTTGGCACTTACTGTTAGGTTAATTAATCGTTGAGGCCAATAAGTGTGGGGGGCATGGTAGTAGGGTTTCTGTGCTGGTTCTCACTGGACTGACTGGCTCCATTGAGCAGATCTTTACTGCCGCCTTCTTGTAGCAGAGAATGCATTTAGATTGGAGAAAACCCAGAATGTAATTAGATTTTATGAAAGTGCCCAATCTGAAGAAGTGTCCCTCTGTACAATGGCTGGTCAAAATAACATGTGTATGCTCTCGTTTGTGATGTCTTAGTTGGATGTATTGGACAGATTGGGAGGAAGATGAAATAGATGACAGCGTGGGAAGGATCGAGAAGGCCTGGATGGATGGCTTCAAGCGGCAGATTTTTGTGACTTCAAAGATGCTGTGGCCAAACGGTTTAACTCTGGACTTTCACACGAACACATTGTACTGGTGTGATGCCTATTACGATCATATTGAGAAAGTGTTTTTGAATGGAACTCACAGGAAGGTAAAAGACAAATGCTGCTGTTTTTAACCCACAGGCTTCTTTTCTTCACAGAGCCTTGTTGTGTTGTGTTAAAAATACTTTCAAGTTTATTTTTACCCCTCCGAGGTGGCTGCCAATAGTCTCTGTGGGGTGGCTAACGGAGGCTGAGCGTTAAGCAGTGCAGCTGGCACTTGCCTCCAGAACAGGCTCCACTCACTGTGGTAAGCCAGGATTTGTGAGATTTTTAAAAGAAGCTCTCAGGATATCAGAGCTTTTTGAAAATGCAGTTTTTCTACATTATTGATGAGTTTGCTGTGATCCAGCCACCCAACTCAATTTAACTGTCTTCAATATTTACAGCCAAAATTTAACTTATATATTATGAAAAAGTAATTATAATACATTTATTTGAATAAAGAAATTTATGACTTTGAAATTGAAACACAAGAATAAACTGAACTTCAAGCCTATTTGTATGAATAAATATCAATTTCCTTTTCTGTCTTTTGGTAGAATCCTCACAAAATGATTTTGAAATTCTTGGGTAAAATTGAGAATGCAGTTGGCTGTGTAACAGAGGCAGCGTAGAGAAAACATCACCTTTGTATTTTATCTTAGAATTACCTAAGCACATATACCATTATGAAATGACTTCAACTCTTTAGTTAAATAATGGAAAGTGGAATGTTAGAAATTACCAAAATGCTTTCTTTGACACTATACTTCCTGCATTTTTGGAAAGGAAAACTGCACAATCAGCCAAGCCTATTTATTATGAATTCTGGTTGAGAAATAAATAGTACCCTAATCAGACAAGACCCTTTAAATCATTGGTTTACTCTAACAGTGCTAGAAATATTTTTCTCCAAATGAGTCAAATTTGTTGGCACTTAACCTGATGTCACATATTTAACAGGCGCTAACTCAATATTTAGGGTTTTCCTTTGAAGATGTAGATATATACACAGTATGCATAACATTTTAATGGCCAGCATATTTTTAGCTTGCATGGAGGTGAAAAAATAAGAAAGCCTCAATTATTTGATAGATGAAAATTTGTTGTGAAGAACTCAGATAAAAATAACAAAATTTGAATTGCTAACACTATGTTATTTGGACAACTTCCTCAGTTTTCTAATATTAAATGAAGTGAGTACAAAATTCTTTTTCAAATTGTATATAATATCATTTTATAAGTGGTGATTATTACTGAAATACTCCTTATCTTCCTCTATAACCCTACATATAAGAGAGGACTTATCACATGATTGCTCCATTAAAAAACAATATAAAACTGGAATGTAAAGTATACATCAAGATAATCAGAATTGAAATTAGTCAATGAGCCTTGTTTATCTATTTACTCTACCAATACATTTTCCTATGTTCAAAATTAAAATATTTATTTTCCTCTCTGTCATCTCCTGGATTATTTCAATTTGCATTAGCCCAATTAAATTGGAAGATCCCTTTCACTCCCAATGTCTTAAGACCATGTTGTATCCCTTGGCTATTGGATGAGAAATATGGCAATGTACATAATGATACTAATTACTCAGGTCAATTTCTATCACAGGACATGATTCTAGAATATCATAAAGAAAAGACACAGGGAAGATTGTCAGGCAAAATAATTTTAGTGTTTGCATTTCTTGACCATATGGATAATGCCAAATATTAGAGAATTTAAATGGTTGAAATGTAAAATGGTCTCCTTCAAATGACATGTTCTAAAACATAACAAAAAATATGCTCACATTGTGAAATCCATTTTTCAATTACATTAAAAGAAAATATGAGTTAAGATATTAGGTAGATCACTATCTGTTATACTTATTTGAATATCATTTTCTCTAAATATTTAGTTATGTTTCTAAAAGTCAGTTCTGAATTTTCACAATGTGTTTATATTTTACAGATTGTTTACAGTGGGAAAGAGTTGAACCATCCTTTTGGACTGTCACATCATGGAAATTATGTGTTCTGGACTGATTATATGAATGGTTCCATTTTTCAACTAGATTTGATAACGAATGAGGTGACATTACTGAGGCATGAAAGACCACCCCTGTTTGGACTTCAGATTTATGATCCACGAAAGCAACAAGGTATTAAAAACCAAATCAAATTGCTTCTGAGTTTCATATATAATAGTACTTCACGGTAGTACAGAAAAGTTTTATTTTGACAGTGTTGCTGAAATTTTATGATTAAAGGTGTCTAATTACTCCAAAGTCAATCAAATCTTGGACTATTACTGTAAAAATGTATGATCTTATTGTTCAAATTAACCTGAGGGAGTAACTCAGGGAATTCTATTTCAGTGAAGTTCAAGGTTTTCTCCAAATACTTCCTTTTTGATATCATCTTCACTGAAGAAGCCTGCTAGTTTTTAGCAGTAAAAAAAATCTTAATGTTTTCAAAGAGTAACTATTGTGAGCAGTTAGAAAAACTTTGAGTGGGAAAGACATATTTTGGGAAAATATTTAAAAATACTCCATAAAAGAAAAATGTTATCTTTAAAAGTATCTTACTATATTTATCTGATTGTTTCATGTACATTTAAGAAACATTTAATTATTTTAGGTGATATGAAAGTAAAATAATCTTCTAAGATAGTCATATCTTATTAAAATCAGATAATATTATATGTTTTATCTACTATATAAGTAATTAATATTTATTGGGCCATCCATAAATAGCCTGAGAACTTAGATGTTAAACAAAGAAAACTATTTGTAAATTATGTGATATAATATTTTTGCTATGAATCTGAAGTCATTGTCCCTTTTTTTAATCAAGATAACCTTGTGAACATTTAATGAGCACACATTTCAGTACATTTAGGATAAAATTTGTATCCTGAGTTTTTGAATGCATGTGTTGTCAATGGGCGTTATCTAGCAGCAAGAGTTTTTTGAAGAAGTTTCAGATAATAAAGGATGTCAAAAGCAAACTATTTCAATCAAGGATTCCCCCCTCCTTTTTTTCCCCTACTGTATTAAAATCACCTCATTGGGATACAAAAGTAATTTTATAAAATAATGAAAATACATAATGTGAGAAATACATAAAGTTTCAAAAGCTAATGAAAATTTTTCTTTAAAAAGAGTAAAAATGAAGGTATTTCAGCTGGTGTAAACTGTAGTTGTGGGCAAGAAATAAACAATATAGCAATTGCCTGCATAGATCAAGAGGTACTACTTCCTGTCACATTCACATCGACCCTGCTCCGCCTCACCACCTACCATTGTCACTTGTCTAGATTAAATCAGAGACAAGACTTTGAACAGGAACAACCTTTCTCATCCCCTATAGGGTCTTGTTTTCAGGATTGTTGTTCCCTCTAATTTTACAATCATTAGTTTCCTGAATATCAGTACACCAATCAGTAATATGTTTCCTATTTCCATTCTCCTTAGAAATTGCTCATTTTGAATGTCATTGCTGAACTCCCTATTGCCAAATTCCACAACATTTTCACATTTTCTTTAGACTTCTAGTTTTAGAAAGTTGATCAGTTAAATGCAACACCTGGGATGAGAAAGGCCCTGGCTTATTATAAAATGAACTTGGGCGTAAAGCCAGATCCTAACACTTTCTCATTCTGAAACTTTGGACACATAATAAAAGTTGAACAAAGATAAGAAATGCTTTCTTCATAAAATT
This sequence comes from Hipposideros armiger, assembly GCF_001890085.2. Lineage (NCBI taxonomy): Eukaryota > Metazoa > Chordata > Mammalia > Chiroptera > Hipposideridae > Hipposideros > Hipposideros armiger. Next base: position 193,148 of record NW_017732588.1, read on the forward strand.
CCTATAGGAAAATGTTTTCATTTGTTATACAAGTTTAAAAATTAATAGAGTTTTATCTGTGGTTTATATTAATTAATTTGTGTTTACCATTTCTCAATCTAGAGACACATATTTGTAAGTTTCCTTTCTTTTTTTTTTTAATGTTATTGGGATGACAGTGGTTAATAATGTTACATAGGTTTCAGGTGTACAATTCTGTAACACATCATCTCTATATCACACTGTGTGTTCACCACCCAGAGTCAGTTCTCCGTCCATCACCATGTATTTGATCCCATTTACCCTCATCTACCTGTAAGTTTCCTTTCATATAAGCATTTCAAATAAATATTCAAAGGAGTAATGTTTCACAATCATATACAAAAAAATACATGCTTCTGATAGGAATGTGAGAAATATATTAGGTGTTCCAAACAGTGTCACTGACATATAAATATTTACGCTGTCCCTTGGATGGACAGTGTTCTTTTAAAAGTACTTTAAAATTAATTAAAGGGACATTAAAATGAAACCTTAGCTCTGATTGCTAAACTGTCTATACAACTTTTATTGCAGAAACTGTTATGTTCTGATTTACTGAACGTGTTCAGCCAAACTGATTGAATAGCTTTTGTTAAAGAAGATGAAATGATCAGTTAGTTTGAGCTTTCTACCGAGTCTTCATATACCTAAGATTTGACTCAGTTTATTTGAATCTTTGGCACAGACAATACAATATGGAAAGCATGTCTAGTCAACATCTTTTTTACTCAGTCAATAGACATTGATTGAAATTAGATAACCTACTTAGGATCTCAATTTTTAGTTTATTTTACTGCATTAATCAAAATAGCTAGATTATGAGGCAAAAGGCATTCAAATGTTCAAATACAAATATGTTATCTTACCATGTTATAATTTTGTCTCAGTGGTCTCTGGACTTTTTGAAGATGAGATATTAATATTTAGAAACATATAATTAGTGGCAAATCAAGTTTATTTATATACTGTCCTGTTATAGTATTTTTTCTAAGGATAAAATAGTTGCAATTTAATAGAAACCAAATCCCTCAGTAGTGCATGTCTCTGTCCTTCACTGAATAGAATAAACTAGTCTTATATAGCTTTGCACTATCTCTTTCCCTGTCTTCTCTCTTTTGTCTCTATGAGAAACTATGTTATATGACTTTATTTGTATATATAGTACTTATAGTCTACATTTACGTATATGTATAGTTTATACATATGGATGTGAACATATATGTATATTTATGATCAATAGATAATATGCATAACACATGTACACACACACACACACACGCGTGCGCGCGTGCACACACACACACACCACTCCACAGGAATACCATGAAAAAATATTCATGAATGCTGTTAATGTAATATCTAAACTGTTTTAGACACAGTGTCAGAAAATTAGCCAGCTAATTTGACCTCTCCAGATCAGGAAAGACTCATCAATTTTTTTTGTGAAGTATCAGCTTATTTCAGGAAGGTAGACATATCACCATACTAAACAAAAGCTACCTCTGGGAATGAATTCCTAAATAATTTTTAGGGATTTAGAGTCAAAATATTTTTTCCCATGCTACTGTTGTTTCTTCTGATTTAATTGATAAGCTTTCCTTCTTTTCTATTTATATTAGCTCTCTAGAACAATTTTTATAACCCTCTCCTGAATTTCCTCATATAAAGTACAGCAATTGTATAAAACCAACACACTTTTGCCTTTTTATTCTCTAGGTTCAGAAGCATAATTTTATTTTTCCCACAGGTTTGAGAGAAAGAGATAATCAAAATTAAGTACAATATTCTAAAAAGAGTTAATGAATGGTATCCTGAATAAAATCTATAGATGGGTCTCTATGCCAAATATATGATACTTATTAGCTAATTAACTGTAATTATAGCCACCAGAAGATAAGCTAAACATTCTTATTCAAATCTCACAAAAGACAGTTAATATAAGTACTGTTGATTTTTATTTTGTCTACGAGAAACACACGATCAAGTAGACATAGCCATTTGCCCTCAGGAAACAATGAGCCAGGGATAAACTGGAATTTGCATTTAGGTTTTTCTGACCACAAAGTATTTTTGTATGATTAATTTATGTCGCCAATATTTATAAAAATTTTATAACTTCTATAGTTTTAGACAGAAGGAAAGGAACATTTGTTTTCTTTAGTCATACGTTTATCATTGATAACTTTTATATTGAAAACTATTAGGTTGCCGGAAAAGTCATGATTCATTTTTCAACGAAAAACATAGAAAAAATACATCATGACTTTTCCGACAACCTAACATTTTTTTTAAAGTTCTCCTTGATTATCTTTATAGAACCCGGGATTCCGAGATCTTAAGTTACAAAACACAAGTATAGCAGACACAATATTTTTTAATTTAATGCATGACATAAATATTAGTGTCATTATTTAACAGACCTAGTAAAATTTAGAGTTAGTGATAGGGCCACCATCACAAATTTCTTTTTCTTTTCACATTTGCCATTTTGGAAATCATCAAAACTAACACAAAATACTAACTAGGCTCTTAATCAAACACACACACACACACACACATACACACACACACACACACACACACGCAGCTTCAAAGAAGTAAAAGCTAAGCATTTAATTCTACAAGAGAGAAAAAAGTAAGAAACATTTTATCCTTTCCTCAGATTGACATAATTCAAAGTTGATTCTTTTGAAACCATCCTAGATGAACTACATCTGGACTTGGGATCCCACTCCACTAGTGTTTATCCAACTTTTATAATGAATTTGAAGTCTAATTTCTTGTCTCAACTGCAAGTCAGAATATCTCTCTATCAAACAGAGAAAAGAACATCCTGAGAAACAGTCCAAGATGGCAGATAAGATAAACACCATGCCTGATGTCTTCCAGGATCACATCAAAATTACAACTAAATTATAGAATAATCAATTTCAAGAATCATCTGAAGGCTAGCAGAACAGAATGCCATGACTCAGGATATAAAGAAAAGGTTGCATTGAGACTGGTAAAAGAGACAGAGGCAGAGACATGACATGGGCTGACCCCAAACTCTCAGGTAGTTAGTGGTTGAACACCGAGAGGGACACCTTAGTGGCAGAGGTCCCCCGCAGAGGGAGGAGCCCCAGCCCCCAGCCCAGTGGGCCTGTGTCAGGAACAGGAGTCCCCCAACATCTGGCAGTGAGAAGCAGAAAAGACTCTGTCTGTCCGTCCCAGTAAAACAGAAGTGGCTGGAAACCCAGACATCCTCTTTCAGCGCCCACTCCTCGACTCCCTCAACTGGGCTCCAGTGAAGGGGTGGCAACTCAAGAGGTGTCAGAGACATACGGGGAAAGACTGAGTAGTGTGGCTTCAGAGTAAGGACTGGAGGGACAGCATCACTGTCCCTTTGTGGAGCCTGCCTCACGTGTAGCCTAAAGGAGGCCACCATCTTTCCTATGTTGAACCCTTCCCTCTGTCTGACATTTTATCAGTCTGGTAAAATCCATACATGTGCACCACCTTGGTCAAATCTTGCTCTGCCCAGCTAATGCTGCATTGCCCCAGACACTCTTGGCTCCTGGGCAGCCAGGCCCACACCACAAATTGAGGAAGATTTTTACAGCAGCAGATGATTTACAGTGGCCTGGGAAACTTTTGATGGCAAATAATCAGCCATAACTTGAGCTGTAGCTTCTCTTGGGTGACTCCTAGAGATCTGCGGACCTGAGGCCAGCGGTGGCTAGCCACGGTGTTTTCAGGGCATCTCACAAAGTACTCATGGGCTGGCACTTTTTTTGCAAGAACCAAATCTACATTAACTTTGTAAGAACCACAGCCCACACCCCATGACTCCATGGAACCCTGTCCAGCCCAGCTCATGCTGGCGAGACTCCATCTCTGGAGGCACTCTCAGCTCCTGGGAGGCTGGACCCACCCAACAAGCTGAAAAAACATTTTAAGCAGTGAATGGCCCAAGGTAGACTGGGGAATTTTGGTGGTGGTCCGTCAACCACAATTACTACTACAGCCTCCCTTGGCGGGGCGCTCTTGAGGTTCTTCAGGCCTGAGGAGAGTGGTGGCTGGCTGCAGAGTTCTCGGGACATTTTGTGAAGTGGCCATAGACCCAGCACTGACATAAGAACTGAATCTGCATTAAATTTTTAAAAACCACCAGCCATACCTTGTGACTCCCTGGGACCCTGCTCTTCCCAGGAAGCTGCCGCATCACTGAGGATACTCTCAACACCAGGTCAAACAGTCCAGTCCATGAACCTAAGGAGGCTCTTTCAATGGCTCAGACTTACAGGCAGTCAGCAGGTGGCAACAGGCCCTAGGGGGCCCCTGGGCCTTTTTCTAAGTTGCCCAGGTCTAATACTCATGTCAGCCAGTCACAGTTCACAGCCAGTCTACCCCCCACATGCCTCCAGGTCCAGCACAGGCAGCAATCAGCCACACATAGCTTTGTGGCTCCTAACACATAGCCCTGGGCCATTCACAGGCAAGGCTAAAATAGGCCTGTATGGAAGCCCCTCCCAAGAAACACCAGAAACAACACACCAGACACTGGCTTCAGACCACACTAAAGCACTACGTGGTTAGCCCTGCAAGCAGCAAACCCAAAAGGTGGTCTCAACAGGCACAAGAGCCTGTTGGGGTATGTCCCCCCTCGGAGGGGTCAGCCGTCACACAGTAGCTCATATACTGTGGGTGTAGACAATTCACACAGTCAGTTAACTTGGGAGTCAATTCCACCCTCTGATGCTCCGAAAGCAATCAAGGCACAACTACAACAGAAGACACAAAATGTACACAAGACACTCCTGGAAAACACGCACAGGAGATCAGAGAGACTGCGCCACTGGACCACACAGGACACATACTACATAAGGTCACCCAGCAAAGACTGAGAGACATAGGAGACCTACCTAATACATAGAAGCAAACACTAAGGGGCAGCCAGAATGAGGAAATAAAGAATCAGGTCCCAAATAAAAAACCAGGAGAAAACTCCAGAAATAGAACTAAATGAAATAGAGCCAACCCATTTACCACAGACAAAGTTTAAAACACTGGTTATAAGGATGCTTAAGGAACATAGTGAGACTTTCAACAAAGAGGTAGTAAGAATAAAAAAGGACCTAGAAACCATAAGAAAGAACCAGTCAGAAAAAAAAATACAATAACTGAAATGAAGAATACACTAGAAAGAATCAACGATAGATTAGATGAAGCAGATGGCTGAATAAGTAATTTAGAAGACATGGCAGCAGAATATACCCAATCAGAACAACGAAAAAGAAAGAATTTTAAAAAATGAAGATAGTTGGGCCAGCCAAGTGGTGCATTGGTTAAGAGCTGGCTTGGGACTCCAGCTCTGAGCAGTAGGGCCTCGGTTCAGAACCCACATGAGGGCCATTGGCACTGCCCTCTGCAGCTAAGATGGTGAACAACAGCTCAACCTGGAGCTGGGCTACCGTGAGTTGTTGGTGACGGTGTAGGCTGCAGCCCCTGCTGCAGTGGGCTGCCATGAGCCACCGTGTGTGGCCAGCAGCCAGCGTGAGCAGCTGGAAGTCGGCATGAGCTGCCAACAGCCACTGTGAGCAGCCATCCAGAGGCCAGTGACTGATCTGCCTCACCCGGGAAAAACGCAATGATAATACCAACATGGGCCAGTGAAGCAACGTCCTCCACAACTAGACTGAAGAACATAAAAACAGCAACTTGTCTGTTCCCCTTCCCTTGATTCCCCAGCAATGTTCCCCTCCCCCAATTCCTCAATAAAAAAATCTTAAAAAAAAAAAAAGAATGATAGTGAAATGGACCTGTGGGACAACATCAAGTGTAACAACATTCACATCATAGGAGTGACAGAAGGAGAAGAAAGAAAGCAAGGGTTCAAGAACCTAGTTGAAGAAATAATGAATGGCATCTTCCCCAACCTGGCCAAGGAAATAGTATTCATTTTAAAGTACAAGCCCAAGAAGTACAGAGAGCCCCAAACAAGATGAAACCAAACAGCCCCACACCAAGACACATAATTAAAATGGCAAAAGTTAAAGACAAAGAGAAAATCCTAAAAGCAGCAAGAGAAAGACAATTAGTTACAGGGGAGTTCCAATAAGGCTGTCAGTGCTTTCTCAACAGAAACTTTACAAGGGCAAGAAATGTTGAAAGTGATGAAAACCAAGGACCTACAACAAAGACTACCCTACCTGGCAAGGCTATCATTTAAAATTGAAGGACAGATAAAGAGCTTCCCAGGCTACAAAAAACTAAAGGTACTCATTACCACCAAGTCAGCATTACAAGTGGCACATTGGTTAAGAGTTGGCTTGAGATGTCAGCTCTGAACAGCAGGGTCCCGGTTCGGATCCCACATGAGGGTCAGTGACACTGTACCCTCTACAGCTAAGATGGTGAACAATAGCTTGACCTGGAGCTGGGCTGCTGTGAGTCGCTGGTGACAGCATAATCTGCAGTGGAGCTGCAGTGGGCTGCTGTAAGCTACCGTGTGTGGCTGGCAACCAGCTGAGTGGCCTGCAGGCAGCGTGAGTGGTCGGCAGCTGGCATGAGCTGGCAAGAGTCGCCGTGAGTGGCCGTCCAGTGGCCAGCGACCAATCTGCCTCATCCAGGAAGAGAGCAGTGATAATACCAACATGGGCCAGTGAAGTGACGTCCTCCACAACTAGACTGAAGAATGAAAGGACAGCAACTTGTCTGTTTCCATCCCCCAATTCCCCAACACTGTTCCCCTCCCCAATTCCCCAATAAAATCTTAAAAAAAAAGAAAAGAAAGAAATGTTAAAAGGGCTACTTTAAGAAGAATATCGGAGAAACAAAAAACAAGCAAAAGATCGAAAGTATGGAATAATTAAATAGCAATAATTATGTGCCTATCAATAATCACTTTAAATGTAAATGGATTAAATGCTCTCATAAAAAGACATAGGGTAGCTAAGTGGATTAAAAAACAAACCCATGCATATGTGTCTACAAGAGACCTACCTCCAATCGAAAGACATGCATAGACTGAAAGTAAAGGGATGGAAAAAGATATTTCATGCAAATGGAAATAAGAAAAAAGCTGGGGAAGCGGTACTTAGGTAAAATAAACTTTAAAATGAATACTATAAGAGACAGAAAAGCATTACATAATAATAAAAGGTTAATCCAACAAGAGGATATAACCCTTGTAAACATCTTTGTACCCAACATAGTATCACCTGATTATATACAACAAATATTCATCAACATAAAGGCAGAGATTGGCAGTAACACAATCATACTAGGGGAGTTTCATACCCCACTCACCCCAAAGGATAGATCTTACAGACAGAAACTCAACAAGGAAACAGCTACCTTAAATGACACACTAGACCAGATGGATTTAATTAATATGTTTATAACATTTCACCGCATAGAAGCAAAATATACATTTTTTTCAAGTGCACATAGAAGATTTTCCAAGATAGACCACATGTTAGGCCACAAAACATGTCTCAATAAATTTAAGAAGATTGAAATCATATCATGTGTCTTCTCTGACCACATGGCTTGAAATTAAAAATTAATTACAAGAAAAAAACTAAAAATCACACAAACACTTGGGTGCTAAATAACATGCTACTAAATAATGATTGTGTCAATAATAAGATCAAGGAAGAAATCAAAAGATACCTTGAGACAAATGAAAATGAATACACAATGACCCAAAATCTATGGAGAGTGCAGTGAAATCAGTCCTAGTAGGGAAATTCATAGCCGTGCAGGCCTACCTAAAGAAGCAAGAAAAATCTCAAATAAACAGTCTAATTTTACAACTAAGGGAACTGGGAAAAGAACAGCGAACAAAGCCCAAAGAGAGTACAAGGAAGGAAACAATAAAGATCAGAGCATAAATAAACAAAATAGAGTTTAAAAAAAATACGAGGGGCCGGCCGAGTGGTGCATTGGTTAAGAGCTGGCTTGGGACGCCAGAGGGTCCTGGTTCGGATCCCACATATGAGGGCCAGTGACACTGCCCTCTACAGCTAAGATGCTGAACAACAGCTCAACCTGGAGCTGGGCTGCTGTGAGTCGCTGACAGTATAGGCTGTAGCCCCTGTGGCAGTGGGTTGCCATGGGCTACCGTGTGTAGCCAGCAGCCAGCGTGAGCAGCCAGCAGCCGCCTTGAGTGGCCGTCCAGAAGCCGGCGACCGATCTGCCTCACCCGGGAAGAGCGCAATGATGGTGCCAACTTGGGCCAGTGAAGCAACGTCCTCCACAACTAGACTGAAGAACAAAAGGACAGCAACTTGTCTGTTCCCCTTCCCCCAATTCCCCAGCGTTGTTCCCATCCCCCAATTCCCCAATTAAAAAAAAATACAAAAGATCAATGAAGCCAAGAGCTAGTTTTTTGAAAAGATAAACAAAATTGATAAACCTTTAACCAAACTCATGAAGAAAAAAGGAAAAAGGACTCAAATAAACAAAAGCAGAAATGAAAGAGGAGAAGTGACAATAAGCACCATAGAAACACAAGATATATTAAGAAAATAATATATACAACTATATGCCAACAAATTGGACAATCTGAAAGAAATGGACAAATTCCTAAAAGCATAAAATCTCCCAAGGCTGAATCAAGAAGAAACAGAAAAGCTGAATTAACCAATTACTACTAATGAAATTGAATCAGCTTGCAAGAAACATAAGTCCTGGACCAGATGACTTCTCAGGTGAATTTTACCAAACGTTCAAAAAAGAATTAACACCTATTCTTCTCAAACTATTCCAAAAAAATTCAAGAGGAGGGAAGACTCCCTAGGTCATTTTATGAGGTCATCGCTACCCAGATTCCAAAACCAGACAAAGACATTACAAAAAAAGAAAACTCTAAGGGCCGGCCGAGTGGCTCAATGGTTAAGAGCTCACTCAAGAGTTTGAGCTCTGAACAGTGGTTCGATTCCCAGCCCGAGCTGAGCAGTCGCTGAGCTTCCAACAGGTGGCAGGATGGCTAGCTTAAAAGAAAAGAAAAGAAAACTATAGAACAATATCCTTAATTGACATAGATGCAAAAATTATCAACAAAATATTAGCAAACAAAATTCAGCAATACATTAAAAAGATCATACATCATGACTAAGTGGGTTTCATTCTTGGTATGCAAGTTTGGTTCAATATCTGCAAATCAATTAACATAATACACTACATAAACAAAATCAAATATAAAAATCACATGGTTATATCTATAGATGGAGAAAAAGCATTTGACAAAAACCAGCATCCATTTATGATAAAACTCTCAGCAAAGTGAGAATAGAGGGAGCATATCTCAACATATATGACAAACCCACAGCTAATATACTCCATGGGGAAAAGCTAAAACATTCTGCTTGAGATTAGGAACAAAACAAGAATGTCCGCTTTCACAAGTTTTATTCAGTATACTTCTGGAAGTCCTAGCCACAGCAACTAGAGAAGAAAAAAGGAATAAAACAAATTCAAATTAGAAAGGAAGAAGTAAATTGTCATTATATAGCATGATACTATATATAGAGAACCCCAAAGATTCCACCAAAAAACTATTAAAACCTATAAATAAATTTAGTAAAATAGCAGGATACAAAATTAATATTCAGAAGTCAGTTGCATTTTATACACCAGTAACAAACTATCAATAAGAGAAATTAAAGAAAAACAATCCAATTTAAATTGCATAAAAAATACCTAAGAATAAATTTAACCAAGACTTGTACTCTGAAAATTATAAGATATTAAAGAGAGAAATTCAAGAAGATACAAATAAATTGAAACATATACCATATATATCTAATACCTCATTGTACATATTAGATTAAGGAAAGTCCTTGTTTTTAATTATGTGGGATTAATGATAATAATAGTCACTATTGTTATATATCAGAAATAAATAATCCACATTTTAAATCCTTATTTTTAACAAGGGTTTCTAGACATTAGAAAAGTTATATAAAGTCATTGAAACCCTTAGATCCTCAGTATTCCCACCTGTAAATGAGATAAAAACCTACCTTATAAGTTTATTATAAAATTTAATTAATTTAAATGTACATTTGAGGTAACTAGCCCTAGTTAAATGCATAATGGACGTTTTTTTTATTAAAGATTTTATAGGGGGGTTGGGGGAGGGGAACAGCATTGGGGAATTGGGGAAGGGGAACAGACAAGTCGCTGTCCTTTTGTTCTTCAGTCTAGTTGTGGAGGACATTACTTCACTGATCCATGTTGGTATTATCATTGCTCTCTTCCTGGGCGAGGCAGTCACTGGCTTGCCATTGGACAGCCGCTCACAGCAGCTCACGCCAGCTGCTGGCCACTCACGCTGACTGCCAGCCACTCATGGTAGCCTATGGCAACCCACTGCAGCAGGGGCTGCAGCCTACGCCATTACCGGTGACTCATGGAAGCCCAGCTTCATGTTGAACTGTTGTTCACCATCTTAGCTGTAGAGGGCAGTGTCACTGGCCCTCGTATGAGATCCGAACTGGGGCCCTGCTGCTCAGAGCTAGTGTCTCAAGCCAACTCTTAACCAATGTGTCACTCTGCTGTCCCCATAATGGATTTTCAATAATGATAGCTTTCAATGTTCATAAACTCTTTGATATTTATGCATAAATTTTAATCATATTAAATTTATTGGGGGTGACATAGTTAATAAAATCATATAGGTTTCAAGTGTACAGTTCTATAATACATCATTTGTATATTGCATTGTGTGTTGTTCATCACCCTAAGCCAGATCTCCTTCTGTCACCATATTTTTGTCCCCCTTTCTTTTTTTCTACCTCCTCCCTTCCCCAATTTTCCTTTGGTAATAACGATAATATTGTCTGTGTCTATGAGTTTTTGTTTGTTTGTTTGTCTTGTTCATTTGTTGCTTCTAGTTTTATACCCCAGCTACGAGTGAAGTCATACGTTTTTTTTACTTTTTCTGTCTGACTTATTTTGCTTACAATGATATTCTCAAGGTCCATCCATGTTGTTGCAAATGGCAGTATTTCATCTTTTCTTATGACCGAGTAATATTCCATTGTATATATATCTACGTCCTTTTTATCATGTATAAAAGGACACCTCAGTTGTTTTCATGTCTTGATCACTGTGAATAACGCTGCAATGAACACAGGGGTACACATATCTGGACAAATAAATGTTACCAAAAATTTGGGGTAGATACCCAGAAAAGGGGTTGATAGGTCATAGGGTAATTTTATTCTTAATGTTTTGAGGGATTTCCATACTGTTTTTCAGAATAACAATTTACATTCCCACCATAGTATATAAGGGTTTCTTTTTTTTCCATAACCTCTCTAGCAATGTTATTAATTGTCCTGTTCATAATAGTCATTCTAAAATGTATAAGGTGGCATCTCATGCAGTTTTGATTTGCCATTTGTCTAATAGCTACTAAAGTTGAGCATCTTTTCCTATATCTGTTGAACATCTTCTCACAAATGGCTGTTGGCCATTTGTATGTCTTCTTGGGAGAAGTGTCTGTTCAGGTCCTTTGCCCATTTTTAATGCTATTTGTAGTCACTTAATTATTTTTTCAAGATAATATTTTATATGAGAAGTTTTATAAGGTTTAGAAATACAATAAAAACTATTACATGGGCTCTATTGGAAATATTTTTGAGTAATACATTTTAAAATGCATTATGATAGTATTAAAGTAAAAATAAAATTTAAGAAATTTCAATGAGAGATGTGGAAATATTCAAATTAATTTCGATTTTTGATTTCTATCATGACAAGACAAATGCCAGTTCCACTCTTTTAATATATAGTATTCACAGAAAAGGAATATATTTAAAGGTGGAGATAATGATAATTTATATTTCTAATTACTTGAAGTGTATATTCAGTGAGACTGGTAAGTATGAGTCATAGTATTAAGTTTATTAAAGTATATTATATTTAGCAGATATTTTAAATACAAAAATGTGTCCTGTAATTATTGTTTTGAATACTTTCTTATTTCTTACTGTTTTAAATTCTTCATATATTTCTCAAAATATTTTGAATTTTAATTTCACATAATGTGAATGTTACTAAAATGTTGAATATACAATTTAATATTGTATGTAATATGCATAACATAACAGAACAACAAAGCATCCAATGAATTATTATATTTTTATTTCATTGTCATGGAATAAACATGATTCTATCCGGAAGCTGCTTAAAAATTTTCTGCATTTCCTTTTGGAAAAGCCCAAGCCAAGCTTAATTATCCCTGTAAATTTAGTAATTGATGCTTTATCTTGAATTATTAGGTTCCTTAGCTTTTAAGTGTATTTTTAATTAAACATAGCATATTATTTACCTTTCAGAATAATAAAAAAATATTATATAATTTAGGTCATTTCTTCAGATCTGTGGGCACATCATAGTCTATAGGGATCAGTTAAATATTTATTGTATCTAGCAACATTCTGAGTTTTCTTTTTCTTTTTTTTAAGCTCATTTCTTTATAATCTCTACATAGCACATCAAACCCCTGAGGCTTACAGTATAATAATGTAGTCTGTCACTTTAGTCATAGTTTTTTAGCACTTGTGCTTTAACTGCCAATGCAATTTTAATCATTATTTTATTATATATGTCCAGGTAATTAAAAGCTCTTTATTTTTAATGTTTGAGTAAGATTTTCTGATATAATCAAAATGTCATTTAATGATACATTGAAAAATGTAACATAGTGTAAAATACCCTGACATTTTCACGGCTAGTTGGATTGCTAGAGTTCTTTATAGCTATTCTACACATATATAGCTAAGAAAATACACTTTCCTCTTTGCCCTTCCAACTTGTAGGAATAAATAGCATCAAAATGATGATTACCCAAACTTTATTTACTCTTACTTACATCTTTATAAAACAAAGTCTCTAGTCTCTTCCAAAATTTACCTCAGTTGTATCCGGATCCCCAAGGGTGTCTCCCATATGTTCATCAATAATAGCCTATGACTTTCTCCTCGTGACTGCTTTATTGATGTCTGTTACGGTGCATCAGTGCCTCTGCTGTTTAGGTCCACTGGGACCACACTTTTACCCTTGTGCATTGTCTATTCTCCTGGTACTAAAAAAAGCTGCTCATTTTTAAAGCTTCACAGATAGGCTGTGTTCCTTGGGGTCCTCAATGCACGGACATTCTAATGTACTCCTTGCCATAAGAGGGAACAATATACCACTCCTTCCCCAGTGCTTGCTTGTTTTGTGTTCACTTGGGATCCAAAGCCACATTTCACCTGTTGGTGGTCTACTTTCCAAAGATCTCAGACTTGAGTACACTAGGCCTAATCTGGGAAGTGATCCTAAACAAACTAGAAGCCATTCTGTTTTCTCTATTCTTCCTCTCTCCTGGTACCTAACTGCTTACAGACCTGTGTCCCCTCCAACCAACATGCAAAGTCCTGTCCTATACCAGTACATCATATATTTTCAAACATTTCTGAATTTCCTTAAGGACTCAGCAGGAATTCTGACTACATTAATGAATATGTAATATTATATATGTGTATATATTTATGCCTACTTATATCTCCTAGAAAAAGCTGGCTAACTTTGGATGGAATCACCATTCTCTGACAATGTGCTTCACTCCTCTTGCAGGTGACAACATGTGCAGAGTAAATAATGGTGGCTGTAGTACACTCTGCTTGGCCATTCCGGGAGGCCGAGTATGTGCTTGTGCTGATAATCAACTTTTAGATGAAAATGGGACAACTTGCACATGTAAGTACCTTTACTTGTTATACTCATTGTTCCTGTGTGTCTTTTTGAAAAACAGAAGCAGATAAAACCAAAGGTATTAAAATCAAACTTAGAAAGAGAAATTCAGGTAAGTACTTAGGTATAATTCCTTTGAGACTACAAATAAGTAAATGAATTAATTTCTAATGTACATATGAATAATGATAATCATGAAGATTTACAGAGTAGCTGTCACTGCTGCATATAGTTTAATAAAATAATATAAATGAGTACAATATATGCCACAGAAGAAAATATTTCATGAAATTGTTAGGGAACCTCAATATCAGTAAAAACTAAAAATATGTAGCTTTTGGTTACATAGATGAAATGTTGATGCACACCATAGGCCTCAAATTACTGTAAATAGCTTATTAAGCTCAGTTATCTGTATCTAATAGTGAAGAGCAAGGAAAGAGGTAAAGGAAGTAAAAAAGAGGCTTCCAGGGAATTTCTAGACTTTGACAAAATAATGAATTAACTGCATTAATTAACCTGGATTAAAGTCACTTTATTAACTTTTGCTGACCCTCCTCAATTTATCGCATCTTGTTATTAAAATGGATCCTTTTTAAATTTATCTTCTCTACACATAACATCTCCCTTCAGCACAATAACAGCAATAACAGTAACAATGACCTGCAGATGTACTATATAAATGTTTTTAGAATGATTAAATTTTGGTTTGTGTTTTACTCATCATTTGTCAAAGAAATAAAACAAATAGAATGTGCGTGTGTCTGTACACACACACACACATACACACACACACACACATATACACATACACAAAGAGTTTGCAAAAGAATGTATACACTTTAAGAAAGGAAAAATCTATTAAAACTGTAATACTCAATATATATTGATAACAAAAGATGAATTCAAGTCATGTGTATACATATTTTTGGCACCACTGATATGTGTATGTGTGTGTGTGTGTGTGTGTGTGTGTGTGTGTATGAAAGAGAGATTTGTTATAAGGAATTGGTCCATACAATTATACAATTATGTATGCTGAAAGTCCCAATATCTGCAGTCAGCAACCTGCAACCTCACGTACGCCAATGGCGTAGGTCTAGTCTGAAATGATAGGCTTTAGAGCCAGGAAGAGTCAATATTTCAATTCTGGTCCAAAGGCAGGATAAAAGCCAATGTCCCAGTTCAAGGCAGCCAACCAGGAAGAATTCCTCTTACTTACAGGAAGATCAGAACATTAACTGATCCCTATGTTCTATCAGGTCTTCAACTGATTGGACCCCACCTCCTGCCCCCCAACCCCCAGGTTAGGAAGGGCAGTCTGCTTTAACTTAATCTACTGATTCAGCTGTTAATTTCATCTAAAAACCGCTCTCAGAGACACACCCAGAAAATCTTTTGACCCAATAGCTGGGCTCTCTATAGCCTAGTCAAGATGACATATAAAATTAACAACCATAAGTTGTTAAATTAATAGTTCATGTATTTTTTCTCTATCAGTTATAATGATTGTCTCTGGGAATGCATAGGAGAAATAAGTGTAACAAAGAAGACTTCAGCTTATCTGTAAAGTCTCATTTCTTCTGAAGAACAAAAAATGTGGATAAGGGATTTCTAAAATCCCATTTAATAAATAGTAATATTTAGAAAGTATAAAAAAGAGAAAAATCCATTTGTAATAACCACTATTTGGTAATAAACCACTAAAACATTTTGATATGACTCCTTGTAATTATCTCTGGAGGTTATTTATTTTCTAATAACAATCATGGGTACATTTATTGAATTCTTATACTGGATGTGGCATTTTGTAATAAATTTTCATGATCCTCATTAATCCTTACAATAATTATATAAGAAAGATGTTATTACTACCTCATTTTATGATTTAGAATTTAGACTTGGGGTTAATAACTTTTCAAAGTTCTCATAATTAGTAAGTGTAACATTTGGAATTTAGGCCCCCAAGGTATTTTATTTTTGGAGGGTGAACTCTTAGTTTGTTGTACTTTATACATTTTGGATCATACTATAGTATATTTTATTCTCTCTTTTATTTTTATTTAATATGTGAATAAAATTTTTACCAAGTTACTACATATTCTTTATAAACTTGATTTTTAATGACTAATTTTTAAACAGTTTATATTTTCCTACTTAATGTTTGGTATTATTTCTGATGCATTACTATGGGCTATGCATTTCTTTACCATTTATGATTTCTTCATATTTGACCCTGTATTCCATGGTCAATTTTTTATATCTTCTTCAAGCATTTGGAATTATACCAGTTTTAAATTATATTACTGTTATTTTGAGTTGCAACTATTTGAGTTGAAGACTTTGGCTTCCTTTATATTATTATCTTCATCTCTCTGAATTTCAGTCCTTAATATAATTTAGGATTTCTGGCAAGGAATATTATTTTCAACTATCAAACAGTAAATCTCTTTATAAAAATGTTTTGACATTTGTAGTTAGTTTATTGATCAATTTCACTATTTTTTTTTTTTTTAGACCTGGATCAGTGACTCACTAGATGTACTGCTTTGTAGTAAAACTTTTATTAGTTTCCCATTGTTTATTTGTTGGTTTTCATTGATGTGTAGGATAGATGGAGTATATCTTAAACTTACTTCTTCAAGAAGAGTACGAAGGATGTATATGTGGAGCATTGTGTATTCTAAACATGTCTCATTTGCCTTTATGCATAACTAGCATCAATTCTTGGCTGAACAAAATTTTTCTTCAAAATTCCAGAAGTATTCTTTCATTTTATTCTCGCAAAATATGCTTCAGAACACAAATATTAATTTACATCTCTGGGCAGGTTTTCTTTTCTCCCCGTTTTTAGAAGGATTTTAAAATTTGCAGACAAGACAATTCCTATAGAAAATAATTCTCTGAGGTATCAGGTAGTTTTCCTTCTTTTCTTCTGTGGTATTATTTTACAGTTCTTATTTTGTTGTTTATTTATCATCAGAAGAGATCATTAAGATCCATAATTTTTAATAGACAGGGATTAAGCATTGCTTTGAACAACATAAAGTCAGTCCCATTGCCGGCTAAGCTAATACTTGTCTTAATTATTAAGATAAAAGTGTATGGTTTATATGCACATTTCTAA
Organism: Hipposideros armiger; assembly: GCF_001890085.2. NCBI lineage: Eukaryota > Metazoa > Chordata > Mammalia > Chiroptera > Hipposideridae > Hipposideros > Hipposideros armiger. The sequence goes on from NW_017732588.1 coordinate 210,027, forward strand.
GTTTAATTTTTAGTTTCTACTGTGGAGTCATAGAAAATTATATTCCTGGTATAAAATGAGATCATTTGCTACTCCAGCTAAATAACTCTGACATTTTCAACTGATGAAATGTGCGCGCATACACACACACACACACACACACACACACACACAGAGTTACCTTTATAAACCTCTAGCAGGCCTCATCCTGTCTTTCCTCTACCCTGAGTCTTCCTCTTAAGGATGCACTGCAAGTATCACCTTTTTTTTTTTTTTGTGGGTACAAAAGGTCACTCTTCCTACCTAAAGATACACAGATTTATCCAATTCTAGTGACATAACTTAGAGAGGCTTCTGATTGCATATCTAAATCTAGTCCTATAGGTTTTGCAAAAAAAAAAAAAAAAGTCAGTTTCCTTATGATAGTGTCAATAGAATGATCAAGATGCTGAATTCTCAGGATCTTGTGAGTTTGCGCTCTTCATCTTTGTTTTCATAGTGGGAAGTTGAAGGGAATGTGTATACATCTGATACTAATATCCGATGGCTTTTTAAGCTTGAAATTTTCTAATTAGTTTTTTAATTTTAATTGTGTGAATTATAATTATCTGGTTCATGGCCTCCAAATTATACTCCATTTCTATGCCCCATTATAAATGTATTAATTCCTTAAGGATTGGCATATTTATATCAATATTTAAATAGAAAGTATATTGATCACTGGATATCTCTGTGTAAATAACACTGATGTAATAAAAAGGGATAAGAAAGAAAATCATTTCATATATACTTGTTATAGCAAACAATGATAAATCAATAAAAACTGGTGAGTTCTTATTTTAAAACCTGTTGCATTTGGCTGTTAAAAATTCTAGTATTTAATATAGCATGCTACTTGCCTAAGTTTCTTTCAAATGTAAAAATTAAGAGTCACAATATAGTAAATAATTTCTTGCAAAGAAATCAAAGTATGCTTATATAAATTATTCCAGTTCCTACTTTTTTAATGGTTGTTTAAGGATATATTAGTCTTAGTTTGCAGATGAGGGAATTAAAATGAAAAGGGACAACAAATAAACAAATAAAGTTCATGGTTGCATAATATAGTGCAAAACAAATTATCAGTGTGTCACTAACCTCTCATTATTCCTCTGAGATTCTAACCTAGTTCGGGCTAGATTATAGTTTTGTGAACTGCTCTCAACTGGATTAACTCTGTAATCTTATCTAACAAGAAAAACAAAAATACATGCACAACCATTGAGATATGATCATCTTCGTTTCAGTTATCCTCATTGAATTGACATCAAATGAACAAAAACCCACTGGCAGATGGTCAGGCCAGAATTAAACACCAGCATTTGTTTCTCAATGAACTTGCAGCATAAGGCTATGCCAGAAGTGGCATTAACCCAGCAGAAAAATATTGGCATGCTATATGATTGATTAAGGATGAATTCTAATGCCATGCCTGGAAAGAAATCAAGAATGAGAGTAGGCTGGACCCTTTGTCCTTGTGAATTGTGTGTGTCCTGGTCAAATTCTCTCACAGTTAGAAATGAGGCCAGGTATAGCATAGTAACTTGGAATTTACTGCCTTGGAGAAGCATATGTAAAGCCAGTTGATCAATTATCAAGTGAGTCTTTTTTTTTCTTTTTTTTAATCTTAACACCTTTGTGGGGAAAATTACAACATAAAATGTTAATCAACGAGCACATGGATAATCCCAGGAAGGTAAAATAAGTTCCTAAAAAGGTGTTAGTTACTGTTTTTTAAAATAACAGGATAATTTTTTCTAGAGTAATCAGACAGTGATTCTTCAAATTCCTCTTTAGTGTCCTGAAAGAAAAGACAGATATTTCCAATATGTCTTACTCCCATGAGAGCAACTTAAACATGGCAAAGATATTGGTCATTGAAGGGTAGCACTGCACAATTATTTGTCTGTGGTACTCCATGACCTTCTTCACCTTCTGGAACACCAGATATATTCCTCTGTCTAAAACAGCATTCCACTATGGCTGAGCCATTTATCTGTTCAGCTGTGACACGCCTTATGTTCTATGCAATCTAATGTGTAGTAAAAAGTTGAAGGCAGTAAAAAGTTTAGAAGCCCCATCTAGATGAATATTTATGGCATTCTGTGACTAGGAAATCACAGAAGATTATGTACCACTTAGGTTGGCTGTTCCAAAGACAAAGGTCACCCCTCTGTGGTCTAAAAAAGAAACTTCAAGTTTTCTGTTAGGTTTTTCTCTTTTCCTTCTCAAGTAAAGGGATAGTTAGAAATTTTGAACTCCCAAAATGCAAAAATAAACAATTTGTTAAACAAATAAACATGTTCCAATATGAGACTTACAGAAACACTAAGAAAACTTTATTTTATTTTTTGTACTGACACTAATGCTATATAATATCAATAATAGTCAAGAGCAAAACATCAATTGAGAGAAGAGATAAAAATTGTTTAGAATAGATTACCATGCTGGGCTTGAAAGGAGCAAAAGCAAAGTTAGAAACATAGGCAGTTGTTCATGGGCACCACAGCTTATTAAACCAAGGTCAGGAACATATGTATTAAGTCCACTTGCTGTGCTGAGATCAAAATATAAGATAATTCAAAACTGAATGAAAATAAAATCTTATTAGTAGGGTTTCTTCCTTTATTTCATTATGATCTGGATGATAACTCCAGCAATCACTCTACCAGTTTTTACCAAAGAAAATAATTCTAGATTTCAATTTCCCTTTGTAACATATCGAAGATTAATACAGAGACCTTCTAATTTCAGTGCTCTAACAGTAGGTATCCTAGGACGCATGAGAACTGGCAATTCCTTTCCAGGCAAGCCATGATTTATGTAATTATATCTATTTATTTATTTATTTATTTATTTATTTTAAAGATTTTATTGGGAAATCGGGGGAAGAGGAACGGACAAGTTGCTGTTGTTTTGTTCTTCAGTCTAGTTGTGGAGGATGTTGCTTCACTGGCCCAAGTTGGCACCATCATTGCGCTCTTTCTGGGTGAGGCAGATCAGTCGCCGGCTTCTGGACGGCCACTCACAGCGGCTGCTGGCCGCTCACGCTGGCTGCCAGCTGCTCACACTGGCTGCTGGCTACACATGGTAGCTTATAGCAGCCCACTGCAGCAGGGCGCTGCAGCTCACGCCTTTGCCGGTGACCCACAGCAGCCCAGCTCCAGGTCGAGCTGTTGTTCAGCATCTTAGCTGTGGAGGGCAGTGTCACTGGCCCTCATATGTGGGATCCAAACGGGGGCCCTCTGGCATCCCAAGCCAGTTCTTAACCAACACGCCACTTGGCCGGCCCTGTAATTAAATTTTTGATCCTGGTTAAGGGATTATTTATTACTTTGTCAGTTTTCTTACTTGTGAGATTGCATTATAATAGTTTACTAGTCGTGATGGTAGAATTACAGGTTTTGTATCAGTTTTCAAATTCCCAGTGCAAAACACAACTCTGACTCAAAGCTTGCAATTCTAACATTTGTTAATACCCTGAAAACAACTTATGGCTATGCCCAAATACTCAAGTGCTATATAGGTTCAGTCATATTAAATGTTGGAACAAAGTGACATATATGGAGCTTTCCCTATACATTCACTATTTTGGTTGAGGGGAGAACTTTTATCACTGTCTCTTACTATCTACATGTTGATCTTTTTCCCTTAAATTAAACTAAATTAATTCATGTTCTTGGGTGATTGGAGAAGATCATTAGCTGTTGAGCCAGTTGAGGTGATATTGTTTTTCTGAAGTAGAATCTCTCACTACAGTAATGACTATAATGTAGAATTATCAATCTTTGTTAATTCTAGTAAGTCAGCCAACAGATATTTTGAAACATTTACTCTATGTCTGATTCTGTTCTTGGCATTGTTCTATTCTGTGTATGCCAATGTTCTCCCTACATTCAAGAATATCAGGGGGAAATGTTAAATGTGTAAAAATGATTTAAAATAACTCCCTTGTAAAAGTTTGTACAAGGCACTAATCTCATTTTTATAGGTGCTGTTGGATCTCTTATGTGATGCCAAATATACTTGTTTCATAATCTTGTTGGTCCTCACAAATGTTGGTGGATTGCCTGACCATTAGCTTGAGTGCTATTATAGATGACATTGTGCCCAGTTTCACACAGTTAGGTAAATGCAGGGGAAAAGCCTGTTTTTTTTTTTTTTTTAAATATCTAAGCCGCCATTTTATCCAGATTATCACCTATCACATTACATGTGTTTTTAATAATGAACATTGTTAGCTCAAAAATAATCTGTCTTCTATCATTATGAGTCCTGGACAAACCTAATAGCCATCGTAGATATCATGTGTTTTTTTCTGTGACATAACTACTAATTACTTCTGGAAGACTTGGATTAGGGCTGGAATAAACTAATGATGCCGTATGTCCTGGAAGACTTTGGAAAATCAAAACCTAGTACCTTAAAAAATTATTTACTATTATATCAAGGATTATGAGGGGTCTGAGATGTTACCCTAGTTGCAAGCTACCATATTAGCCTGACAGAGTTTCATGAATTCTGACAGAAGACACACAATTTCTGAATCAGATACAAAGGACTGTATTACTCCTGACACAGCCAGAAGCATAAACTTCATGCTCACATTGATTCTCTTGGCCCCACCTTCCCTCAAAATCATATGGGGGCAATGTGCAGGCAGGTGCAGGTGGGTTCTGCACACACAGTGGGTTTCTATCACAACTTAAGAGTCTTCTAGAAAATCTTTCCAACCATTGCCCTGAAGGGAAACATTGCCTTTACTGTCCTGGTTGAAGACAAAACCTGCTTTCTTCTCTAGAAGGCATCATCTCTATCTTCCAAGGCTGTTAGCTATTATGTATAAGTATCCTCGAAAAAGAAATCCAGAATAAAAGAAGACACAAGACATGTAAAACACCATGGAGAAATGCCTCTCAACCAACACATCAGAGAACTTAGAAAAACTGGAGAAACACTTTCAAATGTCAAAGATATTTGTATGTTTTATTATATTTGTTATTACAGATATAAGCAGTGCCTAACTTTTGTTACAGTGACATTGATCTTTGTTAATGACATTGATATACATTAATATCAAAAGCTGTAAATATAAAAATATGAAATTACCTTAAGAGGTTAACTCTACTGGTTTTCAAGCAATTATTCATAACTTGTTATGAAAAATGAAAATGAAACTTTAGACATTGTCATTATCTGTTTTTGAAAATCTCCACATTTGTATTACCAAATATAATTTTTAAATAACCAGCTATCTATGTATATTTGAAACCATGTTTAAAACAAGCTTGGACAATGTGCCTGTCTTCCTTCATTCCATAATAATCCAAATATCGCTTGAAAAACATTTGAATTCTACATAGACTTAAAGACCTTGTCTATAAATTAATCAATTATGGGGAAGGTTATTTAGTTTTAAAATGTCAATTTTCTTGGGTAGTCCTTCCCTAGATGTCTTGGTTTTCTTTAATATACATGAAATTATTCGGAATTGATTATAATTTTACCCTTGTATATGGATATCTTTGATCACTCCTTAAAACTGTGGTTTGGGTTATTTTCACCACGTGAAAGCCAAGCTTTTTTAATTGATGGAATTGTTATCAAAAGAGAACTGATGGTTTCTTGGGTTTCTCAATCCTTAATTTATGGAACAGCAGGATTGACTTACAATTTCTTTGAAGTCAACTGTAGAGAGGCTAGAAAAAAAACCTTAAATCTAAACTTAAGTGGGAGAGGAAGCCGATTACATCTCAAATCAGCTTTCCCGTCTGACTGGAATTTAAAAACAAGAAAAACCTCTGAGAGACTGTTAAGCTTAATAGGGAAGAAGTTAATCAAACTACTATTCATTAAGTGCCCAGTTTTAAGCTGGGTTTATATGGATTCAAAGCAAGAAACTATAAAGGGTCGTAGAGTCTAATTGAGCAGCCTTGAAAAACAAAAGAAGGAAAATATACAGATTATTAGTGATCAATTCCACAAGTTAAGAAAGAAAAGCTTGATCCTAGAGATTATCAGATGTATCACAAAGCGCACTTTCACTTCCTTTTGATTCCCATCCTCACTCCCAGGCGCTGCTATGAAAAGCACCCTAGACCCAGGATCTTCCCTTTTTGTTTTAAAATTGTTCTGATTTTTAATTTTTTATTTGTTATCAGTCTGTCTATCTATCATGTCTATATATTTACAAAATGTGATACTCAAGACACCATACAAAAATGATGTCGTTAGAGGAATTGCTGTTACAGCATTTTGTTATTGAAAAGATTAGAGTTAAACCGGGTAGAAAAATTATTGTCAGTTGTTACATATAGTGTGCACTGTCTGAGAGCGAGGGAACAAAAGAAACATAGGATTACCTTTATTCTAATTGAATATTTCATTCACCATACTAATTATTTTTCTCCCTTATGGCCTTAAATAAAAGTTTGAATTTATTGGGCAGCCATTATTTTTTCTTTTTTTCCAGCCCCACAAACCAACATGCCTGCATATTGCTGTCTAATTCTGAAACAGATTCTCTGAAGTTATGGTTCAAGAGTCACATCCCCCCTCCATTCTTTGAACTAGGGAAATCTTTGTAGGGAAAATACAAAGATTAAGAGAGTACAAACACAAAGTGTTCTGGACATTCCACATATGTTTTCTTGATATGCCTTATTGAAGTGTATATAGGTTTTGTGATAGTTCATCAGTCCAAACCAGTTATCCAAAAATAAAGATTACAGCAATTAGAACTAGAATGGAAAGATTAGCTTTCGTTTTTCCTATCAACAAGTCAGCTTTTAATAATGCAATGCCTTTTCTGGCCCTTGAAAGATAAATCATTTACTTAAACTATTGCCACATATTCCCTTTTCTTTCTAGACTCTATCAAATCCACTCAAAGAAAACAGAAGAACAGGAAGACTTTTTGTGAATCCCAATTAACTGAATTTCTAACATTTGATTAAAGGACATGGAATATATGGAGAAAAGCACTCTAAATAATTTGCATATATAATTTTATTTTAATTTAACACTTCTTAGTAGAGATTATGAATGAAAGCCCTTTAAAAAGTCAAACTACAAACCCAATATAAATGCAAGGTGGTATTATGTTATTATTGTTCTTATTATTTGTTATTTTGGTGCAAGTTATTTAAAATAAATCTTTAAAATTCCTAGTAATTATTTTCAGAAAAAATGAAAAAAAATATTATTTCCTGAGATTGTTGACACTACAATGCTAAGATATTTTCATATTTTCTATAAAATGACATGAATCAGAATTTTGTCATTAAAACAAAATGTACATTTTAATGAACTGAATGTAGCTAGCTAGCTAGTATTGTTTATATACCTTGGATTTTTTCTTTTTTTTCTTTTTAACCCTAGTTAATCCTGGAGAAGTATTACCTCACGTATGTAAAGCTGGAGAATTCCGTTGCAGAAACAGACACTGTATCCAAGCTAGGTGGAAATGTGATGGTGATGATGACTGTCTAGATGGAAGTGATGAAGATTCAGTAAATTGCTGTATGTTCTCCTTCAAGTAATATTATGTCTTTCTGACTCTTTGAGTGTGTGAACTATGAAAATCTAAAAGTTTTTTTGGTGCAAACGGAACCTCTTTTTCTTTCACTTTTTGTTTTCTCTCAGACATCTTTTGTATAGAGATTAGATTCTAGATATACCTCCTCTGAATGGGTTTAAAGCACTGTTTTTTTCATTTCCTCCATCTTTAATATTGTCATCTTGGTTGCTCTAGAAGTCCTCTCCTTTTCTATGTTGTGCTGTCAGCACCCCCCACATCATTGTCAGAAGGTTGCTATAGGAGGCCCCTTTGGATCTCTGAATTTAAAGATGTGGAAAATCAATTTAAACTACCTCAAGACCGAATTACTCATACAGAAGGTCATGATCCACTCCACTGCTCCTTGGCAACAAAGCCTTAAAGAAGATCCAAGGAGACAGACACGGGTTTGGAACATGCTATTATCTAATTTGACTGGCTCAGTACATGATAGGAAACACACCTGGGGCACTCAGATAGAAATCAGTTTTGATGTATCTCCCCTTTAGCTTCTATTAGTTGTTTATCATTTGCTGCAATAGGGCTAGTTTCATGTTTCTGGTAGGGATAACAAAATATTCCACAAACATGGAAGGAAAACATTTGGAGAAGCATATTAAATAACATTTTGATAACATATTTAATTAAAGTCACTACCTGGGTTTAAAAGATATAAAATATGTTTACATGGAGAGAGGTATATGCTGGACATATGTGTATTTGCTCTTTTTTTTTTTTTTCTTTAAGATTTTTTTTTTATTGGTGAATTGGGGGGATGGGAACAGTGCTGGGGCTGTCGTTTTGTTCTTCAGTCTAGTTGTGGAGGATGTTGCTTCACTGGCCCAAGTTGGCACCATGTATTTGCTCTTTTGATTTTACTTAAATACATTATTTTTTTCAATTATTTTTCTTTCAGTTAACATTTCCCAGGTTAAAGTGGCTGAACTAATTGAGAGTTTTTATTTTCATTTTTTTAATCAAAAATATAAAAATAAAGTTTTAAAGATCCTTTAAGAATGGGCAAAATTGGTCTGTGCATCTGTATCATGCAACTATCTGTGCTTTGGTACAAAACCCCAAGAATATGGACTTTTAAAAATATTTTCAGTATGTGTAGCAATACATAATTCATAAATTATCATTAATATATAAATACAGCACTACTTTCTCTTAATTTACAAACATGGACTCTGACTTCAACATTATGTACTTCTTATTTTCAACCCCATTAATATCTATATTAGAAAGTGTGAATCTACTAATAAAATACTAAATACTAATTGATACAATAACCGAAAGCTTTGGAGTGGAAGGAATGTTTTATCTAAGGGTAAAGGGTGTTTTTTTCTACATTTTTACACAAATGATATATTATGTAGTATTTACTAATTAAATTAATTATCTTTTTACTTCTGACTCACTGTTTATTCATGGTTTTAATGAATGCTTCCTACATATGAGCTTCCTGTGTAGCCAGAAGGCAAAAATATTTCATCACAATGTTCATGCATTAGTCTTAGTTCCATGTTTCTATCAGTGAAATTGTTCTTTTCACCAACACACAAAGAAGCTCATTTTGTTTATGCATATATGGGGCATTACATTTGTCCCATTAATTGTAGTGTTAAAATTTCCAGTATTTCTTCTTATTTCTTTCATTGTTTATACCATCACCAAGCCTACACAATGGTCTTTTCCTGGAGTCTTCTAATTCATTCATAGTTCATATTCAATTCTATGAATAAATCCCATCTCTTTTACCTCCAAATAATTAAGTTTTCATCTTTAACTATATTAGGCTCCCATCTTAAATTAACTCAGGGAATCCCTTGATCTTATTCTTACCACTATTTCTCCCTTAACTAAAGCCCACTTTCCACACAGCTTCCAGAGAGGTGTTTACATGCTGCAATTGAATCTTGTTATTTCAACAGCTGCACAATCAACAAGATAACTTCTAAAATTAATTGTCTCACATATAAAGCACTTTATGTTATATCTCATCTTTACATTTTTAGCATTAAATGTCTATCATGCATCCACTTAACATTTTTGTCCTTATCAAGTTGATCTCTAAAAACTGTCACTCTCTCTCTCTCCTTTGTGACATTGCACACTGTTTGCAGTCTATGGAATTCACCATAGTTTTCCATTACCTCCACAGGGAAGACTTTTTTGAACTCTTTAAAAAAAAATCTCCTTCTCAAAATGGCTCAGTTGGAGTTAAACATCTCCTGTGTATTTCTTTACTACAGTAATTACCAAACCATAGTGCAATTATATGCTTACTTACCTGGTGTATCTAACACATTAATATCTTCATGAGGAGACATGTGCTGTTGTAACGTCTTTGTAGTCTCAGAATCTAGCACAGCACCTAACACATGGATGGATAAATTACTAAATAATTAGAGCAACAGAAAGCTAAACACCTCTGGCCATGTTTCAGCAGTATGGTGTCTTCTCTAAACATTGCTGTGATTCTGAGCAGCATTATTATTTCTGGGATCCAATGGTTAATATTCCATAAATATATAATTCATTTTAGAGGGTTATTTTAGATTTTAAGTACTCATAAGCTTTGATCTTGAATTCTATTATCATTCCATTTTTTATCCTTTAACTTCTCAACTCCAAATTACAAAACTATACATTATATTTACTTCTTGTTGAACTCTGATTTACATCACTGATGAAAATTACAAAGGACCTTGATCAAGCATCGATGAAGTGCTTACATATAATCTTGGTGCTTTAAATTTACCCTCTAATATATTGGATGACTTTTGTTCTTATGAGCAGCTATTCTTGCTAAAGTCCCTGAAGTGAGTAGAGCATGTTTATTATGCTCAAATGCCGGAAAACATAAAGCTTTTCCATGTTTCTTTTCTTATTGTGCATGAATAAAAACTTTCTAAAAAGTGATAAAACAAGTTGATCACCAAACCTACTTTAAAGAGGTAGTGTTTTACAGAAACTGATTAGGAAGGCATACATTTGCTATGCAACAGCGTGATAAAATGGCTATTTTTAAAATTCTGAGTAAAACTACTACCAACATTTATTTTTTACCCTATAGAAGTGCAACTACTGGGCACAAGGGAAATTACTTCAAAAAATGTTGAAGTTGTGAAACAAATACTGAAGAACGTGCCAATTCAGTTTGGAATTTAGCCTCTAGAATGCAGGGAAAATAATCACAGAAGGTTAACTTTAAGATGGCCTCCTGTTGTGCTTAGATATTGGAGGTTTAATCCTTACCTGTGCACAGCTTCCTGTATGAGGATTGGTCTTATCCTCAATATATTTTTTGGTTGCATGTTTATTTGTACTAAGAGAGAAAACTCATAGTGATAATTTTTGCTATTAAAATTTTGCAGGATCTCAAAGTTAGCATCAATTCCAGGTCACAAGTGATGCATTTTTATTTTCTGTATTTTGCTTCCAGTTCCAAGAAACATTGGAGAAAGCATTACAGAATTAGTCTTATTTAATATTTCAAGAAGTACCTGAGTGGATGTGTGGTTTTAAAAAAAATTATTTTTGATATATATGATTACTTGATGCATAGCTTTTATTTTTCACATTAAAATGTGAGATGAATTTTAAATGTTTTTGGTAAAAATTCTGAAATTCAGTTACATGTTTTGTTAAGGGATGAGAAAACAAAGTCAGTGATGTAGTTGGTGTTAGGGAAGACATGAAACTGAATATAATTCTTTTTATATGAGGTTTAATCATTTGATGTCTTCTATGAAAGTATTGCATATTAACAGAGCCTCAAATATTAATATTTTTATAAAATGAGACAATGAATGACAGAAGCTATGTCATTTACTGTGCTATGATATAACTACTGTAACTTTTCCATAACTACAACTTAAAATAATTATAATTATATCCAATTTTATATTACTAAATTTTCTTCTCTGCTCCCTTTACCCCTTACTCCAGTCAATCATAGCTGTCCTGAAGATCAATTTAAATGTAAGAATAATCGCTGTATCCCCAAGAGATGGCTTTGTGATGGAGCTAATGATTGTGGCAGCAATGAAGATGAATCCAATCAAACTTGTGCAGGTAAAGGTTTGCTTGGATATATACATAAATCTCTCACAAAGTTAGTCTCCATAAAAATGCAGGTCAATGCTTTGAACTAAACTAAATATCCCTAGTGCTGCTGATATTATTATTGGAGTAGTAAATGAATTCAAAGTTTGGTTCCACAAAAGCTAGAATACAAATTGTCTTTTACTTAATCATTGGTCATGATCCTGTTTTCCAAAGTAGTTTGGCACTTTATCTACCCACATGGGTTGACTGATGATACACTACTTGGACAAGACTTGTCCCTGCTAAATCTTACTTGGCAGTGCAGGTTGAGGATTATTAGCATGCTGTGATGTAGGCCCTCTCACAAGGAAGACCGTTTTTCTTTAATCTTGAAAACATAATTTATGCATTTTATTTAATCTGCTGTAGAATAACTCTGTGAAAAGTTTTCTGTTCCTGGCACATTATTTATGTGGGGTAGTTTCTTTGTGTGTTTTTTTCCCCCATGAAGTTCCAACACCACTAAGCCTATTTATGTTTCCATATAATGTATCCCATTGTAATAAACCTTTGAATTCCTGGCCAGATTCTCATTCAATAGAAATATACAGCTTGTGGTATATATTACAACACAGTGCCCACAGTGCCAAAAAGGATATTATTAGTCAGATAAGTGTTCAAAAATGATACTGACTAGCAGCAGCCTAGAGCTTCTCTTTAAACGATGAAGAAAAAGTAGTGTATTTGATGTCTCATATTGATATGATCATTTAAATTCTTTTTTCAATCATTACACACAGTGACATCAAAACATATCAAACACTTCACATTCTCTTTGCCAAAATAAGCATTACTAAATAATTATTATAACATATTAATAAAAACTGCACAAGAAGCATGCAAATAAAAGACTGAGAGCTGAAGAGCCCAGTTTGCACTCTTGTTTGTTTGTTTGTTTTGAAAGATTTGTACCTCTCTGCACTTAATTTTCTTGTGTATTTTTTCAGTTTTATAAGAATATGAATTAACTAGTTATTGTTTCCAAAGAGCTTTTCACCATGTACTACAAAACAATGAAAACAACAAAACAGAACCATTCCATAATCCTAACCTCCATTTTATCTTCAGTTTTTTCATAGGGACATATCTGCTGAGGATCCATGGGCTAGTTATTCTCTTGCCCCTTGATTTAAAGCTTGGTTAAATATTTTAGAGTGGCTTATTATTTTCAAGATATTTTGTGTATCTTATAAGGTTGTTTTACAAAACATGTTCTAATAGAAAAAGGATTTCTAGAGACCATGTGGTCCATTTATTTCATAGGTGAAGGTGTGGGAGAAGGGACTTGTCTTAAATCACATCATTGGTAAGAATTTAGGGGGAAATCAATCCATGAGGTCTGTCTTCAAGGCCTTTGCTCTTTTTATCAAACTATATTATCCTGAGGATTAGCTAGAATTTTAGGTATGGTCAATATAACTTTGTGCAGTTTGCCTTTACAATATGACCATAGTTTACTATGAAGCATCTTTCGAAGCTAGGGCAATTATTATTCTTTTGAGGTTAAAGTTCAATTCACAGGCTGTGCTTCATTACATCCTAAGATAGATCTGCTTTCACCTTCAAGTAAAAGGCATTGCTGACTCAATTAATAATATCATGTCTTCTTTATTTCCATTAGATTTTTTTAATTGGCTTGTTTCCATATTATTTGGGTTTGGCTAGCCATTTATAGTAGTATAAATGGAAATGCTACTTATAATAGCAAATAAAAATATCAATCCTAATTAGTAAGATTTCTAAGACTCTCCAGGCCTGTAGTCCACACAACTTTCTAACACCCAAGTGATGCCAGCTGAAGTCACTCAGTTCTAGGTCTTCTTGTTAGTGTATTTATGATAGCTATTAAGATCACTGTACACCTTAAGAAGTTGGATTTTTTAAAAAGAGAATAATAAGTATGCATTTTAGTTTTGAAAACTAAGTATGTTGTCATGTTACAATGTATTTGCAGTTTGTTTTACCAAAATCAAAAAAAAAAAAAGAAGGAAAGAAAGGAAAAAAGAAAGAAGAGAAAAGAAAGAGGTCATGTTGTTCATCATACTGGAAAAATATAGTAAATTCATTAATTTCCCTGGTTGAGTCATTTTCGACATTGGTTTGTACAGGGGCATATATCCTAGATAAAAGATTTCCCATAGGGGAATTGTTTTGTAATTGAATCCACTGTCCTGTAGCCTTTAGCACTGTTAGTATTTTAAAAGAAAATCTTTTTCTACAAAGAAGCTAATTTCCTATTTTGTTCCTTCGGGATTTTTTCCTCATGTATCTACTAATTCAATAAATATTTATCATGGCACTGGAGATAGGAAGAGGAAAAAAGACACAATACCTTTCCTTAAGGAGCTACGAGAGAAGATGTAGAGGAAGACATGTAAACAGGTCATTGTAATGCAGTATTCAAAGTGCTAAATTGAACAATATGGAGGCACATGGGAAGGACAACTAATTTAGTCTTTGGCAGCCTTGGAAGGCTTCCTCAAGGAGGTGATATCCAAGCTGTGCCTTAAAAAAGGCATAAGAATAATGTCTAAGTAACAGTTCAAGTCGTTTAATTAAGAAAAAATAATCTGATAAAACCAATCATTTATAAGATTGTGGAAAAAAAGAAATTGACATATACTCTTGGTGGATGTGTAAATTGATTTTTCTGCATTGGAAAGGAGTTTAGCCAAATCCAATAAATTTGAAGCTGAGCATGCCTTCAAACCTATAACTGTAACTCTGTTTTTAGGTTTGTAGTCTGATACCTATGCACAAGGAGGCATTAATAAGAATCCTATTGCCCTAATGCTGGTTATAGTGAAAATATAGAAGCAACTCAAACGTCCATTAACAGGAGAATGGATAGATTTATTGTGTCATGTTCACATGATGTAATGCTATTCATAATTAAAATGAATAAACTAGAACTCAAATATCAACAGAAAAAATTTAAACAACAATGTTAAAAAACAAAAAAAAACAAGTTTCAGAATATAAATACATTAGTACTGTTCATATGAAGTATAATAATACAAAACAATTTTATATATTATTGATTTATAAATGGATAAGAAGAGGGTTTAAAGTATGCAAGGGAATTAAAAAAAGGATAGTCATTAGCTCTAGAAGGAAAAAGAGGGAAATGTGATTGGAAAAAATTACGTAGGGGACTTCAAATGTATTAAAAATATAATATCTTTTTTCTTAAGTAAAACAACAAAAATCTGTATGAAATATAAAAAAATATTAGGATTTGATATAGCTATATGATGACAGACAAACAGGTGTTAATGATATTGTCCCCTATACTTTTTTA
>NW_017732588.1:225409-226904 GCF_001890085.2 Hipposideros armiger
TTTGATTAAAATATGGCAAAGGTAAAGGTTGGGAATAATGTGTTATGCTCTCTCCTTCTCCTTCTCCTTATTGTTCCTGTGCAATGTGGGATTTCTCGCTGTTACATGACTGCAGGAGAAGCATAATTAGTGATGGGTAGAAAAATTCACATAGAGACAGTGAATTTCTAATTTACTGCTAGATAAACATGTCCACTGAGGAGGTGTAAGTTTCCTCTTCATTAGAGCAGCATTTGCTACAAAAAATAAAGTCCTCTGAGGCAGCTCTGCTAATCTCACCTCCAACTAACTTAGATCTGATGGGAACAAGAACTGAAAAAGTGAAGGTTGTGCCTTCCTGATATAAATCTAGGATTAGAAAGTGATAATTTAGTCAATATGATTATATCATATGTAGAGAGAGAGGACTTATGGGAGGAAGCAGCTTTCTTCATCAGAAATCAGTTAAATTTTCCTGGTAAACTAAGCAGATTATTTTCTCCAAGATTAAAACAGACAATGCATTCATATTGTCGGGGCATACTATCCCTCAATGATAAACCAGTAAATACTCTGGGGTAATATTTTCTAACAGTTGTTCACTCTTCAGAGTTAATGAGGTGACACACAAATTCCCACACCATCACAATGTGAGATAGGCTTTCAGGAGTTCTTTCTCATTGTCCGTTCTAATCACCATAGCTTTCCTAATGAAAGAAAACAGTCTAAGAAAACTTTGCTATAATTAAACCTGAAAGATAGAACTTTGCTTAATTAAACCTGTAGGAGAGAATAGAATACAGTGGCATAAGAACATCAAATAAAAGAATGTTGTGTTGGAAAGTTCAATATATGCTTACTATGAGTCAAATAGATTTAATGGAGATGAAATGTGAGACAATATGTTTTTCTTTAAAGCAAGAAAACAAAAAAGAATGAAGAAATGGAATACGTAGGGAATTAAGGAAGAAAGGAGAGGTGAGGAAAGAAAGAAAAGTGGAAAGAGCAAAAAGAAAAGAGGGAGGGGGGACAGAGGAAGAAAGGTAAGAAGAAAAGGAGAGAGGCAGGGTGGAAGGGAGGGAGGGGGGGAAACAAAGGGAGGAAGGAGAGAAGAAGGGAGAGAGAAAGAAGTGAAAAGAAAACACTCATTTTTATCTTATAACTTAGAAGTTAAAAAGCATTTGCTACAATCAGTGAAACAATATGAGACATGTAAGACAAATCAATTAATCTTCCTTATGCCTCTGTGCTCTCTCCTTACTACCAAGTAAACAAATGCTAATGTCTTCAGTCCTCTGTAGGCTAATACAAACAGTATATATATTCTTTTCAAGTAGCCATAATTTTATAAAATCACCTAGGGACTTTGTTGATTTAGTTTAAATGGTAGATAATTTAACAGAAAAATCTGTATAATTAACCAAATGAGACAACATAGAAGTATTCCGCTTGGAATATGACCATTGAAAACTTCAGAAGCATACATGTTTGTTGGGATTTTTAAAATCTATTAATT
>NW_017732588.1:228464-238192 GCF_001890085.2 Hipposideros armiger
AAAACATGCCAGGTGGACCAGTTTTCTTGTGGAAATGGACGCTGCATTCCCAGAGCATGGCTGTGTGACAGGGAAGATGACTGTGGTGACCAGACAGATGAAATGGCATCGTGTGGTAAGTTGTGAGTGAACCATGGTGTTAGTAGAGACTGTATCAGATAGGAGATTCTATCACTATATTCTCTTAAAAGGCTATTCATTTCCTGATAAATATGAGTCAACAAAGCAGAATATCTGTTACTTCTTATTACTGCCGTTTGGTTATAAGTATGTCTTTTCATGATAACTTCATAATATATCCCATTTATGAGGCAGTACCATATCCTTGGCTAAAATAAATGGATCCAAATGTAGCAGATTTTATAAGGAAGTGGCTATTATAAGGCTAACAAAACATTCTCAGATGTTCATTATTAATCTTATGTCTATATGATTACATTTTTCAAACAGAATATTTCTTTGAGTGACATCTGGAGTAAATACGGAGGGCATGTTTCTTGTTGGCATGAATATGTTATATTCTTGGGGCAATTAACAATACAGGCTGAGGTTACATAGTTAGTAAACTATGTTTTATTAATATAAAGGACAA
The DNA here is from genome assembly GCF_001890085.2 of Hipposideros armiger. Lineage (NCBI taxonomy): Eukaryota > Metazoa > Chordata > Mammalia > Chiroptera > Hipposideridae > Hipposideros > Hipposideros armiger. The sequence continues at coordinate 229,057 of NW_017732588.1, forward strand.
ATGGTTACTAGTTTAAGAAATTTTATTAATGACAAACTTCCTAGTCACTTTTCACTGATTCGCCTACTTTGAAAACAATAAAAATGTATAATTACATAAAATTACAGCTTTAATTACTCTCATTTGTACCTATATGTCAGAATATTTTATTATCATTTGTCTCAATAATGTATAGTGAAACCAGATTTTCAGTGGCATGTGCTTTATTTCAGGCATGGCTGAGGATTTTTAAAATTACTATGATGTAACATATGCTTAGGATATCTGTTAAAAATATAACACAATTGATTATATATTTTAAATAATTTAACCTCATGTTATAGTACTTCTAACAGTTGGCAAATAAGATACCCCTTTCCTGCAATTTAAATGTTTTTATTTAGGGGATGCATAATCTGTTTACCTTTACCTTTTATTTAAATTTTTTCTTATGTAGACTATTAAATCCCTGTAGACATTTGAGTTTGTAATGTCTGAATGAAGTATAAGTCAAGTAGTAAAATTTGACATTTTAAATTGGTCAATAGCAGTGTTGGAGAAGAAAGCTTTAGAGATTCACACAATAACAACTAAGTACATTTTACATGTAGAATTTCCAAAGCCTGGCCAATAAAGGGGGTTAAACAATATATACTCTCTTCTTTCAAATGTCCAGACTGGTTCAGAAAATTGCTGGGTGTGCTTCTAGGTGGCTCTATTTTCTTAGGAGAACTTTATTTATTTTCTGTTCTTAGCATCTCCATCCAGAGTATACCAGAAAGGTAATAGGCATGCTCAAAATATTTAATATAGAAAAGCCCTGGAATCAGAGTCCCAATTTAGATAAGAAATGCTATGAAAAAAATGTAGAGTAGGAAAATAAATAATGAGTTCATTAGAGAACTTTTATTAGGTCTTTGATCTGTCTTATTTTTAGTAATAAGTCTAGACTAAGACCTTTTTCTTTATTTTAATGATAATTTATTTGACTTTTTCAGTCAAGATGGTGGTATAGGTAAACACTGTGCTTTCTTCCACTCATTACCACCTCAAAATTGCAACCTAACTATAGAAAGACCATCACTGAGAATTGCCTAAAGTATAGCTGAACAAAAGTCCTACAACTAAGGACATACAAAAGAAGCCATGTTGAGACTGATAGGAGGAGAGACATGAAACAAATTAGTCAAAAACCTGCATGTGACCACTAAAAATAGGGAGGGATATCTCAGCTGCAAAGGTTCCCCCCTGAGGAGTGAGGGGTCCCAACTCCTCACCAGACCATGGTTCCACTGCTGGAGAGAGAAGTTCCCAGAAATTCTGGTTGGGAAAACCAGAAGAGATTCTCAGACAGTGAAATGGGGAGCAGCTGCATTCCCAGGGGCTCCTCTTAAAGGGCCTACACATAGATTTACTCATTGACGGGCTCACTCTCTTTGAACTCCAGCACTGGGGCAGCAGCTGGGAAGTTTCCAGGAACATATGGGGAGGAAATGATTTGTCTAGCTTCAGGGCTAGGGCTGGAGGGGCAGCTTTCTCCCAGACAAAAGTGCTGGCAGAACCCATTGTTTCCTTGTCCAGCCCAACACCCTCTGGGCATGTGGGCATGGACAACCACAAAATATGAGTCCCCATCAACCTGGCTAACACCATTACTTCACTCTACCCTGGTGATACCCTAAGACCCTGGCCCATCCAACTTTCAGGCACACCCAAGCTACTTCCAGTGTTTTTTTTTCCATACAAATGGCTTGTTTGGACTCATGATATGGGCTTCCCTAAAATCTCATAAACATTCACAAAACCTAAACAAGCAGCATGTGGCTTTGGTGTGTTTCATACATCTTGCTGAATAGCTCTAAGCCCAGTACTAGTGGCAGCCAGCCTCAGCTCCAGGCTTGGCCTCTCAAAGAACCTCCAAGCTCAGCGTGGATGGTGGACATTTGTGGATTGTGTTGTGGATCATACCAGGTGGCTCTGGACAGTGCACAGGATGCTGCTGAATTTGGCCTGTGGTGGGGTCCCTTGCAGGAGGCCCTGGGACTGACATACCCAGTGGCCAGCTTGAGACTGAGTTAGAAAATCATCCAACTGCCTCTGCAGATGACACACCCAAAGCGCAGACTGGGCAGGCATGAGAGCCCTGCTAAAGCAAATCCTGCTCTATAGGGTCAGCCCCTGCACAACAGCTCCTCTACTCTAGTAATGACCAGCACTCACAATCAATCAGCCAAAAGGTCAATCCTTCCCACTGATGTGCGAATAGCAACCGAGACTCATCTACACAGCCTACACAAGGGACACACCTGGAGACTGTGAGACTAGGACCCACAGGACCCCTACTACATAAGGCCACTGTACTAAGATTGGGAAACATTGCAGCTCTGTTTCTAATACATAGAAACAAACATAGGGAAGCAGCCAAAACGGGGAGATAAAGGAACATGTCCCAAACAAAAGAACAAAACAAAGCTCCAGAAAAAGAACTAAATGAAATGGAGACATGCAATCTACCAGATGCAGAGTTCAAAACACTGGTTATAAGAGTTATCTCAGGGAGGGTGTCAAGAAAAAGGTAGAAAACATAAAAATTAAGATAGAAAACATAAAAAAGAACCAGTTAGAAATAAGAAATACAATAGCTAAAGAGAAGACTATACTGCAAATAATCAATAGCCGATTAGACAAAGCACAGGATTGAATCAGTGATTTAGAATATAAGGTTGCAGAAAACACCCAATTAGAACAGTAAAAAGAAAAAAAATACAAAGAAAACACCATGAGAATATTTTAAGGAACCTCATGGACAATATCAAGCACACCAACATTTGTATCATAGGGGTACCAAAAGGAGAAGAGAGGCAGCAAGAAATTGAAAACCTATTTGAAGAAATAATGATGAAAAACGTATCTACCCTGGTGTGGAAATAGACATACAGGCTCAGGAAGCACAGAGAATCCCAAACAAGATGAACTCAAATAGGCCAATACCAAAAGTCATCATAATTAAAGTGTCAAAGCTTAAAGACAAAGAATCTTAAAAGCAGCAAGAGAAAAGCAGTTACATACAAGGGAGCTCCTATAAGACTGTTAGTTGATTTCTCAACAGAAACTTTTCAGGTCAGAAAGGATTGGCACAATATATTCAAAGTGATGAAAAGCAAGGACATACAAGCAAGATTACTGTACTCAGCAAAGCTATCATTTAGAATCAAAGGACAGATAAATAGCTTCCCAAACAAGAAAAAGCTAAGAATTTATAACCACCAAACCAGTATTACAAGGAATGTTAATGTTAGAAGGACTTATTTAAGACAAAAAAAAGATAAAAATATGAATAATAAAATGGCAATCATTACATATCTTTCAATGATTATTTTAAATGTAAATGGATTAAATACTTCAATCAAAAGATAAGGTGGCTGAATGGATAAGAAAACAAGACCCTTACATATGCTGCCTACAGGAGACTCAGTTCAGATCAGAAGACACACACAGAATGAAAATAAAAGTATGGAAAATGGTATTACATGAAAATGGAAACAAACAAACAAAAAGAAGCTAGAGTAGCAATATTTATAGCAGACAAATGGACTTTTAAACAAAGGCTATAACAAAGGACAGAGGAGGAACCAGCAATCCTACTTCTGAGTATTTATCCAAAGAAACCCAAAATGCTACTTCAAGGGGACATGTGCATCCATATGTTCATTACAGCATTGTTTATAGTGGCCAATGTGGAGGCAGCCTGGCTGTCCATTGATGGATAAATGGATAAAAAGGAGGTGGTACATATATACAATGGACTATTGCTCCTCCAGGGAAGGGAATGTGTTCTTGCCATTTGCAATGGCATAGTTAGACCTGAACAGTCTATCTATGAGATATGTATTGCTATCCACATTTTAAGGATAAAGGAATCAGAACTTAGAATCATTTAACAAGTGGCTTGAGATCAAAAGCTAATAAATAGCAGGATCAGTCTCTGAATCCAGGTATGCCTGAAACCAAAACTCAGCTGTTTCAGGTTGACTTTCTTTGGCATGTACAGGGCCAGATAATACCATTATACATATCTATGCATATCTCATTAAATGCAAGTACACCTATAATGAGTTTAATTATTGGTATGTTGGTAAATCTTTTAACATCTCCAGTTGGGGAGGAGTCCTGGTCTAATGTTTGCCTATTTTTGTGGTGTAAATATTACCATCATGGCCAATATCAAGTTGCCAACATGACTACCAATTGTGGAGTTGATAAAAGGTGTGCATACCAGTGTACTGTATTTCCACAATGCAGATACAGCAGATGTAAATAGCTTCAAGAGCAAAATAATTAGGAAATTATGAACCCTGAGGATTTATTCCCCTGGTTTTCAACATGATTTATTTAATTGTAAATGTCTATATTTTATTGATTTATTTTTAATAATGGTTGTGTGCTAAACAAGTGACTCACAGAATCCTTGAAAATTTAAAAGTTGGCATTTGACAGCTTACATAAGATACCTTCAATATACCACTAGACATTAACACACTGTAAAATTTAGTTGTCAGGTAGTTGCGCTCTGAAATATAGCCACATTTTATAAAGTGTATTTTCCTGTGCAGAGAGACCTTAGAAGCCCGGTGGAAGACTGGAGAAATAACAGTCTCATGGACCCAGGGCCCTTAGGACAAATGGGGTAATAAAAGCAGCATCTCTGAACCTCTCTTTGGATTCACAACAAGCATCTCTAGGAGCAGCAGGAAAATGACACCGCAGAGTCTAGGCTCAGGGCTCCTCACCCACCTTTATTTCCCCTTGGCCTCCAGTGGAAAGGAGGGGCCAGCTGTCTTCAAGTGTCAACAGCAAAGCCTCAGTGAGTAGTGGGCAGTACCAGGAATAGACGTTTCAGAGCTACAAAGATGCCTTCTATGTCCCAGCCATTTTGTCACAGCAAAGGAACAATACAGACTCTGGATGGTGACCCTTGATACACGAACATTGATGGTTCTTAAGTAATTGAATACGTAGATAAAAAAAATTTAATGGTTGAAGGCCAGTTGAATAATGATCTTCCTTTGTTCAGGGCTGGTTGCCTTCACGGCATCTTAGCACTCCTTCCAGAAAGACTGTGGGGATTGCTGGTGGTCTAGGGAAGGCAGCAGAATCAATGAAGGGGTGGCCGAGGAAGAGCAGGGTAGTCCAGCATGGGCCAGAGGAGACCACTGCCTGAGTTGTCTTCTAGAACATGAGCCAGGGTGGAGGCAACAGAAAATCACGGGTGTTGTAGAACTGAGTTACTCAAGGGAGCTGCTGTCAGAACTGATAAGGTCTGCAATTACATAATGATGAATGCTCTTAATGTCATGATGAGAAAATGATTCTAGAAAGGGAGTTAGGGATTGCGGAGGTTTTGGGTGGGGGGAGGACAGAACAAACCCTGTGTCCATAGGTAGGAGAGCAGCATTAGGAAAAAACACAAAATTATAGAATGTCAGTAAGCCACACAGGTTAGTCTCAGAGCTGTTTTCCCTTAACAACTTAGGACACATGTTTCTCTCCAAACATGTTTTTTTCTGTAGCAACATCCGTTCATCTTTCACATTGTCATTTTAAATAAAAGTTATGTCAGTAGAGAAGCTTACAGTGATGTTCTGGTAGGTACAATCACACTTTTTGAGTTGTAAGAACTGCATAGATTTTTCATATAAAAACTATCCTGCACTAGAAAACAAAATGACAAAAAGTATTGTAAATTATTTAACTCACTGTATTTAAAAAAAATACGAAAACAACCAGTCACCCTACTTGGCAATAATCTAGAAATGAATATAGGTTCAACTAATTCCCTTTTTTATTAAGAGTTCTTTTAAAATGTGGATTGATCCTATTTCACTTTTTCCCATTGGAATTTATGAAGTTCCCATAGGTTTAATGCTACCAGAAGACTCTGAATCAATTTTCTTTTTTACACTTCAGCTCCATGAACAATCTCTGTTTGTTTAATAACTACTGTTTTACACTGAAAATAATATTAAAATTTAGAATTAAATATATGAGAAAGCTATGATTAGAAATGCTGCTGGTAGTAATTAGGAACCGAAGGTACTGCAACTGAGGATTGAGTTTTCAGTGGAATTCACTAGCACCTGCTTACAAACCTAACTCATTTTACTTGTGTTTGCCCTTACAACAAGTTGATTGCTCATTTTAGGTTGAGATTATATGTGAGCAAACACTTAAATAATTAGAAAGGCCCTTGAGGCTTCTGGCTGAATCTTTAAACAGCCTTTTAATACTTTTTCAGTAGTCTTCATGAGTAGAAAGGAGAATCTGTAAATTGATGCTGTAAATAAGGGAGGAGATGTTAAAATTGTGAAGCCTGTTAGAAGTGGACTGTGTGTCAAGGAGCTAAATGATCAACCTCATTTCAAGGATATGACTAAGCATTGGTTCTCAACTTTAACTGGCAATAAAAGAATGTCCTGAGAAGCTTTAAAATCATCTGCCTATTACCCCCGACTAATTAATAGTTAAGTAAAAATTTCTGGGGAGGGACCCAATAAGCAGTATTCTTAGCATTTTCCATGTGATATGAATGTGCAATCAAATCTGAGAATTGTCAACTTAAGGCAGCTGTACTCAAACTTGGGCATGCATCAGAATTTCTGAGAGGACTTGTTAAACCCAGAACCCTGGGTCCCATTGCTAGAGTCTCTGATTCAGCAGTCCTTGGGTGGGGCCCAGAAATTTACATTTTTAACAAATTCCCAGTTCATACGGATCCTCAAAGTATACTTTCTGGGGTCACACTTTAGGAACTACCACTTATATTTAATTTTGTCTTACATACACTTAATGATATGTTTAATATGCAAAGCTAATTCAAGATGGAAGCAGTTATCCAGACAAATTTTCTGCCTAACTTCAAATTACATCATTAAATATAAGGGTATTCCATGATTAAACATAAGAATATTTCAAACAAACTCACATTTTGTTTTTTGAACAATCTTTGGGTTTTCTCTCTTCCAAGTATCTCAACATAATTTACATTTATTATTTTTTGAGTAAATAAACCTTAATATGAATTGATAACTTCTGCTTCGTTCAAAGAGTTTAACTTTAGACAATTCCTAAGACAATTAGAAGTTTGAAAGACAATTAAATGAGGGTATAAATACAAATCCACTGAAATTTGCAAAGTTAATATTACTCCATTTTACAGATGTTTAGTTTTTAAATCTATGAAGATAGTAGAATTCTGTGTCATGCACTTGTAGTCTTACTTGTAATTTTACTTCATATAATTAAAGAACAAAGAGTATCAGAAAAAGAATTGAAAGTATCAGACACAAACAGAAGAGAGAGCTATAAAAAAATTTATTTCCCATTTAACTCAGTGTTAATTGTATTAAAGATATATTCAACTAGACTATTAGAAAAACAAAGTTTCTAATTAAATATATTATTATTTTTTAATTTGTAAGAAAAAAAACCTGCATATGTGTGCAACAAATTTAATAAAGTTCATTAACCCAGTGGAGTATTGACATGAAATATGATTATTTCCAAGTAACACTTTCAACTACTTTACCATCCCTCAATGACATCTTGGCAGACACAATGACTCCAATAACTTTTTGTTTCTATAATTTGATCGAACCAATTTTGAAACTCTAATGTTATATCTTAATCAAAGCTTTCTTCTCTCCAGTTGACAGCTAAATTTGAGGTTCTAGAAACTTGGATGAGAGGGGGCTGTGTTCTGGTTTTTTTGGTTGTTTTTTTTTTTTTTTTTTCTCTACTTTTCTTCTCTCTTCTAGTCTTAGCTCTTCAGGCAGAGGGCCAGATGGAGGAAACAGGTAACATCTTTTTAAGTAGACCTAGTGTAATGTTCTCTTTGCTTCTCTGAATATCACAGTCCTCTGACACATGTGAAATGCAGCTTTCTTTTCTTTACTTTCTTTTTTTAAGATTTTATTGGGGAATTGGGAGAGGGGAACAACATTAGGGAATAGGGGAAGGAGAACAGACAAGTTGCTGTCCTTTTGTTCTTCAGTCTAGTTGTGGAGGATGTTGCTTCACTGGCCCATGTTAGTATTATGATCATTGCGCTCTTCCTGGCTGAGGCAGATCGGTCACCAGCCATTGGACAGCTGGTCACAGAGGTTCACAGCAGCTCACGCCAGTTGCCAGGTGCTCAAGCTGGCTGCCAGCCACTCATGGTAGCTCATGGCAGCCCACTGCAGCAGGGCCTGCAGCCTATGCTGTCGCCAGCCACTCACAGCAGCCCAGCTCCAGGTCAATCTATTGTTCACCATCTGAGCTGTAGAAGGCGCAGTGTCACTGGCCCATGTGGAAACCAAACTGGCAGCCCTATTGCTCAGAGCTCACACTCTCAAGCCAACTCTTAACCAACTGAGCCACTCAGCCGGCCCCACAGCTTTTTTGATAGGATCTTATGTGAGATCTTCAGAGGCCTGAGGTCTCACTCCTCCTCAGACTTCCCTGAACTTTTTCTTCAATCTTCTCTCTTCTTCTCCCTCCTTCAGAGTCCCTTGGCATCTAGATCTAGATTTATTTTCTCCCCCATTCCACATCATTCCCTCCACAGGTGGTATGCCTCATAGCCTTAAGTTGCTAGAATCCTCTTGCTTGGTAGGCCACCCTCTTGGTTGCATTACTGATATGTTAAAAAAATAATAATAATAAAAAATTTAAAAGGTTTGTTGTCTTTGCTACATTAATCTTGTTTGCCCTCCCAAATATTGTGACCAGGCTGTTCTTCAGTAACCCACTTCTTCACCTGCGACCACTCTCCCATTCTTTCTTCTTCTCTAGATACAGGATAAAATGGCCAGTCTAGTTCCTGTGAAACATCTGGTCAGTTTTCTTTTCTCAGGTACCCGCAAAATATCATGAATGACTCTCATAGACTCTCTCCTTCTCTTGAATCCACTGATCTTGACTTGTGAAGTAGTCTTCTATACGGAAGGGCTCCAAATATTGGGTTCTTTCTATAGAATGTGTCTCCTTGTTCTTAGTATTGGGTCTTAGTGGGCCAGTACAATACTATTGTATGTACATATTCACTTAACTCGTTCATTCATTCTCTCTCTGTCTCTCTCTCTCTGTCTCTCTCTCTCTCTGTCTCTCTCTCTCTCTC
>NW_017732588.1:238202-256324 GCF_001890085.2 Hipposideros armiger
CACACACACACACACACACACACATTCAATGCACGGAAATTTAGAAAGACTATGTGAAATATCATCCATTTAGCCCCTAACATTATAAAAAAAAAAAAAGCTGAAGCACTGAAAGTTGTGTGCCCAAAGTGGCAGAATGAGTCAGTAGTTGTGGCTAGCATTGGAACTCAGGTCTATTCACTCCTAGTTGTCTATTCCGGTGAATCACAGACTTTGGTAGTTGAATGTAGAGTTTATCTAATTCAAACTCTCATTCAGTACAAGAATTCTTCTAAAACTGGTCTCAGAGATACTTGTTTGAATATTTTCAGGAACAAAGCTCTGGCCAATTAATGACAGGGTCATTAATTTTACTCTTGGGCAGTAATTGTCAGAATATTATTCCTGGGTAGAGCCAGCATCTGCTTTCCTAAAGATTATACTCACTGATACTATTCTGTCTTCTGAAACTACACAGGCTGAATGTGTAACCTTCCCCACACAATGGCTCTTTAGATAACCAGAAACTACCATATCCACCTAACCCTTCTCTCTTAGAGATTAATCACAACTTCCTTCCACTTTCCCTTACATGACCATGTTTTCAGGTTCTTTCCCTGCCAATTGCCCTACTATGCATGTACTTGGATTTTCAGCGACCTTAGTAAAATTAATGGCCAATATGGGGAGTTGATGTTCAATGAATATAGAGTTTCAATTTGCAGGGTGAAAAAGTTTTATAGGTCTGTTTTACAATAATGTGAATACAGTTAACGCTACTGACTATACACTTAAAATAATTAAAATAATACATTTTATGTGTTTTTATGACAATTTAAAAAATTCACAGCCTAGAATTGAACAAAATATAATATCCTATTGGTGGTATGTTTACAACAGATTATAATGGGCATGTTACCTTCAGTAATTAAGATTCCAGGCTTCTGTTAAGGTTGTCTTAGATGGCAGCCTTAATGCATAGCTGACATGTTGAGGTCCAGTCAGTTTAAATACCTAACTTTTCTTATAGACTAGATCATTCCTTTTGGGTACTTCCAATGTTTATATTTCAAGGCTCTTTAAACTATTATTGTGGTTGTCTTCTGATTCTCCTTTATCCACATGTTTCAGCAAATGTAAATGAGGGAGATCCTATTCACTCCATCTGTCATACTTAGACCTCCATCTTCCTAAAACTCTTAACCCCTGGAAATTTTGTATTTACAGTAGTAACGATGTATCTCAGTTTTGTGTAATTCAAAGATTTGATAAGCATAACACTTAATGTTGTAACCAAATCATGGTAAGAACAAAAAAAAAGGTATGAGTTTTTTGATGAGCAATTAAAAACATCCTTTTGGGGAAAACCTACCCAATAATTAGAACTGTGGATATAGTCTTGAACAAATTACTCATCCACCTTAATTTACTATCATCTTGCATGTGATATGTTCATTTATCATGATATTTCTCAAAAAAGTTGCTAAAATACAGGAACACTGTTTTCCTTGTATTTTTATGATATATACTTATTAAAACGTATCAGAAAACAAAGTAAAGTTAGTTTGGCATGACTTATTTTTACTTTATTCATGAGTTAATCATTTCTTTATAAATGCTAACAAAATGTTTTAACAAGTTCACTCTAGAATTATTATGCAATGGAACTAAACTTCACTTGTTCATAGTTTCCAAATTTTCACTCATGTTTGAAATTAGGATAATATTACTTACCTATTTCCAGTTCTCATTCGTCTTTTTCATTTTCTACTTATTCCAAAATTATTGGATAAATAAAAAATTATTGGATAAATAAAAGATAAAAAATATTTGATGTTTCATTACTTGTGTGACTATGTAGATAAACTTGTCTCACTATGTAGATAAACTTGTCTCACTATGTAGATAAACTTGTCTCACTATGTAGATAAACTCATTTTTAGCAATTAGGTGCTCTATTTTTTCCTTGGATTTAAAGACTTAATTTTCTCTCAAACCAGTTTCTTCTTCACTCTCCAATCTGACAATAATAATAATAATTATTATTTTTCCTTTTGAATCAGTCAGGATTTGGATGGAAAGCCGGGGATAAGGGGAACCAAAAGAAGTGTCCATTAAACTGCTCATGAACTTCAGAGTACAGAAGAATAATCTGGGGCCTTTGCTGATAATGCATCTGACCCAGTGGTGAACATCAGAAATACTTGAGTTTGGGAGAGTCCTTAGAACAATTATAAGTGATAATTGAAATTATGGGGGAGAAATCCGAAGACATCAAGGAAATGCAGCCAATAAAAGAGAATTGAAAGGATCTATAACCCAAGCTCTAAAACAAATAAAACAGAGTGGTGTCCTTGAAGCTTTGGAGAAGCTCCAGATAGGGGTCAATTATTTTGAAAATGCAGATCATCAGGTCCCACCCCCAGAAAGCCAGGTTCAGTTAATTTGAGGTGGGGCTCAGAAATCCACACGTCTCACAATGTCCTTAGATTTGATGTGGGTCCACTCTGAGAAACACTGGCACCTCTTGTTTTATAAATAAGTGAAATGCCCAAAATAAAATGCTTAATATAAGTTAATTTTATATCCAATTTCTCTTTTATATTTCTAATATTGACCTTATCATATGGGAGACAAGAAATGGCCTTGTGTTTTCCAAAGACCGAGCTAAAACTAGAAGAAACTTAGGTTAATTTAACTCAATTCATATTAATGTCAGGATAACTAGCTTGCAAGTTGTCATTATAGCTACATAATCCAAAACATAGCTGCTTCAGTCCCAATACTTATTTTTCTTAAAATGATGTAAAGCAAAGAAATTGAAAAGATCTCTTTCCTCCTTCTGTCCTGCAGATTTATGCTTTGTATCCCAGATTGTCATATCTGTTCTATCTTGTTCCATACCTTTATATTTCAACATTCTTATTATGTCTGTATGCAGGCTACTGTTGTCTTCATATTATTCTTATAAGTACATGACATGCTTTTGCATGTCTTTGTTTACAGTTCCCTCTTGTGTACATACTTGGCTAATTAGTCCCTATCTGCAAAACATTGGAAAGTTAAGCAAACCCTGGCAATATAAATATATTTAAAGCCATAGGCAGAAATTATTTAAACAGCTTTTAGTTCCTTGACCTAACTCAGTATTTACCTCATATTTTTGCTTGAGGGTAGGAATCACTGGCGGTGTTTGCTACTGATAACGATCCCAGGGCTCCTCTGTCCCTTCCCAAAAGATTCTCATTCAGTAGGTCTTAAAATCCAGGAAGCTGTATTTTGGGGAAAACACTTCATGTGGTTCTTACCCTAAAACAAGAGCAGGACATTTTAACTCTGTGATTTTAGCGTTCCCTACAAGTTAGACTGCTGCAATGAGTTACCACAAATATGATGGCTTAAAACAACAGACGTTTTACTCTCACATATCTGGAGGCCAGGTGTCAGCAGGGATGCCCCTGAAAGCTCTCTGGGAGAGTTCTTGCTTGCTTCTCCTGGCTTCTGTTTGCTCCTGGTGGTCCTTGTCTGTGGCATCACAACTCCAAACTCTTGTCTCCTACACATGGCTCCCTTCCTTGTGACTCTTTCAAATCCCTCTTTTCTTTATAAGGACACCAGTCACTGGAAATAGGGTCCACCCTTATTCCAGAATAATCTCATCTCAAGATCCTTAACTTATTTACATCTGCAAAGACCCTATTTCTAAATAAGGTTACAGTCACAGGTATTAGGGTTTGTAAAGGATTGTACATATCCTTTTGATACATACAATTCAAGCCAGTACACTTGGGACACTTTTTTATGGTGTATACCACCAATTGAATTATAATGGAGACTCAGGTATAGGAAGTTTTAAGAGCTTTCCACATGATTCTAATATCCATAATGGTTTGTGAAACACTCTCCTAATGTCAATTATTTAGTTCTGCTTTCTGGTTAACTTCTTACCCGTCTCTCTAGTACATCCCTGCAACACTCAAAGTCTTTTACTTTTCTATTGTATCTAGAGCTCTGCACTATTAAAATAATTTTCTGGCTCACCAACCACTGAGCAATAATAACTCTTAACTGCTCCTATGATGCTAACAGAAATGTATCACTTTAAATTTCTGCCAATAATAAACATTAATTCTTCAGAGACTTCAGTAGCATTGATTTCTTCATTGATTTTATTTAAATATAACTAATTACATTATATATAATATATGTATTTATATATGTAAACCAGGGTCACATAAGATTATATATATATATATATATATATATTATAGATAATATATATGTAGATATATGTGATATGTGTTTATGAAACCTATTTACATCAGAATGAGAATGGACATCCACCATAGAACTAGGAACAAGGAATCCCCAAGCACATTTGCAGTAAAAGTCAATGGGTATAAGAAATTGGATAAAAATTATTATATTTATTAACAATGTGATAATTTTGAAAGAGTAAAAGTGAAACAGAAAAAAAGTATCCTTGGAAACCTGATTACTGTTTCATGGCACTGAAGAGCCTATTTCTAGTGCCTTCATGCTGCTATGATTATTCCAGAGTAGGAATCAGAAGGATAACAGCATAAAATGCCATGTAACATATAGTTTTTAAATTTCTGTAATTTTTATGCGTTGTCATTTCAGAGTAAAATTTGTTTTATTCTTGTAGTATTTGTTCTATGTAGTGTCATACATTTACACACACAAAAAGACCAACATTTCCCAAAATAAAGTCTTAAAATAACTAACAAGATTAACTTAAGATATTTACTTCTCAAATGTTTAGGGCTTTGATATAAACTATACATCAATTAATTTTTGTTGATTTCATCTGCCACATTTCATTGGGCATTTCTAATTTACTAAAGCCATTACTTTCTCTAATCATTTCTTGGGATGAAAATTCTAGATTCATTGTGTAATTATTAATAGTAAGATTGAATTGAATGAAGATTTATTTTAATACTAATTATTTTTATTGCCAGGGATATGCACTACTCTTAGACCTGAATCCATTCTTTGAAAAATTTCTGCTGCCCTAAAATGTGCAAAAACAGAAGATATAACTTTTTCTCTCCTATGTTTTTAGCCTCTCACACTTGTCTCTTTCCATTAATATTAATGTATGTTCAACTTTCACCTTCTTAAAAAGGATTACCACCAACCTAACTACTTAATCTTTGTTGAACATATATCTCTCATCAGTCATCACATTAATTTTTACTTTTCATCACAATCAAATTTCTTAGAAAAGTTGCATAAAACATATGTATCCATCTTCCACTCAGTCTCCTGTAAAGTGGAAACTTATTTGTATTTCCTCCCCAAACCATTCTAACAAAACTGTCTTTGCCAAGCTCACAAGTAAGTGTTTTGTTTTCTTAATCTGGGTAATACACTTCAGTACGTATATAACATTATTTGAGCAGCCTTCACCACTGCTGTCTTTCTCTTTGAAACACGGTCTCCTCTCGTCTTCAGTGATAAGATATTACTTGTTTTTTCTCCTACATTATTCTGGCTCCTCTGTCTCTGCCTAACCCTCAAATATTACTTGATTATTCTCTGTGAGACGGTGTAAATTATTTTCTAAAACGTTCTAACTTCTTTTCATTTATGTATTTTGTGAAGGGGGAAGAGGATAGATTTTTTTCACTCCTGATTCAATATTCTAAATAATATACTGGTTAATTTGGTTTTATAAATTTCTTCTTGGCATTCTGATGTTTCACTACAATGTTTCTATGTGTGAATTTATTTTTACTTATTTTAAGAGATGTTCTGCTTCCTAAATCTAAAGTCATGTCACTCATAAGTTCTGGAAAATTTAACAAAAGTATATATTTTTAGTATTTCTTATCCCTGTTTTCTCTTTTTCATGTATTTGGAACTATTAGTTTTATGTTTGATTTTTTTAGTCTATCCTTCATAATTCTTAACCTCTTTTATGTTATTTGTAATCTTTGATTTGCAATCTTGCAGATTTCTTCAGATGTATCTTTGAATTTAGTAATTCTCTCTTCAAATGTAATAATGTGTAATTTCGCTTGCCCATGTAGTTTGTAATACCAAGACTCTGATTTTCATTTCTAAATGTCCTACTTGGTTTTTTTTCAAGTCTGTCTATCTTTTCTCAGAGTGTCTTTTGCACGGATTTTATTTTTGTCTTTATCTTCTAAATAAATTTCGACCTAATCTATTTCATAGCATCTACCATATTTCAATCTATAGTCTCTACCAGATATATTGTTTTTAAATATCTGAAGATCTTATGGATCCTGATATTTGTTAATTCTGCTGAATTTCACTTACGAGGTTCTTTTTTTTGTTTTGTCTTTTTTTGTAGTTCATTGTTATTTTAATTTTGAGCTTATATTTTATGGGGTTTTTTTCCCCTTGTGAAAGTCTAATGAGGCCTGTCTTGGGGTCACCTTTTCACTGAGCACCTGACAATCCTCGAAAATACTATATGCTTTGCATTAATTTGCATCTAGATATTTTTGCTTGAGGTTTCCTGGACTACAGAAAGCAGAGCTTGTGATACAGCCTCATGATTACAAATGCTCCTTAACTTACAATGCAGTTACATTCCAATAAATTCATTGTAATTTGATAATATCATAAGTGAAAAATGCATCTAATACCCTTAACTTACTGAACATCATAGCTTAACCTAGCCTACCTTAAATGTGGTCAAAACACTTACATTAACCTACAGATGGGCAAACGCATCTATCACCCTGAAGACCCTGTAGAGCATCAGCTGTTTACCCTCATGATCACATGGCTACCTGGGAGCTGCAGCTCACCACCACTGCCCATCACAAGAAGATATCATAGAGCATATTGCTACCCAAGAAAAGGTCAAAATTCAAAATTCAGACTACTGTTTCTATCAAATGCAAATCATTTTCACACCATCATAAAGTCAAAAAATTGTAAGTTGGGAACCAGATGTCTAAATTTTCATGGGGGCATTATACCTTTTTTTCCACTCACAGTCCAGGCTGATACATCTCTTTGTGCTGGGAAGAGATATTCTGTAATCCACCCTTAAACTGAGGGTTTAAGCTCTGAGGGTCTTGGATATTTGCCGGGATCCACACTTTCTGTGAAACTAAGGAAGTGTCACCTGTCCCATAGTGACATTAAAACCCAATCATCTAGACACACACACACACACACACACACACACACAAACACAAACACACACATACACAGAGCAGTTATACTTCACAAACTGTTCTAGATTTCAGGACTCATGTCATTTCCAGACTATGAAAATTTGTATTATTTTCTTATACATTCACCTGTGTATTAAAATGTTCAGTTTATCTAGCACTTCTCATTTGTCTGCCATATTGCCAGAACTATTTGGTACTTTTTCCCTAACTCTTCTATTAATCTTATTCTACATACCCTCCCTGGGTGTTCTTTTTGACATCCAAGGCTTTATTGTATCAATACTAATCATTTTCAAATCTCTCTCACACCTATTTGTAACACCTAAAATTTTACTATTTCTATCTTACATCCTATTGCAGACATTCAAAATTCTTGCAGTGTCTCAAACATTTTATATACCCTGACTTTTGGGCCTTTCAGGAATGCTGTCTCCCTGGAATATTTTAAAAACAAGCCTTCCCCCTCCTGTTTATCTGATTTAACTTGAATGCATCATTCATATCAGCTTGTATTATCACTTCTTCCAGGGTGCAATATCTAAGATTAGATGCTTCTGTCATTTTTTGCAGTAACACTTTATACTGCCTATATCAGCATTTATCAGAAATTTATCAATGTCACTTCTTTAATTATATTACAAATTCTTTCCTACCAGATTATAAGCACTCAGAAAAGAGTACTTAACTTTGTGTCTTGTGCCTAGCACTATTTTATTCATTCATTCATTCATTCCAAGTAATGTATCTCTAAGATCTAGAACTCTATCAGGTATAAAGTTCTCAATGAAAAATTTTGAATGAATAAAATGTTTGAAGTAGCTTTTCACTTTGTTTCACAGAGTAGAAATCTGGGGTTAGGGATGTTAAGCAACTACCCAAGGTCACATATTAGTAATGAAGTCAGGATTTGAACTCAGGTTTAGCTGCTTACAAAGTCTATGTTGTTTATACATGACATTACATGTAACAACAGGTTTTATGTAACAACAATGAAAGAGCAGAAAAATGAATAGGATTTGTGGTATACTATTCCTTTATGTTTTTTTTCAAATGATATTTGCTCTATTGTATCTTTTGAAATCTGTCCTATATAAGTATCAATTAGTAGAAGCTACAACTAGTCAGTATCTAGAAATTTTATTATATATTTTCTCAAACAATATATTCCTATACTATGTATAATTTTAAAATGCACTGTTTTTCATAACTGCATTTAATTTTTACATTAAATTAGGTAAAAATTATAATTACAGTTCAAATGGAAGACATAAACCACAGAAAGAAGAATTAAATTTTTCATCTTTCCCAACATTTTTCTATGCTATACATTTTTAAGGGTATTGGTATGATTAGCACAGCACAATGAAAAAAGATAACATGTTTTTAAATTATTCAGACGAGTATTCATATTTTGCTCTGATACTTACTGGCTATATAGTGTATCCTTAGGCAAGTTATGCTGTTTTCTTCTGAAAATTGGGTTTAACAATCACAATTGCAGGGCTGTAGTGAAGAATATAGGCAATGCATATATGTGGCTAGCTTAGTACCTCATACTCAATAAATGATAATATGTAATATATTATAGTCTCTTTCAAGTTTAGACAATACCTTCCTAACCCTGGACCCCTATAATATCCTTACTTTTTCTTTTGTTTTAACTTGAATCTTCTATACATTTTTCACATACTTAATCATGAAGGCCATTGTCATATGTATAGGATGTGAACTAATGCTCTCAAACAAACCTATGACAACCGCATTTTGAGACTTCAGTAATAAGTTACTTAGAAATATCTACTGTGGGGGCAAGGAGGGAGAATAAGTATGAAAATTCCTAGGTTAGAGACAGGAAAGAAACATAAACTTGACCTGAAAACGATCTCACTGGGAAACATTCCTCTAAGGTTTGTATACTGGATAAATGTAAGTACTATACCAACCATGATTGCCCTTGAGAGAGAAAAAAATATATACTGTAATTTATATAGGAGGATACATATAACCTGGCAATAAATTTTAAGCAAAATATATAATAGGTAAATTGAGCATACTATCTGCAACAATAGATGGTTTTTTAACAGTCCATTAATCCATATTAAATACTCTATGAGGTTGAAGTAACTACAGAAATAAAATATACTTTTTTTTCAGTATTGTAATTGTAATGTGATGAAATGGAAGCCACTTTGGTTCATTTATTTTTCAGAGTTAATCATGTAATCTTTCCAAGTGTCCTGCGATATGTGTCCCAAGAAAGATAAAAAGTTAAAGATTAATGTACAGTCAAGAAAGAAAAGATTATGTGCAATGTTTAAGTCTGTCAAATACTGTATAAGAATCCATAATGGTATTTTATCAAAATGAGTATCCAGAAACAAACTGAAATGTTTATAAACTATTTTCAACTTTTAAATTAATGGTAATATAGAAGGACAAGGAAAGCATTACATTTATTTTAAGAACTTTGGTTTTATTTTATTTTTAGGGGAGAAGTATATTGTATTAGACCTCATTTCTCTATCACCATCAGATACAAGTGATTTGATACTAAGGAATTATAGATACAGGATTTTTTCCAACATTAGTGAAAAATGAGGGACCCTATGTTTTTAATTTTTTGATGGAACCCTTTCTAAAATGTATTGCACATTTGACTTCATTACTAAGCAGAGAAAAATCAAAGATAATTTTAACATTTATTTATTTATAAGTTATTCTATTTTTCTGAAATTCAGTTGTGTTTTATTGGAATGCTGTGACAATCCCAGGTTTTATTCAGGTGGTGAACCCTATTTTTTGCTACATTAAATGCTTTAAGGGTGTTGTGCATTTCTGGATGATGTTTCTTCAGACTTCTTGATCTTTAGGACTTAAAAGATCTGAGATATTATGTTACAAACCAAGAATCTGTGACCAGAGAAGTTGTGTGATTTATGCAAGGTCACACAGCTTTGATAAGGAAACAAGGATAAAACATTAGTAACTTTACACCCTTACATGCGTCCCTTTAATTAATGTCTTTGCATTTTTTAGTGACTTGCCCTACGCTTTCTTATACTTCCCAATTTTTTTTCCTTTATATAATTTGCCTTTTGGTCCTATAAACTATTTCAAAGAACAAGATTACCAAGAGAAATGATGTGACTAAAAATAATCAGATATTAAATATAATTATTTAAGAATACATGCACATTGTATGCATATATGTATCTCATAGTGGGCAGAAGGTGTATGACTTATTTTCTTAGAGATTGAAGATACACTGGGTTTTTAGGTGATCTTATTCATTTTGTAAGTTTTTACCTTTCAGGAGCTAATTTCCATATTTTTCTTTTGGCTGTTTTTTAGACCTAGAATCTAAGAGATAGAAACAAATTGTAAAGGTCACATGAAAAATTTCCCAACAAGTGAAGTATCCACCAAGTTTCAGAAGTTTCCAAATACTTGGGTTGATTTACTTTTTCTAGTAAAATCTGTGATGTTGGTTAATATGCTCCTAAATTTACAGAAGAGAGATTTAAAAATGTGAATTAACCTATTAGAGATGCAAAAAGATATTAGGTTACATTTTTTAAAATTAGATCTCATTATGTCTTAGAGTCTGCATTTAGTTGTTTACTCATTTGAACCACAGCTTGCATTGATACTTGGTTTAAAGTCCCTGATTTATATCTACTGTACAGCTTCTAAAAATTAAACATACTTTTCCAAGGAATAAAACATGTTTTTGACAATATTTATGTTGATTCTTGACACATAAACATAAGTTTTCATTATCTTGTCAGATAGCATAAGAAAACTCTCTTATAAGTAAATATTAAATTATGTCTTGGTCATTTTTATTTTTATTTTTATTCTCAGTACCTTCTATGTCAGAATATTTGTTGGGTGGCTGTATGGCTAGCTTTCCTTATATCTCTACATATAAAACAAAAAGGATTGCCTCCTTTTTATTCCTGTCTCTGAATCATATTTAGATGCTAATCACATTGTTTGGTGTTCAAAAAGTTAAATTTATTCTAAAATTTATATCTCAACATATGGCTTTGGTAATCATGAAATTTAATCTTTGTAATTGTATGATAGCAACTAAAGTTATTTTATTGAGTTGTTTTTGTTATGTTTTTACTTTCAACCTGTGGTGTTGACATCCCTCAGAGGCAAAGTTAGATCTAGTTCCCTACTTTGGCCCTCTGCATTCAGAAAAGGCCTTTCTCCTTTCAAGCATATGCATGTGACTTTGCAGCGCTGGAGCAGAGCTCCATCCAGCTGTTACTCTCTGAGAGGAGATTGAGCCGTTGATGCAGGGAGGTCACATCTCTTCATTTTACTTAAAATATAATGAACTCAAACAGCTCTTCATCAAATGATTTTCCTTGGCTTTCAGTCACTAGAACATATACTCATTTAAAAGATATTAAAAGTATGTGTATCCTATGTCTTCAAGAAGTTACTGTCACTGTATGTATTTATCTGTTTTTTTCTTTGTGCCTTTTGTGGAGGACAAGGATGAAGTTCTGATCACATTAGCAAATGAGATACAAATTAAGTCAAGTACCGTCAATAAAATCTTTCCTGTTGGATGTTTTTTTATATCTTTCACAGAATTTCCAACTTGTGAGCCGCTCACCCAATTTATATGCAAAAGTGGAAGGTGCATTAGCAGCAAATGGCACTGTGACGCTGGCAAGTACCAAATGTTCACTGTTCTGCACTGATTGACTGTGGGCCTGGCTCTGTGCGGCTTCACCTCCTTCAGGGGTGGTTCTGAGAGAAGCTTGCAGAGCCAAGCAAAATGGCTAGAACAAGTGGTGAGAGGGCAGCTGGCACATCAGTAGGGATTAGCATTTAGGATAATAGAGCTCAACACCTGTCCCATGGGGCTATGATAGAGAGCTGTTTTCCAGAAATGATGCTGGACATGGTCTAAGTCTACAAACATGAAGTGAAAAGGGGACAATTGAGGAAGTGTTCTGGACAATTCCAATTCCCCAAAGTATGTATGCAAGGTGTTCTGAAACCCAGGATAGAGTGGTATATAAATTATCATGTAATTAACCAGATGGCTTCAATTCTGTCACTTTACTTTTTCTGTTCAAGGGATGTTTTTTTTCTTATACTCAATTGCATCATCATGCTAAATTATGCCAAATACAGATAAATGAATTATATTTAAATGATGCATTCTCAGCCATAGATTTAAATGTAATCTATTCTCACTTCACATTCCTCTGCCTTCCTTTCTGCAACACTTGTTAATAAAGACTATAAATCATTACTAATGTAATAGTGTACAAATATTTTCCCAATAAAAATACACACTTAGGAGCCAGTGGGGAATGGTACAGAGTTGGACCTCTTGTTGGAGAAAGGAGAATGTGGACTGAAGATAAAATTATAAATTCTGGGGCATTAATATTATAGGTATATAATAATTATTTTCCACAATAATTGTATTACCTGCTATATTATTTTATAAAATTCCTACAATCCCCATCGTCCTCCCACCTCATAATTACTTTATGCTGCATAGATTCATTCAGTCAGTGGTTAGTCATTTCTCAGTCAAATAGAAATTAAGCTTCAACATTCAAATTCAAGGATTTTTTTTTCTCTTAGTTTAGTAGTTGATATTAAATCAGAAGTTAAGCAATATGAAAAAGAATATCATTCTCCCACTCTTCATGGGAAATGTTGATCACTGATTTCTCACTTCTTTTTCAATAACAAAAGAAAACTCTGTACAAAACAATAAAAGATATTCATAGGAAAAAGTTTGTCCCTGGATCAGTTTTCATGACCTTGATATTGATGTTTCTTTCCAGATGACGACTGTGGGGACGGGAGTGATGAGGTTGGCTGTGTTCACTCTTGCTTTGATAATCAGTTCAGATGTTCCAGTGGCAGATGTATCCCAGGCCATTGGGCCTGTGATGGTGACAATGACTGTGGAGACTTCAGTGATGAAACCCAAACCAATTGTACCCAAGAAGGTTAGTAATTTTGTGAAGCTATGACATCTCATTTTAAATTGATATGTAACAGTTGGAGTATCTCAGCATGGATATTATATAAAAATAAATTGCTCATCAGAAACATATATATATACACACACACACACACACACACACACACACACACATGGATACATATATATGTGTTCATATGTATATGGAACTATGTAAAATAATTTGCAGATCTCTTTACTATCACTCTTTCCTTTCTTCTTTCTGGTTTATCACCTTAATATCTTCTTATATTCCTTCTCCTGTGGTCTTTGCTTCCTACTTTCATTAAATACTTTGTTTTCATTAGTTGCTTTACTTACTACTCTTTAAATCCCCTCCTACTTCTAAATGGCCAAACTTCAAATCCATCCCAAAATGGAAAAAAGTTAAAGAAAAAAAAAGGCATACTTTTATTTTCACACCAAATGTGTTTCCTTAAGGTTTGAAATAATTCCCCATTAAATGGTGATACTGCAACTGACAGACTTTCTTGGACGCAAGCTAAGAGAGAAAGTATATCATGACCATAGCTCTCAGCATATGCATGGGCTGCCAGGCCCTGGAATATGCATGAGTTACTTTCAAAATGTGATCAACCATAGAGGATACTAATAATTTATAAATCACGTTGGGAATGTCACAGAAGTAAAGATAATAGACTGTCAAAAATTTATACCATCAGTAACTTTTTAAAGTAGAATGGTATTCATGCTTTCTTTTATTCCACAAATATTCATTGAGACTGCTCATGTGCCGGGTATTGCACATGTACCAAAGGAATAGCTAAGAGGATGAAAAAACACAGCCCCTGTCAGTAAAAAGTAAAGGGATTCAGAAGTACAAAGTAGCAGTTGCAAATTAGTCATGGGGATGTAAATTATAGCATAGGTAATATAGTCAATAATATTGTTACAACTATTTAAGGTGCCAGGTGGGTACTAGACTTAACAGGTAATCACTTATTAAATTATATAAATGTCTAACCACTATGCTGTACACCTGAAACTAATATAATATTGAGTGTCAACTGTAATTGAAAAAATAATAATTTAAAAAAATGAACATGCACCAATGAAGAAATATTGAATGCAAAAAAAAAAATTCTAGTATGCTAACAGACAAACAATAAAGTGATTTATTTATTGTAGTAGGGTGGGAGGAACCATGTACTGTGTTATGATTAGAAAGGTATTTTCCAAGTAGATGTATTTATTTTCTGTAAATATTTGGCAACCTATAAAATAGAAAGTTTGTAAAGTATTGTTTCTCCGGCATGCCTCTTTTTGTCGTTCTTTCTCTGTTTTTTATCTCAGTCTTGTGTCCTTTTCTCTCTCAATTTAATTAGTTCACTAGTATATAAGAGCTAGACCATTTGCTTATCATTAACCTGACATCGAGAAAGAAAAGATGTACAAAAATATATTTTTTTATTTGTATATTTGAAATATTCATCTGGGGTGTGGTTGACATTTCATTACTAAATTACATTTGAATCTAAAATACAATTTCCCCCACTTCACAGATGTCTTTTTAGGCTCCTCATGAGGTGTACATCTGTGGCCTGCTGGCACTGCCCCATAATTTGCTGTGAAAGATAAAATACCCCAAAGTTAATTTACTTTCGTCTCAGAAGTAAGATCCCATCCCTCTCTTTTATGTCTATTTATCTCTAAGTTAAAATGATCATTGCACATTAAGAAGTTTTGGAGAGATTGCTTTAGCCTCATGAATATCCAAATCTGGTGGCACACCCCCTTGTACACTCTCTAGAGAGTTTTTCAGGTTTGAATTATTACAGAATCAGTGACTATTTAATGTTAATGGCCTTCATATTTAGAGCACTTCAATTTCACTAATATATGACTATAAACTAGATACTGTCAATGTGAATGCCATGAATTTTTATACGATTATGGTAATACACTAAGGAAATGATCCAGATAATCTACATGATTCTTGGATATGTTTCAAGCGAAGGATGAGAAGAACTTTCTGAACTAATTCGTATTTATCAGGTTATAAATTGTACTAGGATCCTCTAATCAAATACTATATTTGATAAATACAAGTTACGTATTTGAGGAAAGGAAACATTGTGGAATGACTTGGGTGCAAGACAGTCCAGAGTAGTTGGAAAAGCTTATTTAAATACTTGTATCGATCATTATTTTTAATATATATTCTAATATAGAAGTTGTAAAATAACCATGACACATAGAATTTTTAAAGTTGATCACAAAAGTCGTTTCGTACATGCAGGGTTTGTGAGACCGTTGCCAAGGTAAAGTAGAAATCTGATGCAATTAGTCATGTAATTCAGTTCCAAAACCTGCTGCAGAAGGAAGAGAAGGGCATTCTGGCTTGAGTTTCAAGACTGGCTGTCAAAACTGATCAAATCCGCCATGTAATTGCTCAGTACTTTGCTTTACGCTGCCTGAGTAAGCACGGCATATGGCACAGTTTCTCTCAACTCCAATTGTTTTCAAAAGGCTAGAAACACCCTTGAATTAATGTTTAATAGTAAAGTAGCAGGAGAAACCAGGAAATGGAACATTCCATATATAATCGCCATTTTAGAAAAATTCTGAATTTAAATTCAAATTGTATTTCCTCTGAGACCACTTTCAAAAAAGCATCTCTATGGTGATAGTCACTTTTTTCCATCATCAATATGATTAATATAAGGGAAAAGTGTTAACGGATACTTTCTCCAAGATTAATGTATACTCATCATCTCCTTCCCCTGTAATGTTGTGTGCTCTTTCCTCTCACTTCTGAATTCCCTTGCTAGAAAACAAAACAAAACAAAACAAAACACAATCCCTTTAAAAAGTGCTACATTTTCATAGTTACCGTGGAGCGTGCGCGAGCACATGTACACACACATGCACACACACCGCAAGCAGCAGCGGAACAGAAAGACAATCCACAGCAAATTGATACCTTCCTTCATTTAAATGTCTGTTTATCATTAATTTAATGATTTCTTTTTGGTTCTGAATCCTTTGATTGGCACATATTTCTATAGTGACCCTTTACGGCTACCGGGTGGATAGTTTTTCCAAGTGAAAAAAAAAAAATGAGGATAGGCCCTCAAAAATTTGGTATGAAGGAACTTCCTCTAGAGACTCAGTTTTGGCTATTTATTTAAATATTGAAAGGTTTTGTAGAAAAGAAGGTTTTACTTCCAGGGACATCAAGAAATCAAGAATAAAGTTAAAATGAGTCTTTAGTCTTTTCTTACTCTAGGGCTGGAATATTAAAAAAAAAGAAAATGACTCTGGACACATGTCACCTCTATAAAATACCATTACATAAAACTAATCTTACATCAGTGTTGACAGTTTAATTAATTTGAATTATGTAAACTTTAATTCTTATACTCTTTTGGGGAATAGTGTCAACTATATTTCACCCAAGGGGTAAGGCATTTCTAAGGTAAACATGTGAAAATTGTTCAGTATCTTTAGACAGCTATCCCACCCGGGTCAATTTCCATTCAGAAATTGTTGTAAAAGTGTATATCAAATAATTTCAACATGGACTTGATGGAGAAGGGAATAGGTTTTCTCTAGAATGGATTTTGCCTACATTTTGTAATTTATCCTAAACACAGCTTAAATATCCCTCAAATAATTGGATTTTTCTTTACTTTAAAGAGACATTTGACTTTGATTTATGGTCATTGTTCTTTAATGCCTTTGCCTGTCTAAAAAGAGAATGTTTACTGCCTACTGCACTCAGTGCATGAGCTGGGTGATGCTGCAACAAATGTGATCTCTTATTTATATTGCAAATGAAAATTAAGTGAAGTTTAAAATTAATTATGTGTTGGCTTTCAATTTTGATTTATTATTAATAATTTTAACTAGTTCCCAAATCCATTAGGCAGTTAAATGTATAGCATTAATAATATGCACACTCACACATTCTCATATCCTTCTGCTTTTACTGTTTAACTTTGCTTCTGCTTTGGAAAGTTGCACTTTTCTATTGGGTTTTGTCCTCATCCGTTCATTATTCATTCATTTATTCTCCTCACTACATCTTTGTTCCCAGGTTTAAGAAGGAAACTAAAATAATGTTATATTATCTTATAGTTTCATAGTCAAGTACAATATTAGATGCACAGTGAATGCTCAGTAAATAATTATTGAGTGAAAAAAGTGCATCTCTTGACCAAAAGAAATGATTTTACTTATGTCAACACTTATTGATTTTGTCTTATTTATCTAGTAACTTTTTTTCTGTTTCCTCATTTTACCCCCAGATCCTGCAGTTCATTTTCATGATGATATACAAGATTAGGTGCACTGAACTAGTCATGTATATTTCCTTAATACAATGTGATCTCTTTCATTTATCCAATAAACATTTGCAATTTTAGCCCAGGAGTAAATAAAATAGACAGGATGTCTACCTTATTTTTTATTATTTTGTTTTTTTGTTTAAGTTCTCTCTGCCCAATAGATAGTAAATTTCAGAAACAGGAAACGTTTAAATCTGTTTGCACCTGTTATTTAACAGTGTCAGAGAACAGGGTCCATTAGTGATGATATTGGGGGAGAAAAGGGAGTTAATGTACGCTGGTATCTCACTATTTGCTAGGCTCTTTACATTTCTTATTCCATTTAATCTTCACAATAAGGATTAAGGTTAAAATACTTGCCTAGGATTACACAGTTGGAGTTCCTAACTAAGCTTGTTTTCTCTTTATTCCTACACCCAGCTGTGTGCTTCTGCAGCTCTGGAGTATAATCTGACTCTTTTGTTTCCTAACTCTCTGTGATTTAACATTTATGTGATTTCAAAATAATTATTACCTTGTTCTAGTTTTCCATTTAAAATGGGACAAGAAAGATGTCTCTACTTATTACAAGTCATTAATGTAATTTCCCAAAGGGCACTAAAAGGGACCTGGGCCATTACATTAAATAATCCCAGTAAA
>NW_017732588.1:258404-259525 GCF_001890085.2 Hipposideros armiger
ATATTCTTGCAACATAATGACCAGACTTATTCGCTTTTTGTTAGGGAACGCATTTCAGTTCTAGCTTGGCATTTGTGCACCATGGGCTTCCCAAGGAAAATCCATTGTCATTACCTGCTTCCGAAACCTTCCCACAAATAACTGGTGCATCAAATCATCTACTTAAACCACTACTACCTTCCTGGCATGAAATACGAGCTGGTATCAGAATCTTTCAACACAGCATGTTGTTATTGTTGATAAGTATGCCCTGAATGGGATGTTCTGTGAATCATAAACAGAATTTAGAACATTTTAGAACAGAGGTTGCCAAATCTTTTCTGTAATGGGCCAGCTATTAAAATATTTCAGGTTTTGCCTGTTGCGACTACCCAGCTCCACAGGTTTGGCACAAAAAAAAAAAAAAAAAGCGTAGAGTATATATGTCTACAAATGATTATGACTGTGTTTCAGTAAACTTTTATTTACAAAAACAGAGAGTGGACCAAAATTGATGTCAGGTCCTAGCTTCCTTATCTCTTATTTAAAAAAAAACAAAACAAGTAGAGACACATTCTAAAGGAGGTATAATTCTGAATAATCTTAGATGACCTTGTTTCATAGAGCATCAAACTTATTATGACATAACGTTAAAAAATAATGGGGAGAAGAAAGAGTCAATGAGAGAACAGATAAACCATTAATAGTTTTGAAATGATATTCTATGGCCCTCCCTCAGATATATAGCTCATATGTACATGCTCATACATATTCTATGTAATGATGTCCTACATTATTTTAAAATATCAAATTAAATAATGACATTGTATTTTTTTCTAGTAAATATTTGAGGCCTACGGTGAACTAGACATAGTGCAAAGCGAAGAAATAAATTCCAAATGTAAAATACCCACATTGCAATATGTTCTACTTAATGTTTGATACCTCACGTATCTGTTAAGTTGATTGCTTAATTTGAACAGTGAATATAAAACAGATTTCTCCATTTTAGCCAATTCAGCACATTAATACATTCTGCTCACTTGTATTTAGAAAATATAGAAGTTCAGCATTCCCATGATACATTGAATTCTAAATGAAACGTTCATGGTGGAGTTCTAAATATGAAAACTTAAAATTTT
>NW_017732588.1:263515-266672 GCF_001890085.2 Hipposideros armiger
ATCTCATCTACTTGTTATCTATATAACTACAATCAAATTGATTTGTAGTTTCTGTTTCTGTGACATGGGGTGCTCTCAATAAGCAACTTTTATTTATTTATTTTTAATCAAAATCAAAAGAAGCAGATGAGTGATTCTTTTTTTCACTGAGTTTTAATTCAATCTAATATAATTAATTTGATACATAAGCAAAATTGAATGCCATATGCACACAAGATAGATGGAATGGAAATAAAACACAAAGAAGTGTGAAGTTTGTTTTAGCCTTTCTGTTAGAATCTGCCATGAGAGTCAAGAAAACATTTTGAATTCCTTCCTTAGGGGGAAAAATTATGTATCAACACAAAGCATAATATATAATTTCTGATATTTTTAAGTCCCTAAAGCCTACCCATGAATTTCTTGAATCAACAAGACACCAGTATAAAAGACCCAACAATAAATAGTTTTTTGTTTTTTGGTTTTTTAATAAAGTGAGTCTTAAAGAAAGTTATGGACACCGGTAGATGAACTATAAACAGGAAGGCAATTCAGGTTTGGGAGAATAATATAACCAAGACAAGTGTACATTAGTGACATGTGTGAGCGTGATAAAGAGAATTGTATCACCATTTAGATTTGAATGTTTATAATGGTATATTGCATTTTCTTCTGCAGACTATACCCTTTTTTTAAAACTTTTGCAAGCTGATTGTTAGTAGTGCCCCTTAATAGATAGCATACTGGTCCATAGAGGTTTGAACATGGGTAGCTTAAGAAGAAACAAAACAAAACAAAAACGAAACCTGAGGGAAATATCACATTTATGTTTAAATTTATAAGATATATGTTTATTGTGAATAAGAAAACAAATCAGTAGATTCACTTATATAGCACAAATAGATAAATCAAACAACACCATGCAAAGAAAATGCAAATGGAATTTAAGCAAAAACTTAGGCAATAACAGCACACTCTTTCCCTTCATAGATGTTGTTTTGATCTGTGTGAGCACAATTTATTTTCAGCTGTAAATAACATGGAGCTAAAAACCTAGAACTGTAGATATAAAGCCGTCATATGGCTGAGTCAGGAGAAACAACTGAGTCTCCCAAAGCAAAAATTTATCTTTTGCAAGTCTCATTTTGAATCAGGTTAATCTATCTAAATGTCTAAGTTTACATACTCTCCTTGAGAAGTATCCATTATGTCATTGAGTTAATGGTTGAGAAACATGATTTAAAATAACTATATCTTTGAAACCCAATCCAAAATATGTTCAAAAGAGTTAAAACATTACTCTTGCAATAATTATTTAAACATGAAATGTTTTCCATTATTATTTTTTGAGGCAACGTGATTCCTGAAGAAATAAAAGATGGGCAGAAGAATGGAAATATGGTGTAGAATTTGGTATATGCTATTCAATTTTATTTAAGCTAAAAACCTGTTTCCTAAATTAGATAATTTTAAATATACAATATGTTATTTCTTTTCCAAATTTTCTTGTGTACACTAGTCTGTTTATTTATTTACTTAGCTTTCTGATCATTTCCAGAAATAATCTAAGCTGTAACCAGGAAGTATTAAAGGTTATAAAGAGGAAAGATGTAAACNCTTTCTATTTTCCTTTCTCTCCCACAATTCTCCTTGATAAAGTGGATTCTTGAACTTTGTCATTGGAACAGGAAATTTCTTCAGTCACCCAAATAATTTATTTGTTTGCCATAAAAATTGTGCCTCATAGAGTCAAAAAATTTAGGAAACTAGAAGAAAATGGTAAGATCATTTAGTTCAGTTCTTTCATTGTCCAGATAAGTAAAAGAGTAGAGCTAGATAAAATAATCCTTATGTAACAAAAACATGATTCTGCTTCCTGGAAGGAGCTGATAATGTTCTGCATTAGGGATGTTGAAACTGAGAACTTTGATCCATAGAGACATCTTCAGGAGGAATTTTGCACTGAAATAATTATGCCAAGTTCTTTGTGGAAAATCCAGTAAAGTCTGACAGTATTGTTAAGGAAAAAGAGACAATATCCTACCTAAGGAGGTTGAATCCACTCATAAAAGTGCAGGAATTCAAAATTGATTTGTAGTTGAAGACTTAAATTACACATAGAAGCATGGAGAGAATGGAAATTAAAACCAGCATCTTTTGACTTCCAGTCTATGTCCCATCTCATCTTAGCCGAAGCTTCATGTTTTTAGCATCACAGTTTAATCCTAACCACATAGGAGATAAGATACCAATAAATACTGTACACAGTCAGTCTCAGTGATCTGTTTTGCTTTTCTTTCACGAAATTATTCTGAAGACACTCTCAAATCATATTTGATAAAAGACACAATAAAAAAAATCTTATTATTTCTGTCACTCAGTTTTGAGAACAAACTACTGGCTTTGAATTTGAGGAAATTAGTAAATTATATTATGGACTCAACAAAATCATAGTCTTCTGTCCCATTTTTTTTAAACTTCTCTTTTAATAAAAAATATGGATTGTTTTATAATAAGATACAATTTAAACAAATTTAAACTCCATCTAATTTAGAGAAGTATATCTGTTTTCAGTGAGATACAAATTGTCTGCCTTAACTTTATTCTCTCACTGATTGATTTATTCTCCTTAGGAAATGTTAATACTGAGCTATCAAAGCAATGTTAATTATTAATGGAGTATATCCATAGGAAACCTCTTTTTGTTTTCCAGAGCAAAATAGATCCTTAAAAATCATTTTAACATTAATACTGCAGACAATTTTTACATAAAGAACAAAGAAAACTCAAGGCTTTTGAATCAATTAGTAACTAACAAAGACTTTTTTTTTTGCAAATCTGTTTCTAGCAATATATCAGGAAAATTAAAAGGAGACAGATAAATGTAATAAAATATTTTAAAATGAAATATTAGAAAATGGCTCATTAACAAAGGGAGACAGAAGCTAATTGTTCTCATCTTTACTAGAAAATTAGTCATAAGTTCACACTTATTTCTACATATATTTAACTTTTCTATTGAGACAATAATTATGTACCTTGAGCGTAAACAAAGTAACATCTCTTGGTTTTTGAAAGATATACTTAATAACTAAAGTCAATAGGTAACAAAAAGACCTAATTTTAATGAAGAGCCTCAGCCTGTTTCCTGCCCTTTTAATAGAGATGAGAAATAATG
>NW_017732588.1:269062-269936 GCF_001890085.2 Hipposideros armiger
ATTTTTGCAATCTTGATTTTCACAATTTTTAACTTGAGAAGGAAAAAAATCCTTTTGTTTCTGTGCAGTTGCTAGTCTTTTAACTGCAAATAGTTAGTCACCCTGAATTCACTTAAATATTGAGATAAATTCCACCGTTCTTTGTCACATTTCCTCCAGGGCTGTGCATTTATTTATTTATCAGATTCCCCAAATTGTATGCTTGGTTTAAATCACTTCAGGGCAAAAACACAATAAAATTGCATTAGTTTAAAATATAACCAGCATCAGCAACATGAAAACATAACAGTAAAACAGCATGAGCACATACACATAAACATAGTCATCATTTTAACACTCCATTGGGACAAGCCATGTTACAAAGATAGATTGAGTTCCAAAACCTGAAGCTTACGCAGCTGGGGCTCTGAGTTGCCACACAAGGCCTGGAACTCAAGTTGGAATAGTCATGACAGGCTGGTTGGTGGAATGCAGCTCATGAAGGGGTCGGCAAACTGCGGCTCGCGAGTCACATGCATCTCTTTGGGTACCTTCCATCTCAAAAGTTTGCCGACCCCTGGAAAAGTCAATGCTGTCCCTCACAACAATTTAAAAATTACTCAAGAGCCATAAATATATTTTTACATATTCACCATTTGTGAATAATATCCTTTAAAAATTTTATAAATGAAACTGTGATTTTTTTTTCATTTTTAATTTTACTTCAGAGCCTGCGGCTTGCGAGCCTCAGTTTGCTGACCCCTGGTGGCTCTTCCGTCTCAAAAGTTTGGCGAACCCTGATAGGGAAATGCAACAACTGTAAGGGAAACTGATTTCATTTGCCAAGGTTAAGAAGAAATAAAACTCCACCACATTGTTCTGTTTTCTGGAAGAA
>NW_017732588.1:274351-276163 GCF_001890085.2 Hipposideros armiger
GATTCCTGAAGAAATAAAAGATGGGCAGAAGAATGGAAATATGGTGTAGAATTTGGTATATGCTATTCAATTTTATTTAAGCTAAAAACCTGTTTCCTAAATTAGATAATTTTAAATATACAATATGTTATTTCTTTTCCAAATTTTCTTGTGTACACTAGTCTGTTTATTTATTTACTTAGCTTTCTGATCATTTCCAGAAATAATCTAAGCTGTAACCAGGAAGTATTAAAGGTTATAAAGAGGAAAGATGTAAACGAAGGCAGAATACAGATTAGTAATGTAAATAAATCTGAGAGTGTGATTGGTGCAAACAACTACATATCATGAAAAATGATCCATAAATTTGGCTCTAAATTCTAAGATGCTGTTACAAAGAGAGAAACATAATGAGTTTGAAGGTTTTTCACAATTATAAAAAGGACTCATAAAAAAGAAAAACTGATTTGTACAAGAGAATAAAATTAGTATTAACATTGAAACAAGAGTGAAATAAAAATTTTCCTACAGCTTCCCAGAAATGGATTCACAAACAATAGAAATTGTAGTTAGCAGTTCCCCCACTGCAGACCTCCACCAAGGAAAAAGACATGTGCTAGGGGAAAAATAATAGAAATGAGTAGCTTTTTCTCTCCATTATAACAGGAAGTTGTTAATACAATTCATTCCAGCCTCATGTAAAGCAGGTAGCTGTTGTTATTCTGCAAGGACGCTAGCCCAAAAATCTTGCTTTTCAAGGTACTGGAAAACCTAGATTTTTAAAGCAAATTTTAAGATTTTTTAAAGGTCAATAGTGTATTTGCCAAATTAAACATACTGAGGGACAGATTCAATATATGAGCTGTCAGTCTTCAACTTTTGTTTAGAGAATTTATGAAAATCAACAGACTATACTATCCAATGTTTATTAAATATTTGGAATCACTGAGTGACAGTTACCTGAAATACAAATTTTATATATTATTGGTTGAGCTCATACTACAGATTGTAAAACTCAGCTGAGCCAAAGTCTGTTTTATTTTGTTTACAAGGAAGGTTAAATAGTAGAAAAAGAACCAACGAGTATTTCACCGCTGTATGGCGGTTGGTTTCTTCACCATAGAATTACTTAGAGAGCAGAATGGGCCTTGAAACTCCATTTGATTTTTCTTTAATCATTTTCCTGAATACTGAAATCACATAGGATTTTTTTAAGTTACCTCTAAGAAGATCCTAGGCTTGAAGACAACAATATCTTGTTTATGAAACCAGCCCTAGCATTCTTTACCACTGCAGTGGTTAAGTTGTACTGCTAAATAGAGCACTCTACAGATACTAAATTAAATATGGCGGGTAGTTGCTGGATCCCATTACAGATACATCTTCCCAATGTGCAGAGGCTATTTATTGATTGTGTGTATGCATGCATTTTGTTTAATCAAGAAGACTCTATATATCCAAAGTCAAGATGATTTAGATGACTAGGAAAGTAAAAAAGGAAAGTCACTTGTTTTACAAAGGACTTGAAAGCCAGCCTAAACTCAGAGCATTCTCTGTAAATTGGGTGTGATTATCATGTGTTCTTAGCAGTGGTTACTTTTAAAAATTAGCTCGATAGGTTTTTTGTGAATTGAATTGGAACACTTATTTTCTACCAAGAGATTTACTCTTGCTTCTTCTTGTTTTTTTGTTTGTTTGTTTGTTTTGTTTTGGCTTTTTTTTTTGCTTATTTGTGATTCCATCGTATTGTTCTAGGAATACTTGGGAAGTAGAGTCAAGTCAATTTTGAGCATCTTGACTGTATTGTATCACCTGACATATTACAGTTGCTGA
>NW_017732588.1:276738-282819 GCF_001890085.2 Hipposideros armiger
ATATATATATATATATATATATATATATATATATATATAATATATATATTAGTTTCAGGTGTACAAAACAATATAATAGTTAGATGTTTAAACCCCTCATAAAGTGATAACCGCCCTTCCCCAATCTACTACCCCTCTGATATCGTATGTAGCTGTTACAATTCCATTGACTCTATTCTCTATGTTGTACTTCACATCCTGTGACTATACATATATATATTTACATATATATATATATATATATGATATTCCATATTATTCAGCTTCAGCATCAGGTGTACACTGCAGTGGTCAAGCATCTATACCATCCATGAAGTAGTCTCCCTAATAAGACAAGTGCCCATCTGACACCCTACAAAATTTTTACAACATTATTGATTATATTCCCCAAACTGTATTTCATATCTTCATGGCTATATTGTGATTACTAATTTGTACTTTTTAATGCCTTTACTTTCCCCCCCCATCTTCAACCTCCCCCCCCACTTAGCAATCCTTAGGGGTTTTTTTCCCCCTATATCTCTGAGTCTGTTTCTGTTTTGTTTTTTCATTTATTCTGTTCTTTTGATTCCACATATAAGTGAGATCATATGGTATTTGTCTTTCTCTGTCTGACTTACTTCACTTAACATTATTCTCTAGGTAAATCCATGTTGTTGCAAATGGTAAGATTTCATTCTTCTTTATGGCTGAATAATACTCCATTGTATAAATATAGTACAGTTTTTTATTGAATCATCACTAATCATTAGAGAAATGCAAATGAAAACCACAATGAGATACTACTTCATCCCAGTCAGAATGCTCATCATCATTAAATCAACAAACAAGTAATACTGGTGAAGATGTGGAGAAAGGGGAACCCTGGTGCACTGTTGGTAAGATTACAGATTGCTACTGTCACTATGGAAGGCAATTCCACTCCTGGGTAGCCATCCAAAGAAATCCAAAACACTAATTCTAAAAAAATGCATGTACCCCTGTTTACTGCAGTGCTATTCACAATAGCCAAGATAGAGGAATAACCGAAATGCCTATCGGTAGATGTCTGCATAAAGAAACTGTGGTATATTTAACCTATTTTTTAAATATTAAGTATGAAGAATAGAGTTACCTGAGTATTGTATAAATTGATAAATTGAATTTGAATATATAATGCCTCATTAAATTCTTATGGGTATCTGCTCTGAATCTTGATTTGAAATCTTACAACCTAAAGAATGTGTTTATTTTCGTTTTTTTGTTTGTTTTTCAAATTTTGGGATCCTATTTTTCAAAGATTTTATTAGTTGGAAAGCACTTATTATTTGGTTGGTTACCTCATAAGAGTCTGAAAGAAATTATCTAGATAAATATCAAAAGACCAATTAAGGTCAACATTTACAGTAGAATGTGAAACCTCTTTTTGTGCCATAGAGGAAAAACCCCTACAATGATCTCATTCTTAAGACACTAATTAAAGTCACAACAGAATATCCACATATTATCTTAATTGCTATTTCCCTTTTTCCTAATGTATATGGCACTTTCAGAAATTCTGTGTGAGTCAGGAAACATCATTTTCTCTAATGATTAAAGTCTCTAAAATAAATTTTAAAATACCAGAGAGATTGTAGCCATTTAACAACTAAAGTGAATATATATTCTCTCTACCCTCATAATAATGCCTAAATAAGGAAAAAAAATTAAAGTTATCATCAAGTGCAATCATAATTTCTCTCTTGTCTTCTTCCTTCTGCCTCTTTCTCCCTCATTTCTATTTAAGAGACTCATTCTCCTGTTGGCTGCAATGGGAATGAATTTCAGTGCCACCCTGATGGAAATTGTATTCCTGATCTGTGGCGCTGTGATGGGGAAAAAGATTGTGAAGATGGTAGTGATGAAAAAGGCTGCAACGGCACCCTACGATTGTGTGATCACAAAACCAAGTTTTCCTGCCGGAGTATAGGTAAGCAGAGCACTGAGTTTAGCTTCTTCCTTGGGTTTCTTGAATAAAGAATCCTTTCAACCCATCCCCAGTCCGCATCTCACCTTTGTAAAAAGTATTCTTGTGTTTCTAATAGGTTTGCTCACATTCAATATATAAAAACACTAATAGCTAACATTTATGAGAACTATGTATGGGCCTGTCAAAGTTAAGAATGTCCCCTGTATGCACTTATTCCATAATGCCAGTTCACAATGAAAATGCTGAGACCCAGAGAAGTTTTTAACTCACGTTAGTTAAAAAAAAAGTGCAGAGAAGTTTTACATTGTGGATTCACAGAGCTAGGCTTTGCAGAATTGTGATTTGAAACCAAGCAATCTGGATTCAGAGTCTAGAATTTCAGAGTCCAGTAAGAGGCCATGTGCTAAACCCACAGACAACATTCCCCTTTCTGTAAATAAATCCGCACCACAGAATTTAATGAATATGACTAGAAAGGAAAGACAATTGTATACATTTATTTTCAACATTTGTTTTCTCAATTTTATTGTGTTGTTGCTGATTCCATTAGGATAAAGGTGATGGCTATCATTCAAACCTTGATTTGCTTTGAGAGTATCTGGGACCTTTATTTTTTAGGAAGGTATTCTGTTCTTATGACTTTTCAATTTTATTTTCCTACATATGGTAGACACCACCTGACATGATAAACTAACTTATTTGTTTCTCTCTATACATAAGATTATGAGTTGAAAATTAGAGAAAAAATAGATTACAATTAATTATTATGCAATTAGTACAATGATCAGTGTCATTCAAATAACCCATGGAAATAATTTTCTGTAGATTTCAGGATATATTCTCGAATCATCTCAGCAATTTCTTTTTCAATGTGAAATTGCTTTTGAATTGCTTAATTATGAACTCTTAGTGATTGATTTTGTTCCCTATTAAGTATTTCTACCAAAAGATAAAACAGAAAAGCTATCACTGCTCTAATTAAGCAAATACTCTAGAAACCCATGGGCATTTAAAGATATAAAACAAAATTGGTTTTCTTTTCTTAAACACATATCCTGGTTACAATTAAGAATTCAAATAATAACTAAATTAATATAAGCTAACATGGGCATAGATAAATAAATATTTGTGAGGCCCATTCCTAGTGAAGGAGTTGTGCTTTCAAATGGATATTTTCCCAACACTATTTTTCACAATTATGTGACTTTTCAATTGTTAAATGAAAAATCTTAGTTCAGGGTTATAGCTTAGAAGAATGTGACTTTAAGTTTAGAAATTATCTTTTTGGGCCATATTATATTAGTTGGGAATTAGTAAATGAATAACTTGTTAATTAATGACTTATTGACTAAATAAACAATTTTTTATTTAATAGCTTATTGTAATGCCAAAGAGTTAATTTTTTACTCAGTTTAGCATTATTTTATGCATACATAATGCATATTTTTCCCCATGTTGCTTCTGGCATTTACTTGATTGGGCTAATGTTGAAATATATCAGACACCAGTCTTTAACTGGTATGAATAAGGAGCAGACAAAACTATAGTAAAGAAAAACATAAAGTGACATGGAAAATCCTGAGATAAAATCAACTGAATATGCTATCAAAATTTAGCAAATATACAGGTAAAACATAAAGCCAGGCAGAAATTTTGTTATGAAGAAATTATAAATACCTTCATAGCACAGAAAGTTTGAAAAGCTATGTTAATAAAAACTGGTTTGAGCTTTCTATGACAAAGTATGCAGAGAAAACATATAAATAATAAATAACAGGGTTAATTAAGTTAAAAGAAAATTTCAAGTGCTTGTAATTTATCTTGTATGTGTGTATTGATATTTTGCAAAGAACTCATGAAACAGCTCCTCTGAATATGGCTGATCTTCAAAACAAATCTAAAATATGGTGAGATAGCTGATATAGGGAGGGAAAAAAAAAAAAAAGGCTTTTTCTTTTACCCATCTTAGATTCATTATTGGCTGGGTCCCTGGAAATTAGACTGACAAAAGACAGCTTAACAAGAAAACAAACAAACAAAAACATGTTTATTGACACATGTGTCATGCATGTAAATGGGCTAACTCAGCAATGAATAACTCCCAAGGGCACTTGGGCTTCTAGAGCATCTTAACAAAGAAGAGTAAATTTGCAGAGAAGACAAAGGAAAAGGACTGTGTTTCTAGGGGTGGCAGATTGTAGGAAGGTAAATAGATGAGAAAAAAGATGGACGATAAGGGCTAGTTAATAAAGTTTGTGAGGTCTGTCTCAGCGCTGACTTTATGTCTTCTTCATGGCCATAAAATGTCCCTGGGAAAGAGGTTCGTGACATTCCTCATTTCTCAGAAGTTTATGATTCTAGTTAGGTAGGGGAAACTTCAGGAAGGCTCCTTTCTATATGTTTTAAATCTCAGAAGCCTTCAGCTTAAAATAATTCTTATGTGAAAGTAGCATATTTTGGAGATAGCATATTTTGATCGCATATACTGACTATTTTTGGATAATTGGATTCTGAGAGACACTTCTAAGTGTGTGTTCACTTAGGATTTAGATTATCTGTTTAATAATGTTATTAAAAAACATCAGATGTTTGTATCCAATAGTCATCATGTAAACCAAAATTTAACGTAAAAAAGCAGAATGCAATAAAACTCATGGAATTTTTGAAGGGAAAGGTGATATAACATGGTGATTGTCATTAATAATACTGTATTATATAACTGAAATTTACTACAAAAGTAGAATTTTAGTTTCCTCATAGAAAAATAAATAATAAAAAATAAATAAAAATGTAGGTAAACATGAAAGTTAATGGTTTAACCATAATCTGCTTCTAATTTAATCTGTGATTTAAGTACAGTGAACAACATATCAAACTATCTGATGAGTCATAACTCACAATTATGTATGCATATTTATGGTAGTCCTTTATGAATACTGCGGACTTTAAAGTGAACAAAATATAAGCACTGGATTAAAAATATGTGCACATCTCTAATCTCTTTGATATTTTAAATTTTACTTTAATTAAATTCTCAGTTTTACAAGCTAAAAGACTTAAACTACCCAGGATACTGAATTCAGAGCACATATTCATTTTCAAATATCTCTAAATGCTAGCTTGAGCATTTAAAAGTTTTCAGGGTAATGAATTTACATTTGGTGGTTAGAATGGCTTTTCTTTTACACATAAATTTCCATCTTATTAATGTTAAAATGTAGGCACACTAATACCCTTTTTCTTATTACTGTACAGAAGAGAATGAGATCTAAATTAACTTAAAGTACAATATAACCATTATCATTTAACAGCTTCTACTCTCAAGATACCTTATCTTTGACCAGGAACTAAGTTCTCCTACATCAGGACTGTCACACCCTAGAGCAGCAAATTGCAATTATATTATATTTGTGAATCAAAGGAGGACATTTCAAGTCCACCCCTCATGGAAAAGCCATTCTTCAGATTAGAAAATGAAAAGAAACATTTGATACAGCACAGCAATGGAAATAAGCCCTCCAGCTGTTGGTAGGAACTTACATTTGATCCAGCCTTCTCACTTCTAGAAGTTCACGTAAAGAACAGCAGAGTGTATAAAGATATATGCACAAAGATTTTTTAAGTTTATTGGGGTGACAATTGTTAGTAAAGTAACATAGGTTTCAGGTGTACAATTCTGTAATAGATTTTCCATATGACATTTTTGTTTTAATAGCCAAAAGTTACAAATAATGTATTCCCTACCAATATGGGAACTGCTTAATATTACAGTTCATTCACACAATGAACTACTCTAACGTCATTAAGAAAGTGTAAGAAAGAAATTCATAGTAAGACAGAATTTTAAATTCACACTTTTTACCCTCTCTCCACTGCTAAAAATATACAGAGATGGTGATAAACTATAACATGAAAAAATAGAGGGTGCCAAAAAAATGTATATACATTTTAAGAAAGGAAAAAATCTGTATTAAAATTGTGACATAATGAATGATGCTAGCATTCATTTGATTAATGCCATCTTTTGAGCTAACGTCATGATACACATTGTTACCGTAATACATAGATAACATGTCTTAAAATGTGTATATTTTTGGCACTATATATATATATATATACATATTTAGATGTGT
>NW_017732588.1:283918-290024 GCF_001890085.2 Hipposideros armiger
GGCTACAACAGATACTTAAAATAAATTCCATGAGAGGATACAAGCACTAACAAAAAACAAACAGAATGACTAAAGTTTCCCTGAATTAAAAAACTAGATTCCTCAAGAAAAAAAAAAAGTATTCAGATTTCTGAGTAGAAATAATGAAATTAACCAAAACCTCTATAAGTCATTTTGAACTTGCAGAACATCAGCCATTGAAACTACCAGAACATCAGATATTGAAACTACCAGAGAGTATCTAAGTAAGCATTAAAAAATGCCACAAGATAATTGGTAATTAGAAGCTAAGGCAAAACACTTTCAGGCTAATATTCTAACCCTGTTAAAATATTATTTCAGATAATTCAGACATACAAAGTATACGGCATTTTTTTTTCACATAATAGCCTCACTAAGAAAATGATTAGAGCAATAAATAAGAAAGTAGGATTCAGTGAGAGAGATAAATTTAGAGACCAGAATAAAACATGGATGAGACTAAGAAAAAACACATTTTAATGTTAAAAATGCAATCTTCAATGAAGGTTCTTCAGTTTTAAATATTTTATATTAAATAACATACTATCAAATTGTATACATAAAAAATTTCAGAAACCACAATGGAAAAGTGACAGTAAGAGGAAGAAATTATGTTCACTTATTACACCCCACAAAAAAGTTAAGTGAAAGAAAAATAAGGAAGGATTTAAATGAATTAATGTTTAAATCAAACTATTCATAATAAAGAGAGAAATAACTGTTTTTAGAAGGCAAAAAATAATTCTTCTTTTGCAAGGCTCATGAAATCTTTATTGAATGAGCATTTATTGTCACAAATGACTTGAACAAATTCCAAGAAGTAGAAATAATATAGACAAAACTCCTTGATCATAGTACAATAAATATAGTAATTATGTAGAGTAAACCACCCTTCAACTTCAAAATTTAGTAATAAAAGAAAACTCTATCATAATTCTAAAGGGAATCAACTGAAACTATAGAACTTTTAGAAAATAATGATGCATGTATATCACAATGTGAAGAATATAAACAAATCATTGTTCAAGGGGAAAATCTGTAAGTTTATATTCAGTGTTCCAAAACACTAAGTGTATTTTTAGATTTTAACAACTTTAGAAGTATAAATGCTACAAAATTACAAAAGACATCATTTGAAACTTTATTTATTTATTTTAAACATTTATGTAGTTTTGTGAATCTTGGATAATAAATTTCTAAGTTTCTTTGCAATAGTTTGCCATCTTCATTTAGAGAGACTGAAACAAAAAATATTAAAACGTTGTGTTCAAAATTTCCAAAATTATATGTAATTAAAACTCAATTTATAAAACTTTAAGAAATTAAAATATTATTCAAATTAGTTTTATATTGTAGCATTTATATATTTATAGTTGCTAAAGGTTAAAACACTGTTGAAGAACTATTGAGACACCTGTATTTACATTAAGACATTTTTTAAAATAATAAATTATTTAACAGTATGTAAAAGAGATAGTAATCATTCACCAATTCTTCTTATGCTTTCCTGTATTTCTCAACTCTCTTGCAAGTAGACTGGGGCAAAATGACTACTTCCAGCCAATCGACTGAGTGGAAGAGACTATTTCGCATCTGTGCCATGTCAGTTAAGCTATAGTGAGCATCCTTCTGCTTTTATTTTTTCCCCTACCTGAGTAAACTTTTAAATTATGGGTGCAGTGGACATACATACAACCTGGAGGAAGGCTACCTGAGCCTGTAACATTTGATGTGAATAAGCAATGAATCTTTATTGAGTCAGCCACCAGATTTCAGGGTCTGTTACTGCATCATAGCTTACCCTAACTAATGCAACATCTAACTCAAGAAGATAGAAAATATTAAAACAGACCAAAAGAAAACAGAGAAACCGATTCATTTTTTTAATTTAGAACAAAAGAAAAATAGCATAATTTCAAAAAGCCAAAACTAGGTTTTTCAAAGAACAACTGGAATTTTTCGTATATTATTAACTGACCTAATAAAGAAAAGGCATTGAAAAGGCAGTACGTGGAATGAGACTGGGAAAATCATCACAGAAGCTGAAGACATAAAAATTAAAATATACAGCATCATACAAATGAATTTAAAAACCTGTATTAATAAAATCATGTACTTGAAAAATATAAATTTCCAAAATCAGCTCTAGAAGGAAAAAACAGGCAGCTTATTTTATAAAAACAGAAAAAAAAAAGTTAATATCTATCCCTTCTCGCCATTTCACCAAAAGCTCCAAGTCCAGTTGAAAAATTCTACCAGATATTTAGGAAACATTGTAACAATGCCATTTCATCTCCTCCAGAGTATTTGAAAGGGTTAAAAGCTTTTAAGCAACATAATAATGGTTTTACAACTAAAAATGTTAGTTCTCATGCACACAAAAATTACAAACCATCTCTCTGATGACCGTTACTGCCATCATTCTAGACAAAACATGAGCAAATCCAGCAATATAGTAAAAGATAAATTCACCATGACAAAACACCCTCTTTAAAAGCAAGAATGACCCCAAACTGGATAGGAAGCAATAACAGAATATTGGAGACAGTTAATA
Source organism: Hipposideros armiger (assembly GCF_001890085.2). Lineage (NCBI taxonomy): Eukaryota > Metazoa > Chordata > Mammalia > Chiroptera > Hipposideridae > Hipposideros > Hipposideros armiger. The sequence goes on from NW_017732588.1 coordinate 286,494, forward strand.
CAAAATAAACTGGGATAAATATTTACAACACCCATCACAAATAAGCAAATGTCCTAATGCACAATAGCTCTTTGGTATCCTTCTTAAAAAGACCAACCACTCATATAAAAGTAGGCAAAGTTCATAGAAAAATAAATACAAAAAGCTCTTAAACATGTGGAAAAATAATCAACCCTACCCATAAGAGAAAGTCAAAACTACGGTGGGACTGCACTTTTTTCAATATCAATTGTTGATTATTAACAAAAGCAATACTATCCTATGTTGATGTGAGTAAATGAAGCATACACTTTAATATCAGTGAATATTGGTGAACCTCTATGGAAGGTCATTGTGCAATATTTATCAGTGTTTAAAATGTGCATACACTTTCATCCACAATTCCACCTCTACGCAGTAATCATAAAAATATACTTTATGCATTTGTGTAGTGATATGCACAAAAATATTCATTTAAATTATTTTTTAAGATTTGAGTAATATGTTTAATAAGCTTAAGCCAATATATATATATTAACCCTTACATGCACACCAAACTCACGCAAAGTATTTTCAAATTTCATCATATGTTAGGATCCAAAGAAGTCTTAAAATTTTCAAATAATTGACAATTTACAGAAAGAATTCTCCATACACAAAAATCAAATTAGAAATTAGCATTAAAAAATTAGAAGCCCACTCATTTAAGACTAAAATCACACTTCACAATAATCAATGGATTAATAAAGAAATCATACTGCATTTATTAAAATATTCTGAATGAAGTGGGGTATACTGCACACTAAAATTTCTATGATGGCTTTTCTTTTATAAAGTACACTTTTTTTTTTTAAGCGGTTTTAGTTTCAATGTGACAGTGAGTAGAAAGAACAGAGATTCCCATATATCCCCTTGGATTCCTTGTATACACTGAGCCTCCTACGCTATCAACACCCCACACAGAATGATACATGTGTTATAATCCATGAACCTGCATTTTTATACAGATCTATTGTTATCACCCAAAGTCCACAGTTTGCTTTAGGGTTCACCCTTGGTCTTGACTGTGTAATGTATATTATAAATGTATAATGATATGTGCCACCATATTGCCGTAGTAGTTTCACTGTCCTAAAAATCCTCTGTGTTCTACTTGTTCATCCCTCCTTTCCTGCAACCTGGGACCCCTGATCTTTTTACTGTCCCCATAGTTTTGCCTTTTCCAGAATGTCATGTAGTTGGAATCATACAGTATGCATTCTTTTCATATTGGCTTCTTTCACTTAGTAATCCGCATTTAGGTTTCCTCCATGTCTTTTCATGGCTTGATAGCTCGTTTCTTGTTAATGTTGAATAAAATTTCATTGTTTATATATAGTACAGTTTATCCATTCACCTACCGAAAGACATCTTGGTTGCTTCCAAGTTTTGGCAATTATGGATAAAGCTATTATAAACATCCGTGTACAAGATTTTGTGTAGACCTAAATTTTCTACTCATGCAATTGCATAAATACCATGGATTGTGATTGCTGCTGGATCGTATGGTATGAGTATGTTTAGTTTTGTAAGAAATTGTCATACTATCTTTCAAAATGGCTGTACAATTTTGAATTCCCAGCAACAATAAATGAAGAATTCCTGTTGCTCTATATCCTTGCCAGCATTTGATGTAATAGTGCTTTGGATTTTTGCCATTCTATTAATAATAGGTTTGTAGTGGTATCTTGTTGTTGTAATTTGCATTTTTCCTAATGACCTATGTTATTGATACTCTTTTCATATGCTACTTGCCACTAAATTGTTTTTAATAGCTAAATGATGTAAACAACCTAAATATTCCAAAACAGGGCACCAGGTGCAAACATTTTGATATTTCCATAGAGTAGAATGTAATCTTAAAGAATGGAAATCACTCAGTACACTGACATGGACACTTCCCTATGATTAAGTGTTGATTGAAAAGCCAAGGAACAGAATAGCCAGCATAGCATGTAATATTTGTTTAAAATGAAAAGAAAATAAATGAAAGTACATGATTTTCTATAATAAAAACAATATTTCTAGAAGGAGCCCCAAGGAACTGTTGTCAATGTTTGTCTCTGAATGAGGGCAAGGTAACTAGAGAAAAACGTTGAGAAGGTGTCGTGCGTGTATCATCTCTTCTTTTGATTGACTTTCCAAGAATGGTGATAAATTGGTGCTTACCATATACCTTACATTCTAGAATCCATTGGGAAAAGCAACAGATATTTTCAAGTCATATCCAAGATAGGCTTAAAAGTTAATGATGATGTGGTTTTTATCAAAAGGACATAACCAAGCTAACTGAAACACTTGAGGATTGAAGTCTGACAGTGGTTTCATAAGCATGCTCTGTTCTGATCCTCTTTGCAATGAAAATCCACCATGGGCTTCTGTGAATGGCAAAGTATTATTTTTTTTCTACATTTAGATTGTTTTGTTTCCCTTTTATTATTATATCTGTAAATACAAAGTGAAATGGTGAATTGAATCATTGTTAAAAATCAATCTGGATAATTAGAACCAAAAATAACCTACAATTGAATAGCGATTTTGTTAGAATTATATGATGAATTATATATGAAGAACTGAAAAATACAGCACTTTTTTTTTCTTCCTGTAATCAACCCTGTGGAATACTTTTATTTATTTCTGATGAAAACAATATGGCAAGTTCTCCATTGTCAATGTGATGTAAAGCTAATAAAATACATTGTATATTTATTCTTATGAGTATTATATATTTCTCTTTTGATTTTTGCCAGTGGCAGTTTTAAACGTTTGCTGCATGTTTCTTCTCTCCCTTCAGCCCTGTCTCTGAACAAGAATACCCCTCTGTTTGGCCCAGAAGGTCTCTTCTTTAGATCTTGGTCATGTGACCTTCTACTGCCTGTGGGACCTTAGTCAGTTTTCTTGTTTATGTCTTCAGTTTCTTTCTCCATACTAATTTTTCTCCCTCTCTATAAATATACCAATGACTTCAAGAACATTACTTTGATTTTATTATCTTTCCTACCTTCCTGATTCCCTTCATTAAATCACTTTCTGTCCCTAGCTGCCTAATTTCTCACTCATTCTTTCATCCTTTGTAATCTAACATCCAATCTCTACCTTCGATGAAAATTGCTGTTCCAATGATCAGTAGGAATGATTTCTCAGTCCATAATCTTCTCTGTCTTGAGTCCAATTCTGCCATTCAGCAATTATGTGAGTTTGGATAAATTACCAAACCTCTCTAAGTTTCAGTTTTCTGATCACTAAATTAGAGATTATAATAATAACCATGAAGGTACAAAAATGCGTAGAACACAGTACGGGCTTAATGAATGGTACCTTTGACTATTAATGCTGCACTTTGACTTCTTTCTCTGTAACACTTGGCCTTTCTCTGCAGCACATGTCCTCTCCTTGAAACATTTTCTTCTTTTTTTTTCCCATTTTTATTGAGAAATAATTGATGTACATCATTATGTAAATTTAAGGTGCACAGCAATGAGGATTTTATTTATGTGTGTTATGAAATGATTT
>NW_017732588.1:293354-297021 GCF_001890085.2 Hipposideros armiger
ATATAGAAAAGTAAAATTTTACAGTGAATTCACTGAGAAATTGAAGAGAGACCAAATTAAGAAAAAAGTGATTTATTTCCACCATCTATGCCCTGACCCATTTCCATTGAACAGTAGGATTAATTGTCATGCTATTAAATTGTCTTTCCCTCTCTTTTTGATTTACTTGTATCCCCCCACTCCTCCAGAGGGTATGTATTTGAATGTTCAGATCGTGCACATAAGGCAGCTGTCTATATGTAATGTTTTTTTTTTTCTTTTCATGTGTGATATTCACTGCCACACTTCAAAAGCCCTTTCCAAAAAACATTTTAGTATATCTTGTTTTCAACCTTCCAATTATACATATTTTCTACTTCCTTGAAATTTCAGAACACTCCCTGATGATTATATGACTTTCAATGTTTTTTATATGTTCAATATTATATTGTTTGTCACTACTAAACTTATTGCTCCACATGGTCGGAAATGTGTTTCCCAGCTTTCTACATTCTTTAGTGGCTAGGCCAGCACATAATACTCAATAAATATTTGTTGAATTGAACTGAAGCCAAATATTATTACAGGAATAAATATATATGTGATATTAATGGTTAATGGTGTAAAAATTAAAAGAATGCAATTCAAAGACCAGTATTTAAAAAGACTCTATAAATATATTATTGAGTAGATCCATTTGGATTTTCTCAAAGATTTACTTTTCTTTATACCCATATTCTTAATATTAGCTGCTAGTCATACCCCAGAACAAAAATGATCCTGTTACATCATGTGTTGTCTTTAACTAAGGTAAAAGCAAGTTAAGCATTTTACAAAACAATACATCTTTTTTTTTTAATAGCCAAAATAGTTTAACAGAGAAAAGAGAATCTTGAGAAGAGATCATATAAATTTATTTTGGCGAAGCAGTTCATTTTTTAGGGATACCTAGAAACTCTGTTTTCCTATAGTTGTTGAATCTGTGGTGGCTTTTTCCTAAGCTGTGTATTTCAAGGTAACACAAATCAACATAGTCTTTATAATGTTATGTGTGTGTGAACAATTATACTAGCTATGATACCAACATGCTGATTTCTGTTATTTCTGTTAATTGTTTTTGCTCTTCTTACTTGGTTATTCTTATTCTCTTTGCACAAAGGACAAAATTACAATTTCCATATGAGCTTGTGCACAGTAACCAAGCTGAAAACATCATTATAAATAAATAAGAAAATATGAAGAACTCAACTTGATAATAAATACCTATTATTTTCATCATGAAACATATATTTTTAGGAAGAATTAGTAAAGACAAAGTGATCTACTTTGTTATTTGAACTTATGTGTGCACATTTAAAATGTTATTTTTTAAAATTTTGTTTCTTTAGATATTGAATATTTATAATTTACATTATGTACTTTAACATTATTAATATTTATTTTGTTTTAATAATAGTAATTTGCCCTAAATCTCTAGTTTCTTATTTATAAAATAGGGAGCTTAAACACAGAAATCTATAGAAATTATTCTTTCAAGATTTTATGTCCAAAGACTTGACAATGGGAATGTATTGTTATGAGCTAAGTAAAAATCAACATTCTTTAAGTGTATTTACTGAGGTCATTTCCTTTTGGATTTTACCCAATTAATGGTCATGAATTAGAAATTTAATTAAACTTATACCTGATGCACTTTTTTATTGAAATTTTTATAATAATTAAAACCAAACCAAAAANTATGTGTGTGTGAACAATTATACTAGCTATGATACCAACATGCTGATTTCTGTTATTTCTGTTAATTGTTTTTGCTCTTCTTACTTGGTTATTCTTATTCTCTTTGCACAAAGGACAAAATTACAATTTCCATATGAGCTTGTGCACAGTAACCAAGCTGAAAACATCATTATAAATAAATAAGAAAATATGAAGAACTCAACTTGATAATAAATACCTATTATTTTCATCATGAAACATATATTTTTAGGAAGAATTAGTAAAGACAAAGTGATCTACTTTGTTATTTGAACTTATGTGTGCACATTTAAAATGTTATTTTTTAAAATTTTGTTTCTTTAGATATTGAATATTTATAATTTACATTATGTACTTTAACATTATTAATATTTATTTTGTTTTAATAATAGTAATTTGCCCTAAATCTCTAGTTTCTTATTTATAAAATAGGGAGCTTAAACACAGAAATCTATAGAAATTATTCTTTCAAGATTTTATGTCCAAAGACTTGACAATGGGAATGTATTGTTATGAGCTAAGTAAAAATCAACATTCTTTAAGTGTATTTACTGAGGTCATTTCCTTTTGGATTTTACCCAATTAATGGTCATGAATTAGAAATTTAATTAAACTTATACCTGATGCACTTTTTTATTGAAATTTTTATAATAATTAAAACCAAACCAAAAAAGAAAGGGAGAAGCAATTAAGCTTCAAACATGTTCTGAAAAATCAATAGGAGGAGGGAGCAATTTAAATTTGTAAATTTTATCTAAGTTATGTATTCATATTTGTCATAGCTCTGGTAACATAATCTACGTTAAAGTTATTAGTCATTTCAATGAGATTTTTCTTTACCTTTTCCAAGCAGCATTTAGGTCAGGGTTGGCAAATAAGTTTTATTGCTTTCTAACTCTGAACGATTGATACTGATTTATGAATGGGTTTGTTAAAACAATTCTAAGGTCATTCTGAAGTCAATGGTTAAGAATGTCATAATGGATTAGTGATGTCTGGAATAAAAAGGAAGTTGCATTTTGATTTACCAAAGTAAAAATGGAGATCACTATATTATTCTTGGATTCTCCCTTACTCTATTATACTTGCAGATGACCCCATACAATTTAATGCTGAAGTGCAGGATGTCATATTTTAGATTACAATTATATATTACGCATTGATCTTCTCTTGCTAACTAGATTACACACTCCTTGGTGACAGCAACTGGTTGTTACGAATTTCTTATATTTCCTGAAGTCGCTAGGGAAATGTGAGGCACAGAGTAACCTCAACGTAGAACTTTCATAATGTATCTGTAGAAACTATCAGACTTTATGTTACCGGTGCATACATTTTATCTTTATCATGTTAAAAATGAACTAGTAATTTTTTTTGGGGGGGCAGTTATATATAAATATGGTAGAAAGGAAATAAAATACAACAAAACGATTCAATGAAATAATCCCTCCCTCTCCTACTCCAGGTTTCCAGTACTGTGAGTCTTCCTTATCAGAGGCAATTACTTTGACTACTTCCTGTGTAGCCTTCCAAAAATAATTCACGTAGTGAGAAGCCAACCCGTGTACTTACATTGACATGTGTATGAAAATAAAGTCATAGATATTGGCAAACTGACATATGTCTTTTAACATATAAGAAAGCCTACCATACAATCAGTTCTAGGACTTTTTTGTTGACAACTTTGGAGGTTGTTTTATATTAACTTATGCAGAATTATCTCATTCTTTTTCGCTCAAACATATAATTCAATGTATGGATGCATTGTAATTGATGATACAGCTCTTGCAAATCATAAATTAAGTTGCTGCTGTTATTTGCTGATAGGTACAAAGCAGCAATACACATCTTATATATGAATCTTGTGCATTTTAGCAAATATATTAATCAAAAAAATTCTAAAATTAGAATTATTGTGGTGAAGAGTTGATGG
>NW_017732588.1:297735-298674 GCF_001890085.2 Hipposideros armiger
GTATTGGTATGTAGTCAGCCAATAACTGGTATTTACCTTAAGGTACATTTTTTATTCACATTGCAGCTTAACATTGTATAACCCAGAAGAAAAATGCAAACAACCTGAAAGGAGGAATACTTTACTGTGAAAAAAAAAAGGTTTACATAGACGATAAATATTGCTTTCTATGAATTTCACATTGTTACTTTTGAAACATGCTGGCTAAACAATAATCATTTTATTTTGTTTTCAAAATCAATACAGAAAAATCCATTTCTATAAAGTCTGTTTGAATATACATTATACAAAGATGTTTAACACTTTTTATTCCTTTATGAAAGGGCATGTGCATAGGGCTGGGTGTGAGGAGCTGAGGTGTTGAGGTTATAAATATAAATAGAAGGACATCTTCTGCAAAAATGAAGCATTTACTTAAATAATGGATCTAAAAAACCATAGCATTTACTTAAGTTTAGGGCTCTGAAAGGACTTGTATGCAAATATATTTTTAAAGTCTGCTTTTAAAAGTACTGTAATTAAACTTCCAATTAGTCACAGATTTTTTTAATAGAGTAAAACAATAACTTGAAACAAAAACAAAATATCAAGTCTTTAATACTAAGAGCGGGTTAGTATTAAAGAGATATATTGAATTGTTGTCATGAAAATAAACTCTCAAGCTAACAGCAAATAGAGTCCTTGTGAATGGCAGGTAGTTCTGCCTCTGATGACAACAATGACCATTCATTATTAAAGTGAGTTAATTACAAAAATCAAATGGACACTGTTTCTATTTTCTTAAGGGAGATGCATCAACAAAGCATGGGTATGTGATGGAGATATTGATTGTGAAGATCAGTCAGATGAAGATGACTGTGACAGTTTCTTGTGTGGACCACCCAAGTACCCTTGTGCTAATGACACGTCAGTATGCCTGCAGCCAGAGAAACTCTGCAA
>NW_017732588.1:300234-301281 GCF_001890085.2 Hipposideros armiger
ATAGTTATTAAGAAAAATAAAGAGAATTTTGTGATAAACACCATTATTTTCCTATCCTCTGCACTCTGAATTGGGAAAAGAAAAGATGAAAGGGAATTTCTTCTGAATACCTTTTCTACTTTAAGACTATAAATCACTTCTTGCTTAATTAGACATTTGTTTTTGATCATCTAAAGAGGCTTGCTGAACTATGTCAAAAGAGTACAGAGTGGAAGAGTCTATAATGAAGCTGGGTGTGAAAGTAGCAGAGACAATAAAATGACATTTTATCCCAACTGCATCATGGTGGCTTATTGAGTTTTCTCAGTAGGCTTCACCCTGCCCTTTATGGGTTAAAGATGAGGAAGAGTGAGAGCATGAAGAACAAAAACAAATACTGGTCAAAGAATTGAATTGCCTTCTATGGTTCTCATTTTATGGCTACTTTTATGTGCACCTTTGTACTGTCAGCTCAATAGATGGCATCCTTGTAGGCAATGTTGGCTCCTGCAGAGAGACACCTTGGTGTCTTGTCTTGAAGTCCCTCTCCCATTGGTCCTAGGTTAGACCTTGTCCAGCCATGAAAGGATGTTGAGTTATGAGAGCTGTGAGAGTGGAAAGAAGGAGTCATTTACCCAGTACACACAAAAAAATATGCCAAGTGAATTAACTTTAAATAATTCTCATGGATTGGCTACTAGCTAAGAAGTAGCTTTTAGGGAGAGATACCCAAAATTGAAAGTTTTGTGTTTCATTGTCGTTGTTGTTGTTGTTGTTGTTGTTGTTTTTAGCTATTTCCTGTAGATAATGAAAATATCGAGTTTCTCCTCTTCATGTCTACTCCTTCAAAATAGTTGCATCTAAAAACGCTGTTTTATTTTCCCACTCCCCTTCTCTGTTCCCTGTTAAACTAGAAACAGGGATTCATTTGTGTACTGCTCCACAATACATGTAAAAGTTGTGCAAAAATATCTTGTATGAAAATGATTTGTAATCTGTAGACTTAATAATCTTGAGATGTAAAAATCTCATTCTTTGAGTTGTGAAGTTTTTTTGTTGTTGTTTTGT
>NW_017732588.1:304453-309275 GCF_001890085.2 Hipposideros armiger
TTATAAACACTGAGATAAGTCCATATTTCCAGATCACCAGTGTATGTGCATCCGTTTTGGAGGACCTCAACAATTGATTTTGTGTAACTCCTAAAGGCTCAGTATAATTGCTCCAGTAATAATAGAAACATTGAACTCACTTTACCTCTAGGGAGTATAACCAAGTGTACTCCAAAGTTTTATAGAAATAAAAATCTTTCATGGCCCATTCTTATAGAATCCAAAGAATCCATTGGATGAATTCTTTTATCATTCCTATCCCAACCCCTGAAAATGAAATCCAAAAGGCTTTCTTCTATTCATTATTATACACTTGTTCTAATTTCAGCCTGAGGGAATTGAGTTTAATGATTAGTAATTAATTGAGCAAAACACTTGATAATGTCCTATAATCTATTCTTCTCTTTTTATAGATGAATGTTCTCTGAACAACGGAGGCTGTAGCAACCACTGTTCTGTTGTTCCTGGAAGAGGAATTGTATGTTCCTGCCCAGAAGGACTTCAACTCAACAAAGACAATAAAACATGCGAAACTGTGGATTACTGCAGCAATCATCTAAAGTGCAGTCAAGTGTGTGAGCAGCACAAGCACAAAGTCAAGTGCTCGTGTTATGAAGGGTGGAAGCTGGATGTGGATGGTGAAAGTTGCACAAGCGTTGGTAAGTAAACGTGTGTTTTGGGGTGTTTAAGGAAAAAAAAAGCATAGCAAATGTGTTTTTTGTTGTTTTTTGGATGTTGTGTATTTTGTGATAGTTAAGAATAGTTAAGATCTTCAGAAAAAAAAAATCAAAGCACACCTTCAGAAAATTAATCACAAGGTTCACTTAATTTTAGGTAAGGTACTTAAGTATAATGTCATTTTAGACCATCTCCAAAATCTTCTGGGCAGAAAATATTACAATAATCCTTAACATTACAATTCATCAGATTATTTTTTCCTTAGATACTGCTTTCATCTTCATCTTTTTAAAGGAGTCTGTTTGCTTGTTTGTTTGTGTGCCAAAGTATTTCCTTTTATTTCTCTTTGTATGCTTTTTAGAGACCTCCAAAATCTGGGCCCTATCCCACACTTCCAAATGTTTTTCTACTATTCTTGAAAATAACTCCTTGCTCTGGGTGAGTTCCTCTTCTAACTGCCGTTTAGAATGATGTGCTGGTTCTCTAGGTCACATTGCACAGTGGGAAAAGCATACACAGGTTGTGGTATCTGACCTTTGACTTCTAATCCTGCACCTGACATTCCTGATGTATGTGACCCTCGGTAGGTTACATAAAACTTCTTGACTCTTAGTTTTCTCATTTTTCAAATATCAATGTCTATTATAACATTACCTTCCTTATAGCATGGTGAAAGAATAGCATAAGCACTTGTGACTCTACCGCACCACCATTAGGGGCTTAGTGAATGAGGCCTTGCCCCCGGCTTCTCCAGATTTTTTGTCTGAGGCTACAGGACACTTAGTGGTCCATGAGTAGAATTGAAAGGGTCCATGAACTTTGTTAGTGAAAATATAACATTGCTGTTTGTTTTTTTTAAATCTTTCGCTGAAAGTTGACGTTTCGTCCAATTGTGAATGTGTGCTACACACCAGTTATCGGCAACTATGACCGTGGCTCCAATAGAAGTAATAGACCTATTCATATCCCTTTAAAGTTGTTGTCAATATCTCCAAATATCACTTATCTTCAAGCTTTGAAAACCACATCTACTTCAATAATGGAGGTCATTAGACCAAGTGCTGAATCTTGATATTGAATGCATTAATAAAAACACACATATATTATTACACCTGAAAGTGTTTATTGTTTAATGTTGATAATTGCATTTCAGTGTGTGTGATTTCTTTATGAGTATGCACTTTTTTTTTCTTACTGTTTTTGTACTTTTTAAAACTTTCCAATAGTGGGAACAAAGTCTTAATTAGGTTGCTAAGAACCCATGCATCATAAACTTTTCCATTTTATTTCTTCTACTTAGATTATACTTTTCCCTCTTCATCTCAAAAAATCCTGATCTTCTTTAAAATCTATTAGCTCAAATCTTTCTTCTTTAATGGAATCTTCTTCTAAATATTCTTGCTCTTCACTTGTTTCTCCTTTCTATGTCTAGAATATATTGTCCATGAATATGTGGTCACATTTTAATTTGCTGTTTTGTATTCCTATCTATCATATTGTTTATTATGTATCTCTTTGGTGAAATAATGAGCATCTAGAAGTNCAGGGGCCAGTCTGCTTATCACCAGGTGTGTGCTGGAGCAGTCAATTCTCCTGTCAGTGTTGAGCTTTCTGTGACAGGCACTTTAAGGGCATTGGGTCATTATAGGGATGATGCCTTGACTGGTAAAAACTATGCCAGTATTTGTTATAGTCTCTTATTGGGGTGGGGCGGGTGGATGGGAATGGAGAATCAAATTCTTTGTGCCAAGAGTTTGCAGTTGTTATAGGCCAAGGTTGAAGACTAGTTGAAAAGAGAGCTCAGAGGAGCCTGACTAGAGTTTGGTGACTAAGAGAGTCTTTGTCAGGTAATAAAAACATTTAAAAAGAAGTTGCAATATTCATTGACAGGTACAAGGTGTGATCAAGCAATATAATGAATGTTTAAATTTTTAAAAAAATTACTACAGTAAAAGGCACATTGCCATTAATCCCCATCTCTGTGAACACACTTATCCCATCATTCTTGCCACTTTCTGAAGCAGTTCTGGAAGTCCTCTTTTTCAAGTGTCTTTAGTTGCGCTGTCGTGGCTGCTTCAATGTACTGAATCATTTTGACTTTGGGGAAGAGCCAGAAGTCACTTGGTGCCAGATCCGGTGAATAAGGTGGATGAGAACACACCATAATGTTATTATTTGACAGAAATTGCCATGTACCAGGAGCGATGTGTGACACAGAGTGGTTTCATGATGGAGGATGATTTACAGCACACTTTCAAACACACCTTCTCTCAACCATAGCTCACACCTGACTAACTGCACTGAACAAGTTGAAACTTGCCACACACTGTTACTAAGGTTCCACATGCACTTCCCGTATTGAAGATCTCTGCCTTTCCATTGGATGGCACTCGGCAGCAGCATTCACCATATTTTGTGATCACAATGAAAATGCTCACCATATGTTTTGCGCACACCTCATATAGAATTAAGGAGGAATTGGCAAGAGGTTACACATGCAAATATTGACATTAAATTTATATATTCAATTTTATATTTCAATGTGTATTTTGTTTATCCTAAATCTATAACTTAATTTCTCAGATAGTGTCAGGAAGAGACATCTCAGTACTATGACAACAGTCATATTTGTAACATTTTTTTTNTTTCTTCGTATCAGCACTAAGGCAGTGTCACATGCTTATCACTTGTGTGTTCGCTGGAGTAGCACTTTTGATCTTCAAGAACTTTTCCTTTGCCTTCACCACTTGGCTAACTTGCACAAGAGGACTAGCTTTTATCCTTCCACATGCCGTCCTCATTAAGCTCTATCATTTCTAACTTTTGATTTAAGTGAGAGATGTTGGACTCTTTGTTTCACTTGAACACGTAGAGGCCATTTTAGGATTATGGATTAGTCTAATTTCAATATTGCTGTGTCTCAGAGACTAGATTCTCCCTAGGAGAGGAAGATGGTGTAGCAGCCAAAATATACACATTTATCGATTAAATTACCTGTTTTATATGGCTGCAGTTCATGGTGCCCAAAAACAATTGCAGTAGTAACATAAAAGATCACTGATCATGGATCATCATAACAAATATAATAATAATGGAAAAGTTTGAAATATTATGAGAATTACCAAAATGTGACACAGAGACATGAAGTAAGCAAATGCTGTTGGAAAAATGATGCCAATAGACTTGCTCAACTCAGAGTTCTCATTAACCTTCAATTTGTAAAAATGCAGTATCTGCAAAGCACAATAAAATGAGGTATGCCTATATTTTACCTTTAAAGATAGTATGGATCTTTTCTTATATAAATAATTTAACTTGCTGGTAACTTATCTCCTCCTGAAACATGTAGTATGCCAAATGCCATTGTCAACATTTATATTATTACAGATAATATAGATTTTATTGGTAATGAAAATTATTTCTTATTTAAACCAATTTCATATACAAAAAGGAGGTATTGTCTGTCTCATTTACTTTATTTTTTTAAAAAAACCTATGCCAGGTTTATTGAACCATAATTCAATAAAAATGAATTGACTATTAACTGTAACTTCAAATTTCCATCATTCTTCAGTTGAGTCCCTGTTTTAGAAATGTGTTATTTCTACTTAATGTAATATCTTTGCTTATTGTTTTTAACATTTCAAAACTAAAGAATAATAGTACTCTTTATGATTCAAATTAGAGCTGTGGTCCCCCATTTTTTTTCTTTTTTCTATTGAATTTTCCTCTTTAGTGTTTCCATATTTTCTTATTTCTCTCAACTCTGTCCTTTCTAAACTCTTCAAAACCTGGCTTTTGTGGAATTGGTGAAATTATTCAATTATCTATAAAGTCATACTTAACATCTTATTAGTTAACTATAATGATGTCCATAGATCCTGTTTTTGTGATCTTTATTTTTTATTTAATATATCCATAAATCTTATTTTTCTTGAATGTCCCAATGTTTTATTTTATCAGTTCCTCTTATGTCTTCCCTCTTTAATACAAATACACCATTTATTAATCACCTTTCTCCTGAATTATTGGTTTCCTTTTACTTAGGAATAGCCAGAATATTGCTGCTGATTGCATTTCTTTTCTATCTCTGATATCTTTGCTAAGGTTTGACTATCTTCCACTGTAGGTTTCTACTCTAGGC
>NW_017732588.1:313541-315016 GCF_001890085.2 Hipposideros armiger
CGCTGGCTGCTGGCTACACACGGTAGCTTATGGCAGCCCACTGCAGCAGGGGCTGCAGCCCACGCTGTCGCCGGTGACCCACAGCAGATAACTTTGAAGCCCTCTGTGCATCCATTCCTTCATCCCCAGAAAGAGCTACTTTTCAGAAATTGTTCTATCAACATTGTTTATGTTCTTAAACAATATGTGATATCTTTTTTGGTTCAAGGGAATATACTTTCTCAAATAGAACATGAATAAGAGCAGTAAGTAATCTCTTAAATAGTGCTATAGTAGAAATATGAGTTCTCCTGAAGGGAAAAAAAACATGCCTTACAGTATTTGTCATACTGAATTACATTGCTCAGCATACATGTTGTGCCTAAACAATTCTTGTTTTATTTTATGAGTATTTCTAAGAAGCTAGAAATGATAAATCCTTCTATTATTGGTTTAACTTTTATCCTTAAAAATAATTACTCTTATTAGGATATATATGTAAATGTTAAAAAGTTGTACCAATGTGAAAAAAATGAAAATTAATTTTCTTCCAATTCCAAAACCCCAGTCACCAGTTCCCATGGATGGGGTAACAGCATTCCTTAATGAATCCTTCAAGAATTAGTCTATGACTTACCTTATATAGATCCAGAAAAATATTTTAAATTTTTTAACTTAAATGGTAGCATATTATGTGTAGTGTTTTCATGTTGCTGTTTTCAACTTACAAAATCATGGGAATCATTCCGTTAGCACATGTATGTAAATCACATTAATATATGTGGCCCCATAATATTACACTGTATTATTGTACTGTATGTTATTTATCCAGCCACATATTGATTAACATGTTGTTTTTAATATTCTGCTACTACAAATAACATTGCAAAGCATTTCATTGTTCTTTTGCCATGCTTATAGCTAAAACTATATCTTTAGACTAATTCCTTACAAATTAATTTACTTGGTCAAGGGGCCTATATATATTTAAATTTTTGATGGTATTGCCTAGTGGCTCTCTATATAGGTTATAACAGTTTATACTTCCATTATCAATGTATCAGAATGCCTTTTGTCTACACTTTAATCAATAGAGTAGCTTATTAAATGTTTTTACCTCTTTAAATCCATTTATTATTTTATGAAATTGAACACTTTTATAATTTAAAAGTTGTTTATATTTTTCTTTCAATGAATTGTCTCTTCAATATTCTTTTCCCATTATTTACTTGAACATTTCCTTCTTGTCAATTTATAGGAGTACATATGTATTAAATAATTTAGTCCTTTATTTATTGCAAATAATTTACCCATTTTGACTTGACTGTGTTACATTTAGTCTACAATTTTTAAAATGATATTAAACATCATTCTTTTTTAAAAAATCTTCTACAATTTGTATCAAACTCAGACACGACTTCCTCCTTCTAGAGGTCTAAAAAATAATTTATTCTATGTTTACTTCTAATATTTTCATAGTTTCATTTACTAAATCA
>NW_017732588.1:315861-322451 GCF_001890085.2 Hipposideros armiger
TGTTGTTGATAGGAAGGCTAGTGATTTTTGTCTAAAAATCTGTAATCAAGCCCTCTTCCCACTCCTTGTGGCTGGCATCTACTGTTCTGTTTTTATCTCTCTTGTTTTGCCCTTCCAGAAAGTCATAGAAATGGAATCATATAGTACGTAGTCGTTCATCCTGGTTTGCTTCACTTACCATCCTGCGTGCCTGTTTTTTCCTTCAGACCCTCTGAATCCTGGGTCTCTATGGTGCCAGTGGGCTCAGAGAAGGTCCTGAGACCTGGATGTTACTTCCATTCCATTTTCTTCAAAAAGTGGGGTTTGCTCTTAGCTGTGCTGCCTCCTTTGAGAAGTGTGCCCTACCAGCATTATATATATAATATTATATATCTATAATATTTAGATATATTTAAAATAGATGTAGATTATATAATTATATGTGTGTGTATATACATACATATATATATATAATATATATATATTATATATTATATATATATATATATTATATATATATATATATATATTATATATATATAGTCTACAGCTGCAGGCATCCTCTCAGAACCTTTCTGGGTTTTGAATGCGTTCATCAGCCTTTCCTCTCATACTGTGGTATTTTGGTAATAGATGTATTCTAGTGTTGTTAAAGGTGGAACTTGCATTTATTTTTTCTTTTCTTCTTTTTTATTATTTTTTTTTACTTTTGGATTCCTTTCTTCTTCTGGTGTGACATCCTAGGGAAAAGGCAGCACCTCATTATCTTGCAATTTTAAAACTATATGTTCTTTAGCAGGTATTAAATATAAATTTTTTTTAGCACATTGCTGCTACACCTATAATTTAGTACTTGACAAGGGCAAACTGTAAGTCAAAGGGTGGGGGAGCTGTTCACAGTTGATGTGACTAGTTCCCTTTTGGTGCATCATTTCTCCAGCCTTTCTCTTAAGCAATCTCTCTTTTGCTTATTCCTTTGAGTAATCTTTGGAATTTAATATTAATAATAATTGAAGATATGTTTAGATATTATTAAGTATTCACACTTTTAATTATGAATTATCTTGATACCTAAGTATGTTATACATTTTATAAATCAAAAAGCGTTGAGTATCAGTGTTTAAGTAAACTCTAATTAATACAGCTGGTTGGTGGCAGAGCTCTGTCAAATGTGCCTTTTCTGACACTGAGCCTATGCTTTTGAACTACATCGCAGTTGCTTCCACATTTGTATTTACTGTGATGATTTTCAGGATATAAAACAAATTAGCATACATTATTTAATTGGAGGCTGATAGCAGCAATTGCAAGTAGGTTATCATTAATTCCATTTTACAGGTAAGAACACTTAATTCTTAAAAAGATAAAGAATTTTTCAAAGGCAAACACTTGTTTCAGAGCCAGAGCAGAGAATCAAGCCAGGGGTCCTGATCTAAAAATCAGGTATCTTTCTTTTAAACAGCTGTATATCCAACAGAATCATTTTCTTTACATTAAAATTGCTAAATTCTGGGTCTTAAGTTTTCTGAGTATTTGTTCTCTTGGGAACTATTTGAAACTAATTATTTTGAACATCTTTGGCATCTTGTGTCTGTTAGCTAGTGTCACAGTAATGTGCAATAAACTTCCAATACTATGCAATAAATGTCTGTGACACTTAAGTGATCCCAACAATACACATAACTTTTGCTCACAAGTTCTCAGGCCTTCTCAGCAGTTCTTGTGGTCTTGGCTGGACTTACTTATACTATGCAGGCAGCCACAGCTCTAGTAGATGGCTCTGCTTATCATGTCAGGGCTCTTTCCCATGTTAGATTTTAGCTGGTTTCTTAAGATGCATTTAGTTTCTCTCTGCATGTATTCATCCAAAACACATTTAGTTAATATGCTGGGCAGAGCCTCCTCAAGTAGATTCATGTCTAGTGAAAAAAACAAACAAACCCTGAGGGTGACTCCCCTTCCCCAAGGGTAGCCAGGCTAGGTCCGCACCCTTCTGAACCTCAGACCTGGTACTTAATAATGTCTTCCGTTGGTGCTAGTTTTTAGGGACATCAGAATGAGCAAGACAGACAAGTCCCTGTTTTCATAGAGCTTATCATCTAGTGAGGAAATAAATGACAGACATGTAAATACTGAATTTAAAATATAGCACAAAGAGAATAAATAGGCTGTGGTGATATACAGTAAAGGAGATGGGCTTTTATTAGATAACTGATCAGGAAAGACCTCTCTGAGAAGATGAGATTAATGAGAACAGTAAACCTGTTTGCAGTGGACAGAAACCCAGTTCAAATTAAGTTAACTAGGTAAGCTCATCGGCTTGCATATACAAAGCATGGGAAGTGTACAGGAGATTTGAAGGAAGAATCTATTTTTAGGGATACTTGGAACTATGGGTGGGAATGTCCTTAGATCATAGTCTCTCCCCACTGCTTCATTCTTTGTGGCTTTTTCCTCTTCTTCTATGAAATCACAAATAGACTTCAAACTACAAGGGCATGAACACTAACAACACTAGCCTTAAAGGTTTGTGACCTTAGAGAAAAAGAGACTCACTGCCCTCAGCTTGAAAACTTCTCTCCAAGTTTACAAACCCAATAGCCTTAGAGCTTACCTCCACCCCCTGGGCCAATCACAGTGGTGATATAGCAGTTCACATCCGGGAAGTGTGTCTAGACTTGGGATTGGAAAACCAATTTCCCTAAAGAAAAGTACAGAGAGGTGGCACTAACATGGAAATGGGGGGAATTTTTGCAATCCTGTCTCCTTCCCTCAAAATGTATTCATCTGCAGAGTTCATGTTAGTGTGGCAGACAATAATTGATACAGAACTTGATACATTTTATAAAATAACGACATAATTTTTGTAACTTTCAGGTATTGAAACACTTTTTTTTTCTTTTACAAGTAAGTACGAAAATATAAAACTTTTAACCTCATTTCTGTTTTCAAAGTATTTCCCTTTCTCTCCACTCAGGCCTGAGTCAGGCTTAAAAATTAGTGCGGACATAAAACTGAAAGCAACAAATGAACAAAACAAACAAGCAAACAAAAACTCCTAGACACAGACAACAGAGGGTAAGGGGGGCAAGGGGACAATAGAAGAGGGTAAAGGGGATCAAATATATAGTAATGGAAGGAGAACTGACTCTGGGTGGTGAACATACAATTTACTATATAGATCATGTATTATGGAATTGTACACTTGAAACCTATGCAATTTTACTAATCAGTGTCACCCCAATAAATTTAATTTAAAAAAAAAACTAGTGGGGAGTAGTATGGTCATATATTCTTGAACTGTGGGGAAAGCTGCTATGGAGACCCCTCCCTAACTAAGCCCAATGACTCTTCATAGAAATCCTCTTCTTGTTGGATCTCTCTCCTTCATGAACCTGTAGACATGTGATGAGCTAATAGTGGTAGAGCTAGTTTTAGCTAACTCTTAGCAATTTCCTTTGTGTTTCTGAGGTTTGGATTGTCAGCTAAAACATGAAGAAAACAGAAAATCTTCCATTTTGTCTTCAAATTGCAATAATTCTTGTATTCTTTAATCAGAATCAGGGTTATAAAAATCCAAGAAAGAAAAACACATGTATACCTTATTTTATCATTAAAATAAACATAAGTTTTTCAAGATTTTTTTTTCAATTTTGGATTTAAAAGAAATTGCTGCTTTAATGACAGAGTATTAGGCAATAAATTACACCTTGAAATGAACAGATTTTGACCTCAAGCATTTTATTCCACTTACCAAAGTATATAAACATTTTCATACGTTTATTAAAATAAATTTAATTTCAGATCCATTTGAGGCATTCATCATTTTCTCTATTCGCCATGAGATCAGAAGGATCGATCTTCATAAAAGAGACTATAGTCTACTTGTTCCTGGATTGAGAAACACAATAGCGCTTGATTTTCATTTCAATCAAAGTTTACTTTATTGGACAGATGTTGTGGAAGACAGAATATACCGGGGCAAGCTTTCTGAAAGTGGAGGTACATGTGTTACAATATTATCTTAATGTTTAGATTCATTTTTAACTGAAAATTCTAGAAAAATATGTTGTAATAAAAAGGAAATTTGTTTAATCTTTGACTACCTGTTCTTTATCTTCTTCCTCATATATGTAAAACCAGGGATGTATATGTGTGAAAATATTTTGGGGGAAGGGAGTGGTGAAGACATATGTTTTTCACACCATTTTCAAGTTGTGGACTTTCCTATGGATTTAGATGAAGAAATATATTTTTTTTAAAAATGACTGTCTTTTGCTAGTAGTTATATTTTTGTGAGTTAAGATAGCTTATTTTTTTATTTTGTTGTAATCTTTCAGCATAACTCAAAGAAATGACGAGGACATTTTTACAGAGACTACTAATATGAGCTAAATATTTTTTCCCTATATTTTGACACTTGTTTCTTTTGTTTAATCTAGGTCTTTCTTAATTGGTAAGGCTGTGAGATAAATATATGTGATATTTCTCTTGAAAATGTTACATCTGTGTAGCATTTCAAGGGCCAGGTGTTTCTATAAAATTCTAAATTCCTCCTTAAAAAGTCTTTGCAATTTTGGAAAAATTGCAATATTTAAACATACAATGTAGTTATACGAATTTGTGTCCTATGTCATTATTGTAAGATGTTGATTTCAAATGATGGATTTAGGTCCAGGGGATTAGGTAGATGGTTAACTGTTTAAAAATAACACTATTAAAATGTCTAATAATAATCACTGGTGATGTCATAAACTATGAAGAGTTATCTTGTGAGAAAAAGGTGTTTTAAAAATATGTATATATTTATTTAATTCTGAAAGAAACTAAGGAGTAATGAATAAGGATATCGGTGGACATTACCAAATTGCTTATTTTTATTTAGACACCACTAAAGGCCTTCTTCTCTTATTTGCAAATAACTTATACCTTTCAAGTCTCATGGCCTGTGGTGGTG
Organism: Hipposideros armiger; assembly: GCF_001890085.2. Classification (NCBI taxonomy): domain Eukaryota; kingdom Metazoa; phylum Chordata; class Mammalia; order Chiroptera; family Hipposideridae; genus Hipposideros; species Hipposideros armiger. Next base: position 320,798 of record NW_017732588.1, read on the forward strand.
GGTAAGGGGAGTGTATTTTGGGGTTTATTTTTGTTATGGATAAATGCAACAAAAGCTATCATATCTATCATGCTTCTAAAAACAGTGGGATCTGACTAGCTGCAGTGCTGTTCTCGGGTGAAATTTTTGTCTTTATTCCACCTGAAGAGCAGCAGCATTTGAATTAAATTGCACCAATTTTAACTTGCACATCATTATCATTCCAAAAATCCCTTATTCTGCCTAAAAACTCAGAGGAAAGAAATAACAGTTTTGTAACTTGAACATTGTTATTAGCCTCAAAATTGTTTAAAAATTCTGTTCTACTGGCACTGAAAGAACCTAAGAGATTAAAAATTTCTGTTTAGAAAGATCAGTAATTCTACATTTTGGGCTTTTTTAGCTTCTCCTGTGCCAGGTAATACTTTTGTACTCTGTCTCTCAGAGTTAATATAATGTTTACGTCCTTTGTATTGATAATAATAGCCTTTTTCCTTTGAATGGGTACAGTTATTGGTTTCTCTTTTCTTGTAGGAGTCAGTGCAATTGAAGTGGTTGTAGAGCATGGCCTGGCTACCCCTGAAGGACTGACTGTTGACTGGATAGCGGGCAACATATACTGGATAGACAGCAATCTGGACCAAATCGAAGTGGCCAAACTAGATGGTTCCTTAAGAGCTACACTCATAGCAGGAGCCATGGAACATCCCAGGGCCATTGCTTTGGACCCAAGATATGGGTAAAGAAGTTTACCTTTCACACATTATTTTGGCATTAAAAAAAAAATCTTCCAAATTAATCTTGAATTCAGTTATCTCATAAATTATGAATCAAAGTGTTTATTTTCTGCATATACACTTATATGTGTGTATGAATATATATGTAATTGTGCATATATGTATGTGTACGTATGTGTAGGGGTGCATGTATGTGTGCATGTATGTGTGTATATATTAGTTTATTACACAAGTTTGGTTATAGGATTTTTACATAGGTATTTTGGAGGATAGAAATACTTTTTTTTTCCTAAATATTGGCATTAAGCAGGCTCTATTGGAAACTCTGAAGCTATATTATTTAATAATTTAATAATAATTTAGTAATAATTTAATTCATTTCTCTTTGACCTGCCAAGAGATGCTGTGATTGTATCTAAAGGTTGCAATCTACCGGGCCAGTGTGTGATCCAAACAGTCACAGGTGTTAACCACCTCACCTTTGATTTATTTTGTATATACTTGGAGTCAGTTTAAAAGAAAATTAGAATCAGCTTGAAGGAGTCCATTGGTAAGATGCTAACTATTGGGACATTTGAAAGGCAAGGTACATGATTCCGGAAAACAAGGTCAGAGGCTGAGTAATCAGGTCATTGTCCCCACTGTGTCCCTGTGTGCTCCCCTGTGAAAGACCAGAAGAGGGACACTGCATGTGGAGTCAGAAAATGAGGGTTCCAGTTCCTGGGTAGTCACTTATTCTCCTGAGAACCTACTCAAGTGTATGAGTATTATCTTCCTTAGATTTCAATTTTCTCTTTTGCAAATTAGACATAATGATATAATTATCCTTAGGTTGTTCTTGAGAAGATAGTAAATATGTGGGAGATACATAACTGAGATATGTAAGAATACTTTGTTATTACTGTTAATTATTTATTTCCTTGATAATGATTTTGTAA
>NW_017732589.1:0-1181 GCF_001890085.2 Hipposideros armiger
CTCTGGATGTTTCTGGATGATAGATTCATTCAAACTGTTCAATTGCTGACAGTACACGTTCAAATTGATTGTTTGGTTCCTTGGTAGGAGCTCGAAAAACACGATACCTTTAAAATCCTACCACACTGAGAGCATAACCTTCCTCTGATGAATGTCTGCTTTTGATGTTGTTTGAGGCGAAGCATCATGTCAGGACCAAGACAGTTTGCACACCACATTGTTGTCAACAATCCACTTCTCATCATCAGTTATCAGTCACTTCAAAAAAGGATCATTTTCTTCACGTTTAATGAGCATATTGAAGATGTTTATATGCGCTGTCAAATGAACTTCTTTGAGTTCATGCGGAACCCAAATATCAAGATTGCTTAGGTATCCCAGCTTCTTCAGGTGGTCATGAACACTTGAATGATGGATGTTCAATGTTTCTGCAATCTCTCATGTCATGTAACATGGGTTTGACTCCATCAATACCTTTATTTTGTCGTCATCAACCTCGGTGGGCCTCCCTGACCAAGGAACATTGTTGAGATCAAAATCACCAGCACGGAATTTCATTAGCCTTCATTGGCACTGACAATGTTCTTGTAGAGCATTGTCACTGTAAACTGTATGCAACTTTTCACAAGCTTGACATGCATTCTTCCCTTTATGGAAATAAAACAGTAAAATATGGCAAAAATGCACAATTTGGTCTTCCATCTTCAACTTGTAAAATCTCCAAAACTCAACCAAATCACTCAGTTTTTTTTAGAATGAAGCTAGAACTGTCTGCTGTCAAATGATATAGCAATAACATAGATGTGAATGACTCTAGTACTTCCAAAACTGAACTAGTGCCATCTGTTGCAAACATGTGTCATGACTTTTCCGAAGACCCAATAACTCAATTATAGGGTGGCTAGAGCTGAGGGGTTCCCTAGGATGGGGGCTGTCAGTGCTATAACAGGGAGAGTTCCTGGGTCAGCTAAGTTGAGCTGGTCACCCTACACCCAGGTGGGAGGCTGGGTGGGTGCTGAGCTCCCAACTCTCTTGTCTGTGGACATCTGTCGCCTTCCCGACGATTCATGTCAGGAGCCGGCCAAGGGGAAATGTGAGTAAGACAGACAAGGGCCTTATTCACACCGAGCTTCCATCTTCCATCTCCTGGGCAGTCACACGGTGAGAACAGAAACCATCAG
>NW_017732589.1:2076-15496 GCF_001890085.2 Hipposideros armiger
TTAACAGGCAGCAGGAAGGTAGAAAATAAGAGAACCACTTCTTTGTACCCAATATTAAAGATACTAGAAAATATGATAAATCCTTCCTAAGAGTAAACACTACTGAAAACCTGGATCATGGGCCCTTAATACTGACTTCTAAGGAAATGCTACCTGTTTTAATTGTCATAATTAGGTTTATTACACTTTGTGTTAGTGGTTCAGAGAATGGACTGTCTGATTGGTATATTGTTTTCAATGTGCTAGATGAAAAGGAAACTCTTTTATTTTAATTGTTTGATTTTTCCAACGAATTGACCCTGTTAACCGGGTTTATGTAAAACTTAAAAATGAAAATGGAAAAATGAAGGGAAGAATATTGAAGCAAAAATAAAAAAAGGAAGCAATTAATTTCATTGTTCACAAAACAGCATACTGCTTTTGAAAGCGGAAGTCAGCCCCTTGTTGCACCTAACAGTGTGACCCAGCATAATAAAATTGTGGAATAAATAAAGACCGTGGGGCAGACTGATGTCACAACAAATGGTTCACAGTGCAGGCTCCCAGGAGTGGTCCAGAGCAGCAGCAGCAGCAGCAGCAGCACCTGGGAACTTGCTAGAAATGTACGTTCCTAGGCCCACCCCAAATTTGCTGAATGAAAAACTGTGGAGTAGGCCCAGCAATTCGTGTTTTAACAAGCCCTCCTGGGAATCTGAGAATGATGGGGTATCTAGGAATTTTTTTTCCTCTGAGCTATGTATGTATTTATTCTTCCCTTGCCTTGATTGGCCTGAACCCAGGCCTTAAGTTTTGAAAGGGAGGGCTGCTTCTTCTATGTATTTTTTTAATATAAATCTTATTATGAACTAAATCTTAGATGGAAAAGACAATGCTTAACATATGTGTGAAATTCAAAGAATAGTAAAATCAACACTCAATTTAGGAACTAGACTATGACTAATACTTACAACTTCCCAATGCATCTCGAAGCAATTGTTTTCTGAGATAGAGAGCATTGGGCAGTGAGGCACTATTATTTTAATGTTCCTTTTTTTTCTTTTATTACTTCAGAGTCCGTAGCATTAGACTTAAGCCATTTCAAGGATGAAACTTAACTTTAATTTTACTTCCAATTTGTTATCTCATTTATAGTGTCCTCATCCTCATTGATGCTCTATATGAGTTCATTTCTTAAAATTTTTCATTTTTGTAAACTTCAGAGTCCACATTATTGGTTAGTTTCAAGGTTGCAACATATTAGTTTTAATTATCCACAGTTTCCAATTTTGTTGCAGTTCATAACATCCTCATTAAAATTCTATGATTTAGTCCTTTTTTTTTGTAAAAATATCTGGTGCTCAGGCAAAGACTGATTAAACTAGATATACAGGCATTAAAAGTTAATGCCTTTTTGTTTCATTTTTACCCACATGTCAGAAGTTACCATGGTTACTGAGCAGGGTCCAGGTAGTACCAACTTGCAGATGTGCTAATACATTTTCCCTGGCTCAGTCTCTCAGTTACTTTAACATTACAGCAACTAGTTTCAGAGAAAGTTTTGTTTTTCTTTCTATCCTAGTTTAATTGGGGGAATTTATTTCTTATTTCACACACTTGATTCAACCAGGTCACCATGTACGAAGGCCCTGTTATAGATTCAGGGATAGATCAAGGCAACTGACACAGACTAGAACGTACAAGTGTGACAATTCTTCTTTCCTCTCTATTATTTATTTTTCATCAGTAATCATCTCATTTCAATGGTGAGATAGGACTATGTTCTCCAAGACCTTATGATCTCCATGGGAATCTTTGAATTACTTTGGTTTGCAAGCAACAGATACCAACTAGAGAAACCAGTGTTTCATGGAGCCTGGGATCAGGATTCAGCGGGAACCAAGGACTTAAATGTTTCATAACTTTGTCTACTCTTTGTTGCTTCCTGTATTTTGTTGTTGTTGTTGCTGTTCTTGTGTTTGTGGTAATATGTAAAAGACATAAAATTGACCACTTTAGTCTTTTTAAGTGTACAGTTCTGTGGCATTAAGTACATTTACATCGTTGTACAACCGTCACCACAATCCATCTCCAGAGCTTTTTCATCTTTCCAAACTAAATTCTGTGCCCATTAAATAACAACTCCTTATTTCCTGCTCCCTTGGCCCCTGGTAACCACTCTTCTACTCTCAGTCTGTATAAATTTGACTGGTATAAGTACCTCATATAAGTGGAATTATGCAATATTTGAACTTCTGTGTCTGGCTTATTTCACTTAATGTAGTGTCCTCAAGGGTCATCCATGTTGTAGCATGGGTCAGAATTTCTTCCCTTTTTCAGGTGGAAAATACTCCATTAGAGGGATTATACCACATTTCTTTCAACCAGTTCTTCCATTGATGGACACTAAGGGTACTTCCACCTTTTAACTATTGTGTATAATGCTGCAATGAACATGCGTGTATAAATATCTGTTTGAGTCCTTGCTTTCAATTATTTTGGGTATATTCCCAGAAGTGAATTGCTGGATCATAGGATGATTCTATGTTTATTTGTTTTGAAAAATAACCATACTGTTTTCGCATCATTTTATATTCCCACCAGCGGTGCACAAGGGTTTTGTTTCTTTTTCACATTATTGCCAATACTTTGTCATTTTCTCTTTTTAAGTTTGTTTGTTTTTTGATAACAGCCATCCTAATGGATGTCTGAAGTGGTATCTCATTGTGGTTTTGATTTGCATTCCCCTAATGATTAGTGATATTGAGCATCTTTTCATGTGTTACGGAGGTGTCTATTCAAGTCCTTTGCCCATTTTTTTTTTTTTTTTGTATATCTTCTCTGGAGGTGTCTATTCAAGTCCTTTGCCCATTTTTTTTTTTTTTTAGCTGAGCCATCCTGGGACCTGTCGGCAGCTCAGTGGCAGCTCAGTTCGGGCCGGGCATCGCACCACTGTTGCTCAGGGCTCAAACTCTTGAGCGAGCTCTTAACCAACTGAGCCACTTGGCCAGCCCTTCCTTTGCCCATTTTTCAATGAGGTTTTAGGTTTTTGTTGTTGAACTGTGGAAATTCTTTCTTTTTAAAGATTTTATTGGGAAACTGGGGGAGGGGAAAAGCATTGGGGAATCGGGGAAGGGGAACAGACAAGTTGCTGTCCTTTTGTTCTTCAGTCTAGTTGTGGATGACGTCGCTTCACTGGTCCATGTTGGTATTGTGATCACTGCACTCTTCCCGGGTGAGGCAGTTGCTCACCGGCCATTAGACCGCTGCTCACGGCAGCTCACACCAGCTGTCGGCCACTCACGCTGGCTGCCAACCACTCACAGTAGCTCATGGCAGCCCACTGCAGCAGGGGCTGCAGCCTATGCTGTCGCCAACAACTCATGGCAGCCCAGCTCCAGGTCGAGCTGTTGTTCACTATCTTAGCTGCAGAGGGCACAGTGTCACTGGCCCTCATGTGGTATCTGAATCAGGGCCCTGCTGCTCAGAGCTGGCGTCCCAAGCCAACTCTTAACCAATGTGCCACTCTGCTTGCCCTGGGAATTCTTTATATATTCTGGATATTAATCCCTTATCAGATATAACATTTGCAAATATGTTCTCCTATTCTACAGATTGAATTTTCACTCTGTTGACTGTGTCCTTTGATGCTCAAAATTTTTAAGTTTTGATGAATTTTACTTATTTTTTTCTTTCATTGCCTGTACCTTTGGTGTCATATCCAAGAAACACTGCCAAGTCAAATGTCATAAAGCTTTTACTCCATGTTTTCTTTTAAGAGTTTTATAGTTTTAACTCTTACACTTAAGTTAACTTTTGTTAACAAAATTTTGAGTTAACTTTTATGAATGGTGTAAGGTAAAGGTCCAATTTCATTTATTTTTATGTGAATATGCAGTTTTCCCAATACCATCTGTTGAAAACACTGTCCTTTTCCTATGATCCTTGCCTTTTCTGAAGACAAGCTTCCTTTGCATCTTGAGTCCACATACCAGAAAACAGGGTTCCCTAAGGTACATATTAGGGGTCTAGTCAATCAGACAGAGACTACCATTCTTTCTTGTTCCAGTAGAGGGTTGAAATCACTTGACTACTAGGGACTCACTACTAAAATGATTAATTCAATAGATATTTACGAAGCAATTTGTAGGTGCCTGGTACTGTTCTAAGGACAGAGATACAGCAGTGAGCAAAGCGATGTCCCTGCCTGCAGGGAGCTTTCATTCTAATAGTCATGAGCCTGGAGAAGAAAGGGCAGCTTCCAAGAGTTGGAGATGGAAAGACAACCCCATAATGTTCACTACAACATGCAAATATCTATACTAAACAATATGCCACTCATATATATTCCAAGGACATTTAGTAGAAACTATCATATTCTAATTATAAATTTCTTTTAAAAAGAACATTTATTTGACAGATAAATTTATCCAGGTTATATTTTAATTACATCAACACTATTCCTAAATGAGAACAACTTTTACAAGGCAGAATAAAATACATTTTAATAAAGGTAAAAGCAAAGTGATTGGGTACCATAGAACAATTAATTTTGAGAGAAATCAATTTCGGCTGGAGAAAAGTCATAAAGATGAGAGAATTTCAGTAGAACTGTGGGTGACTCATGGGGCTGTGAATGGCATGGAGGAGCAGGAGACCATTCCTGCCCGAGAGAACCACTTGAGCAAAGAGAGGGGCAGAGACTTGAAGTGGGTGGTATGTTTGGGACACTTGTGTCTTTGCCCGATCCAGTGTGCACACATTTGTTTGAGACATCCTTGAAGGATCCTCATGTTGGCTCAATAGGTAATCCCAGGGAACACTGCTCTACCTGAAGAAGTGGTAGTCTTCTGAGTGTGTTGTATTTTGGGGAAGAGCCAGAAGTTTCACAGTGCCAGACCCAGTGCATAAGGTGGATGAGGACACACCGTAATGTTTTTATTTGATAGAAATTGCCATATCAGAAGCGATATGTGACACAAAGCATTGTCATGATGGAGAATGATTTAGGCACACTTTAAAACACACCTTCTCTCAGCCACCTGGCTGACTGCACCAAACAAGTTGAAACATGTCACACACTGTTACTAAGGTGCCACTTCCCGTATTGAAGATCCTGCATTTCCATTGGATGGCACTCAGCAGCAGCACTCACTGTATTCTTTGATCACAATGAAAAGGCTATGTGTCACACATTGCTTCTGGTACGGCAATTTCTATCAAATAAAAACATTATGGTGTGTCCTCATCCACCATATTCACTGGATCTTGTACCATGACACTTCTGGCTTCTCCCCAAAGTCAAAATAGTTCAGGACATCGAAGCAGCCACGGCAGCGCAACTAAAGACTCTCACGAAAGAGGATTTCCAGAACTGCTTCAGAAAGTGGCAAGAACGATGGGATAAGTGGGTTTGAAGCAAGGGGAGTATCTTCAGGGAGATTAATGGTAATTTGTCTTTTACTGTAATTCATTTTTTTATTTAAACATTCACGGTATTGTTTGATCACACCTTGTGTATATAATCAAACCCTTATCATATATATGATTTGCAAAGATTTTCTTTCATTTTGTGAGTTGTCTTTTCACTTTTCTGATAGCACCTTTTGAAGCACAAAAGCTTTTACTTTTAGGGAATGCCAATTTGTTTATATTTTTCTTTGGTTGCTGGTGCTTTTGATATAATGTTTAAGAAGCTATTTCCTAATCCAACATCAGAAATATATACACCTATATTTTTTTCTAAGAGTTTTATAGTCGAGCTCTTATATTTAGGTCTTTGATCCATTTTGAGTAAATTTATGTTTATGGCATGAGGGGGAGTCCAACTTCATTCTTTTACATTTGAAAATCCAGTTGTTTCAACACCACTTGTTGAAAAGACTATTCTTTCCTTATTGAATTGTCGTGGTACCCCTGTTAAAAAGCAATTCATCATAAATATATGGCTTTATGTCTGGACTATCAACTCTATTCCATTGATCTATATGTCTACCTTTATTCTGCTATCACACAATCTTGATTACTGTATGTTGCCTTACAGCTACGTCCATGACTGCCCCCCTCCACACTAACCCCTGACCTAACGAGGTCCTGAGGAAGTATCTCGGAACCCCATGACCTGGTGGAATGATATCGGTCATCTCCCTTAATTGTATAGGATGCAGTACAGTAACACTGTCCTGGGGGTTGTGCAGGCTGTATGAAGGCATTGTACATATTGGAATACAATGGGAGCTGGTTAATGGAAAACAGCCTTAAGGCACATGACACGTGGATCTTTGAATCATTCAGTTTCACTTCCTTGAAATTTTCTCAATAAAAGCCATGCAATGACCTGATTCAGGTCTCAGTCCACGAGGCTGATGCCCCCTGGTCCTGCTTTATCCTTATCTCTGTCTCTTGTGGTCTTTAACTCTGCATCGCCCCTCTTGTTTCCCATTGCCCTTGCCACGCAGGACGTGACATCTGGTGCCCAACCGTGGGAGGACAAAGAGGGAAGGAAGACTTCGAGTCTGCATCAAGGGTTTCAAGGCGCAGGGCCCAGGATGGGCCGTGGCAATCTACCTGGTAAGAGGTAGGGAAAGTCCCAAGGAATTTAACCGGGGTAAACGGGAATTAACCTAACAACCTTTGTGTGAAACAGTGTGAATGTGTGAGTGATTGATTATAGTTTCAAGACTAAATTAGTCATGAAACTTGAGTGGGCTCCAATCTGTGATTCCGTAATTTGTCATAAGGCATAATGGTGACTGGGCATTTGTCTTCAGACACTTGTTCACCAGTCCAGGGGCTTATGCCAGAGCGCCTTCAGCCAAGACAAACTTAGTCCCGTGAGGAACGCGGCCAGATGAGCACCTGAGTGATATTTGAGTGAAAGCCTTTTCTTTCTCTCTCTCCACTAACATGGGAAATGCTGAGAGTCGTTACAGACCTTATATTTGTCTCCTGAGGCAACATTTTAAGAAAGGGGGGATAAAAATCTTAGAAAAGAAATTGGAGGAACTTTTAAAGATCATTGAGACCCACTGTACTTTGGTTTCCAGACTTAGGAACAGTAGATTTGGAACAATGGGACACTGTAGGCAGAGATCTTAGATACAGCGTCAGGGAGTCATGCTGCCAGCTACAATCTGGGAGACTTGGCGGCTGGTCTGGTCAGTTTTGGAACCTTTACACACTGACATGGAGGATGAAGGGGAAGATAATGATCAGGACTGTAAAAATCAGAAAGAAATGTCTGAAGAAGATGAGGATAGGAAGGAACTTTTAGAGGACAGAGAGGAAGACTCTTTGGAAGCACCCACAGTTATTAAAAAACCATTATATCCATCTTTGGGGAACAGTTTAAAAAGTTGTAGTTTACCTCACTTCTTCTCTTCCACCTCTTTTGCCACAATCAGTTCAGGCAAAGGAATGGGAGTCACTTAAAAAACTGCACAGGGCTAACAACCCGTTTCCCTCCACTGCTCGAGCACCTCCTCCACCTGCCGGAGATCCTCATACATCATTGTCAGCAGTAGAACGAGGTATACATCAGGCTAGGCTAGAGGGAGATTTGGACGCCTTAAATTTCCCAGTAATAATTTGGGAGTGTGTTGCACCCATACATGAACTCGTACATGAACCGTTTTCTTTTAAGTTGCTCAAGGAACTAAAACAGGCAGTAATTCAATTTGGTCCGACATCACCTTACACTATTGGTCTCATTAGAGATATTGCTGATGGAAACAGGCTAATACCGGTAGATTGGAATACTATGGCTAAAACATGTCTTTCATCATCTCAGTTCCTGCAGTTTAAAACTTGGTGGATTGACGGTGCAGAGATTCAGGGCAAACATAATCAAGCTCACAATATTGACATAGCTAAGGATCAGTTGTTAAGTGATGGTGAGTGGACAGACACTCCAGCTCAGTTAACCATGACTCATCAAGCGCTGGATCAACTTAAAAGAATTTGCTTGATGGCATGGGAAAAAATAGAGATGGAAGGTAAAGCTCCATCTTCCTTTCAAAAAATATTACAAGGACCTCAGGAACCTTACTCAGAATTCATTGTCCGCTTCCAGGATGCTATAAATAAGCAGGTTGCCAACACTCAAGTGGCTGATATAATTTTACAATTTATGGCTTATGATAATGCTAATGAGGATTGCAAAAAAACAATAGGAGCTCAAAAAGGAAAAACAGATGCCATGGGCTACCTTCGTTTATGTCAAGGGGTAGGGACTGAACAGTTTAGAGCCACCATTTTGGCACAAGCTATTACAGGAATGACTATGGGAAAAAATAAGTTTCCTGGCACTTGCTATAATTGTGGAAAACCCAGTCACACAAAAAAGGAGTGCCAGAGGAAAAATTAAAATGCCTCCAGTACGCCTAATAATTCTGCTTCTATGAAATCTAAGCCACCTGGATTATGTCCTAGGTGCCAAAAAGGAAATCACTGGGCATCTGACTGTAGATCAGTTTTTCATAAGGATGGAACTCTGTTTCAGGGAAACGGGAAAAGGGGCCAGCCCCAGGGCCCGACAACAACGGGGTCATATGTGACACCAGCTGTTCCTCAGAATTACCAGGCAGTGCCTCCCCCAAACTTTCAGTACAACAATTAAATCCAGCCACAGAAAGGAGTGCAACGGTAGATGTCTGCACGGCTCAAGACATTTTACTGCTTCCAGGAGAATCACCTCTCCATGTACCCACGGGGGGTTTTGGGCCAATTCCACCCGATACTGTTGGACTTCTCCTTGGTCGCTCTAGCTTAACCTTCAAAGGAGTAACAGTCCATACAGGTATTATTGATTCAGATTATGAAGGAGAAATTTAAATTATAATGTCTTCCACAGTTCCTTGGTCTGCTAAGAAAGGAGAGCAGATTGCACAGCTACTTCTGCTCCCATATGTCCTCCCAGGAAAAAAGGGGACACAAAACAGGGGAACTGGCAGTTTTGGAAGTACAGGACAGGCAGGTATTTTTTTAGCAGAAAAAAATCTCAAAAATTCATCCTGTGTGTCAAGTTGAAATTCAAGGAACAAAATTTAAAGGTCTTTTAGACACTGGAGCTGATGTTTCTATTATCAGTTCTCAACAATGGCCAAAAAGTTGGGAAGTACAAGAGCCTAACATTAATATTGTTGGAGTAGGAAGAACTTCAGGCTTACACCAGAGTGTCTGCATTTTTCCTTGCACAGGACCGGAGGGTCAACAGGGATTTTTACAACCTTATGTTGCTCACATTCCCATCAATTTATGGGGTAGAGATTTACTAACCCAATGGGAAGCAGAAGTTTGGATCCCTCCTAAACTATATAGTCCTCAGAGTCAAAAGATGATGAGTCAAATGGGATTTCAACCTGGGAAAGGGTTAGGAAAATTCAATCAGAGAATTGCTCAGCCTATCCAACCCTCACCTCAACAGGGAAGAGAAGGACTAGGCTATCAGACCAACCATAATAACCCTTTTTTTTTATAGGGGCTACTGTTGAGCTACGAGCTCCTGTGCCTCTCAAATGGAAGAATAACACCCCTCTATGGATTGAACAGTGGCCCCTCCCTCAAGAAAAATTAGAGGCTTTAACAAAATTAGTACAGATTCAGTTAGAGCAAGATCATATAGAACCTTCTACTAGTGCTTGGAATTCTCCAGTATTTGTCATCAAAAAGAAATCAGGAAAATGGAGAATGTTAACTGACCTCTGAGCTGTTAATGCAGTCATTGAACCTATGGGTGCCCTGCAGCCAGGGCTTCCCCAGCCCTTTATGATTCCAAAAGATTGGCCTCTTATAGTTATTGATTTACAGGATTGTTTTTATACAGTCTCTTTACACCCTCAAGATTGTCCACGATTTTTATTTTATATTCCCTCAATTAACAATAAAGAACCAATTCAAAGATATCAGTGGAAGGTACTTCCACAAGGAATGCTTAACAGCCCGACCATCTGTCAGCTTTATGTAGCTCAAGCTCTTACTCCAGTAAGAACCAAGTTTTCTAATTGTTATATCATTCACTATATGGATGATATCCTCTGTGCTGCATCCTCTATGGGACAGTTAGCAGCATGCTTTGAATTGCTTAAAAATCAGCTTGATTCAGCTGGACTTTGCATTGCTCCAGATAAAATTCAAACAACCACGCCAGTAGATTATCTAGGAATGGTGGTTGATTGACAGACTATTAGACCTCAAAAGGTTCAAATTAGAAGAGATCAGATTTTTACCTTAAATGACTTACAAAAATTACTGGGAGACATCAATTGGCTACAACCCACTTTGGGCATTCCTACCTATGCTGTTAGTAATTTGTTTAATCTTTTGTGAGGACCGTCACAGCTTGATAGCCCTAGTAAACTGACTCCCCAAGCAATTAAGGAACTAGAGCTAGTTGAACAAAAAATACAGGAAGCTCAGACACAATGTGTAGATCCTTCTCAACCTTTGCAGATTTTAACTTTTTCCACGCCACATTCACCTACAGCAGTTATAGTACCACAAAATAATTTGGTTGAGTGGCTTTTTCTGCCCAATAATTTTGTTAAATCTCTTCCAATTTATGTGGAACTAGTCTCTGAATTAATATCAAAAGCTCATACCTGGGTTTACATCTCAGTGGACAAGAACCTAATCAAATAGTGGTTCCCCTTAAAAAACAACAAATTTCTCATCTCAATATTCATGATGAATCTTGGCAGGTTGCCATTGGCGATTTCTGTGGAATTATTGATAACCATTATCCTAAAAATAAATGTTTCAGTTTTTACAAAAAACTAACTGGATTTTACCCAAAAAGCTCTGACAGGAGCCCATCCCCCAGGGAGTTACAGTTTTTACTGATGGATCTAACAATGGCAAGGCAGCAATTGTTAGTGAAAAAGGACGTCAGCTTGTACAAACTAATTGTACCTCAGCACAAAGAGCTGAACTTGTGGCTGTTTTAACCGCATTGCAAAATTATTCTGACCCTTTGAATATTGTTTCTGATTCGGCTTATGTTGTTCATACAGTACAGAACATTGAGACGGCATCTCTATCATGTAATTCAAGTCCATCTCTTCAAATTTTATTTAATCAACTCCAGCAAGTTGTGAGAAACAGTCAACATCCATTTTTTATTACTCACATCCGCGCTCACACGGCCCTCCCAGGTCCGATGACTTGTGGTAATGCTATTGCAGATTCCCTAGTAGGGAGCGCTCAGGTTGCTGAGGCAACCCACTTTCACTCCCTGACCCATACCAATGCTGGCGGTCTCCGTTCTCGATTTCCAATTACTTACAAACAAGCCAGACACATAGTTCAAACTTGTCCAACCTGTGAAATTCTTAATGCTCCTCAAGAATGTCCTGAAGGAGTAAACCCTCGGGGTCTTAACCCTAATGATATTTGGCAAATGGATGTAACTCATGTCCCTTCCTTTGGAAAATTATCGTTTGTACATGTCACGATTGATACTGCTCCTGGCTTTCTTGTGGTGACAGCTCAGACTGGTGAGGTGAGAACCACAGCTCATTCTTGTCGTCATTTATTAACTTGTTTTTCTATCATGGGCCTTCCAAAAACTATTAAAACAGACAACGGGCCTACTTACATCAGTTCTAAGTTTGCCAATTTCTGTGCTACTTGGCAAATTGCCCATACTACTGGGATTCCTTACAACACAGGGTCAAGCCATTGTAGAACGTGCTAATTCAACCTTAAAGAAACAATTACAAAAACAGAAAGGGGGAGACATGAAAGAAACTCCTCAGGTACAATTAGCAAAAGCCATGTTCACTTTAAATTTTTTTAATTCATCTGGTTCAAGCACAGAACCGCACCTTGGACGAACTGCAGCTGAAAGACGTTTTAATAACAGCCCAAGAAAATTAGAAAATGTTCCTATATTTGGAAAGACATTCAAACCAATCAATGGAATTTAGGGACTCTGTTGACATGGGGATGAGGTTTTGCTTATATTTCTCCAGGTGCTGAAGACCGTCCTTTGTGGGTACCTGGCCAGTGTGTCAAACCTTACCATGAGCGACACGCCCAAGAAAAGAAAGCCGATATGGCCGAAGATTGCAAGATATGATTGGCCTCCTAATTGGCCTGTAGTGGAGGATACTCAACCCTCAACACCTCCAATGATTGAGATGTCTAATCTCTCATTTCAACCAGCCCACCCGAGGCCAACCGCTCCTTCGGCTTTTCGTGTAATTACTCCACGAACAAGGAGTGCTCCTCTACCTACTTGGGGTCAACTGAAAAGGCTGGCTCTAGTAGCTGAACATCGGCTGTCAGAAGAAAATGTTCCAAAAACAGAAGCCAACATGCTATTATCTATGATGGCAGTTCTTACTGTTGTAAGTTGTTTTCCAATTGGTGTTGCTGCCGATAATTTTACTTATTGGGCTTGCTTACATACCCAGTCCTCCTTTGCTAACTCCTGTAACTTGGAATGATGATCCTCCTCTGATTTATCTTAATGATAGCTCCTAGTTCCCTAGGACCTGAAGATCCTAGAGGACCGGAGTTTCCTGAGGAGGAAAGGCAAAAATTTACTCTATCTGGCCATTCCTCTCTAGGTTATTTACATGCTCCTATTTGCATTGGCTCTGTTCCTCTGTGTCTCCCTCTTTTGGATCAAGCCTGAGCTATTCTCAGTGGAAAGGAGAATGACACTTTTAAGGAATTGTT
Organism: Hipposideros armiger; assembly: GCF_001890085.2. Taxonomy (NCBI): domain Eukaryota; kingdom Metazoa; phylum Chordata; class Mammalia; order Chiroptera; family Hipposideridae; genus Hipposideros; species Hipposideros armiger. The sequence goes on from NW_017732589.1 coordinate 14,734, forward strand.
TATGATAACAGGAAAAGGATTTGTTACTCAGCAAATTAGCACCCATAGCTTCCCTCTTCCAATCCCTACTTGTCCTTTAATAAATCACTGGGACAAGAATCAATCTTGAATTCATTGGGAGGAATGTCGTGGAAGTATAGAGTAATAATTAATAATTCTTATGAAACTATAGTTGATTGGGGTCTCTTTGGGACTGCCATTCATGCCTGTTCCTGTAAAAAATGTTCAGAACATCAGCAATTAAGGGAACAGATAGCTGAATATGATTTTCCTAGAAATTTTGAATCTCCATTTAACATTTCTATTTTTCGGAAGGATAGGGCTCTAGCCCCACTTCAATTAAGGATGATTACACCCATTCTGGGTTCTTTTCAAAGGACCTTATGGAAAGTAACTTTAAGTATTGGACCTAATAAAATATGGAAAAGAAATCTTACTAAAAATACCAATAAAAATTTCACTTTCTGGTTTAAAAAAACAGAAAATATATATCTACAAGTTTGCCTTAAATTCTTTTGTTTTCTTGACAGGATAATTTACTATTAATCAAACTGCAAAATTGGTTGAATGCCCTCAATGTCATTTATATACCTGTCTTAATTCCTCTATTTTTGGGACTTCCCATGACCAGATTATGATACTCAGGCGAAGACGTGGACTATGGCTTCCCATTCAAGCCTCGAGGGTATGGGAAGATTCTCCAACTGTTCATATTATTTTACAAATTCTTCATAAGATCTTACATAGAACCAAAAGGTTTATT
>NW_017732589.1:15576-27012 GCF_001890085.2 Hipposideros armiger
GTATAATAGCTATAACCACTGTTGCTGCTGTCTCTGGAGTGGCTCTTCACCAGACGGTGCAGACTACTCAATTTGTGCAACAATGGCATGAAAATGCAAGTAAAACTTGGAATCAGCAATTGACAATTGATCAAAAGATCAGCATACAGCTGGCTGATTTAGAAACAACTGTTGTTTCTCTTGGAGATCAATTGGAAAGTCTCCAGACTATGATTACCTTAAAATATGATTGGTATATCTCCACTTATTGTGTAACTCCTTTTTCTTACAACAAGACATGTACCCCGTGGTCTGAGGTACGATCTCATCTTTTGGGACATGTGCCCAACCTGACTGTAGATATTCTGCAGTTGCAACAAGAAGTGGATCAGATGTCATCTGCTGATTTCCAGCTCCTCCTGAGAGAGGATGCCCTTTACGTGGCTGCAGAAGGATTGTCTACTCTGAACCCACTCACATGGGTGAAAAATCTCGGTGGAGGTTTTCCTGGTGCTTTTGCACTCCTATTAATCATTCTATTTCTGTTTTGTCTAGTCCTCCAGTGTGGACAACAAGCCCTCCGGTGGGCCATAGATGAAGAAACTGCAAAGTCCGTGTTTCTCCTTCTACAAAAACAGAAAGGGGGAGATGCTGCCTTACAGCTATGCCCCCCCCCACCCCGTACTAACCCCTGACCTAATGAGGTCCTGAGGAAGTGTCTCGGAACGCTGAGATCCAATAGAATGATATTGGTAAAGCTTCCTCTAAGGGGTGTCTTGGAATGCTGAGACACGATGGAATCATATCGGTCATCTCCCTTATTTGGATGGACACGGTACAGCAATGCTGTCCAGGGGGTTGTGCAGGCTGTATGAAGGCATCGTACATGTTGGAATACAATGGGAGCTGGCTAATGGAAAACAGCCCTAAGGCACGTAGCACACGGATCTTTGAGTCATTCAGTTTTACTTCCTTGAAATTTTCTCAATAAAAGCCATGCATTGGCCCGATTCGGGGCTCAGTCCACGAGGCTGATGCCTCCTGGTCCCGCTTTAGCTTTATCTCTGTCTCTTGTGCTCTTTAACTCTGCGTCGCCCCTCTCCCTTCCCATTGCCCTTGCCACGCAGGACATGACAACTGTAGCTTTGTAGTAAGTTTTGAAATTGGGAGTGTGAGTCTTTCTACTTTGTTTTTCTTTTTCAAGATTATTTTGGATATTCTGAGTCTTTTTCATTTTTATATGAATTTTAGGAGTAGCTTATCAATTTTTGCAAAAAAAAAATCAGCTGGGATTTTTAAAAAGATTGTGTTGAACTTATTTGGGAAATAGTGCCATGTTTGAGGTAAAATACATCATTTTATAGGCAGGTTTCTGAATTCTGTCCAGGATGATGATGTGAAATGTGGGACCAGATACAAGAGTAGTCCATTGAACAGGCTAAAATTAGAGCCTTCTATGAAGGCAATATAGTTTCTGCTTGAGGTTGTGAATTATTTTAAAGTGACATTGTATTTATATATTTTTGACCAGGCAACACAACTATGAGGATGTTAAAACAGACATTCTGTAAGACATCTAGACACAACAGATGACAGATCCCTGTGTCCAGAATTGGTAAGGCACATGAATGTGAGAACTAACCTTTGTACCCTTCAGCCAAATCAGAGGTATAAAAGGTGGAAAAGGGAGGAATACGGGGCAGTTTTTGAAGACAATCCTTTGATGAGAGTTGATGTTAAGTGTGAGTCACCTGCTCTACTTCCACTAACCAGGGTGGGAGGTATATCTCACATGCTTCCTGAGGTTGGGAGACACAGGCCTGGGGCTTACCCTAGCCTGGAACTCTCCAGAAGCCTTGGGAGCAGGATAGAGGGACTGGTGAAATGGGTCCTCACTCTCAGGGTTTACCAGAGCCAGAAAGGGTCTTTCAGGAGAGAACCAGTGTGGAGTCATCTTGGACTTGACCCACCTGGAGGGAGAGGATTGCTCCTTCCTAGAAGCTGGAGGTGAAGGTCAAAAGGAATCTCACAGGATTAGAGGTGCATCTGCTCTGGTTAGTGGAACTTTAGGAGAGCGATCCCCAGTGATGTGGTCACCCAAGAGGCCACCAAGGTCCGTGAGAAAGGATGGCAGCTCCATTCACAGTCAGGACAGAGAGCCTACTTCCTCCCTCAACAGCATGAGTGTGCCTTCCTCTCCCCTCACCACTCATTTTTTCCTCCCTTTTCTCCATCCCCAGGGTCTGACATTGAGTGGCTGCAGCAGACCCTGAGTTGGGCAAGGGAGCTCTGCACAGGGCAAGTCTGTGTTCTTGGAGTGGATATCTGACTTCTGATCTGAGATTGTGTTTAAAACTGCAAGTGACAGTAGGAAATGCCTGTCACTGAAGAGTGAGCAGAGAAGCCAGACTCTCCTGAGACAGGGGCAGGTCATCCTGGTGGAATAAACTGTGATTGGGAGGCAAAATCAAAAGAAACAACATTGCATTCTTGTTGCACCGCCAGTTGTGCTTGCTCAGTGTTCTGGAAGGTCTAAAAGAATGCAGAGTGAAGAGTAAGTCCCCTTTGGTACTGGCCCATCCCCACCTTCTGTGCCCTCCCCAGAGGTGGCCAAGCCTTATGAGTCCTTCCTGAGACAGAGCAATGGATCCCACCGGTGGTATCACTTTACACCTAATTTTCTCTACAATTTTTAGGGTGACCCCAGGTTTGAATTTATGTAATATTTCACCACTTTGCATTTGACCTTTTAGACCAGTGGTTCTCAATCTGTGGGTTGTGGCCCCTTTGGGGGTCGAATGACCCTTTCACAGGGGTTGCCTAAGACCATTGGAAAACAAAAAGATATTTACATTATGATTCATAACAGTAGCAAAATTACAGTTATAGAGTAGCAACGAAAATAATTTTATGGTTGGGGGTTCCCACAACATGAGGAACTGTATTAAGGGGTTGTGGCATTAGGAAGGTTGAGAACCACTGTTTTAGACCCTCACAGAGCAAATCTTAACCCAACATAAGGCAAATTTCTTGATCAATGTCCCATGCATCCATGTGTCAGACATAAAAACCTCATGCACTCCTCAGTGTGATCTGAAATTTTAAAATAATGAAATTGGTATTTATGGTAGCAAAAATTTTAAAGCAACTAAATTCTACTGCTGAAGTTTTATTTTCTAGCTTTACTCAGCAGATCTCCCCACCCTTTGAGAACGAAAGAGATCAAGACAAGTCATGGGGTTTGAAAGGTAGGTGAGAAAGTAATCTAAGAGCAAAGAAGGAAATAAGAGAAACAGATCTTGTTTTTAATTTTGTTTTGTTTAATTTAATTTAATAATTTAATTTTTGCCCTCACCAATGGTGGATGCCTGAAGTGATAGTAGGCTTCTTGTCCATGGTGCTTTGTGGTTGGCCAGAGGGAGAAAGCCTGGGAGAATGAATGATCTTCCCTTAAGGGTCTTTTGGTGAGTCTCCCACAGCCTGTGGCACCACACTGGCCTGAAATTAGACTAGGAGGACCCTGAGTAGCTCTAGAGCCATCTGACTTCTCAGCATTCACAGGGCCCACCAGGGCTGTTGACTGGAACCTTCCACCCTCAGGAGATTAAGGGTGAGGCTCAAACACCTGCATCCAATCCCTACTCCAGCACTGCTTGTCTGAATGGCCCTTAGCAAGTTATTTAACTGCCTCTGAACCTCGGTTTCTGAATCTGTAATATGGGGGAATGATAACAGCACATGAGAGTTAAATCAGTCCAAGTGCTGAGAAAGGACCTGGATGGAGACGGAGCTCAGGAACGCCAGCTGTTGGCTGTAACCATTCAGTTAGTGTGGAAAGACTTGCGTAATTCAGGTCTTGTGTGCCACACTCCTGCCTGCCACCCAACATGCTCTCAGTTGTTTCCCCCCATTTCTTGGTTTAGGGGATGAGAACTATTTCTATTGTCTATTCTTAGAAAAAACAGGAAGTTCGACTGGCTTCTGAGGTTAAGACGGTTAAAGCCCCATGGCAGGTTCTGGCTCTTGTGCAGTATGTTTGCTTCCTATAGTTGCTGTTACCAGTCACCTCAAGCTTAGTGGCTTAACAAATACAAACTTATCTTGCAGTCATGCAAATCAGAATTTTACCTGGGTCCCAGATGTGGACAGGGCTACAATCCTTTTGGGGAGCTCTCAGAAAACATCTGTGACCTTGCCTCATCCCACTTCTAGAAGATGCCCACATTTTTTGGCTCTGACTTCCTCCCTCCTTCTTCAAAGTTAGCAATAGCAGGGTCTTCTCAGATAAACACACTCCTCTCTTCTTCCATCCTTGCATCCCTTTCTCTCAGCTGGAAATGTTCTCTTTTAAGAACTCGTGTGGCTAGATTGGCCTCAGTTGGATAATGCAGGATACTCTTCCCACCTCAAGGTCTGTACCATTTTTTTTAAAAGATTTTATTGGGGAATTGGGAAAGGGGAACAGCCAAGTTGTTGTCCTTCAATCTTAGTTGTGGAGGGCACAGCTAGCTCAGCTCCAAGTCCAGTCGCCATCCGGCCACCCACCGACAGCTCATGGCTGTAGCAACCTTGTTGTTAGGAGCACATGCTCTCACCAGCTGAGCCATCCTGCCACCTCTTGGCAGCTCAGCAGCAGCTCAGCTCGGGTGCATCTCACTGGCCCATGTAGGAATCAAACCGGCAGCCCTGTTGCTCAGAGGTTGCTCTCTTAACCAACTGAGCCACTTGGCTGGCCCCATCAAGGTCTGTACCTTTAATCACACTTTCCATGTAAGGTAATAGTCACAGGTTCTGGGGGGTCAAGGCATGGACATCTCAGGAGGAAGCATACAACTTGGCCTGCGAAGTTCTGGACTCCAGTCAGCCCTGGCATGAGATGGGACTTCAGGCCAAATCATTGAATTCACTCTCTCCCTCTCCTTAGTTGTAAAATGATAATCAGTGTCACCGATGATCTCAGTGACACTAGGAGAATTAAAAAGACCAAGTCTGAGACAGCTTCTGGCCAGTGCATAGCCCACGTCACACACTCCACCAATGCTTCTCGAAGCCCCTGGAATAATACACTCAAGAGCCCTCTAAGAACTGGAAACACCATTCAGATCCAAGTTATTCTGGTGAATGTGGACAGGCCCTGCTTGTAGAGAAGAATCTTGAATTAGGATTTTTAAAAGGATATTTGTTTTAAAAGCAATTTGATTTAGCTGAAATGCTATGAGTTCAAAAAGATCAAGTGAATAATCACACTTCAGAAAACTCATTAAAACTGTGTTTAAAGTAATAAATTTCAGTTTTGCATTTGGTCTGTTACCTCCATGGGTGGGCAGGGCTCCTACAAGTAGGAACTTTCTTGGGATTTGGCTCTGTGCCACATTCCTAATTGCACACATTGACGAACAGTAATTGAAAATGTCTTCACTCCATGCTGGGTGCATCCCCGGAGGCTCCTCTTAGGAAGAATCAACAGTTTGTGGGCAGAGGAGGCCTGGGATTTCAGGCCACTGGTTCACCACATGACCACACCCCTTCACTCTTCACTCTGGAGCTGGCTGCTCTCATCTAGGCCATTAAGTGTAAGAGAAGGGCTGAAGAGAGAGAGGTATTAAGCACCTGGTGCTTTGGCTGCCATGGTCTCCCATCTTTCTGTCCTCATTCTTCTTTAGGTGGCCTCTGATGACAATATGGTGCCACTGAACACTTCCAGAAATCACATATTTTTTCCTTTGAGATTTAAAAATGAATATACACACATGAACACGTGTGCAAGTACACACACACACACACACACACACACACACACACATAACACACATGCACCAAGGCCAGGCCTCAGACCCAGAGATTGATTTCATTGGTCTGGAGTAGGGAACCAATATTATTATTTTTTAAACTAAACACACACACAAAACCCTTAAAAACTATGAGCACATATTTGTGGTAGTCACTCCATCAAACTTAGACGACAAGCAACACTTTACATCGTTTACAAATGTTTTTTAGAATCGAATTGATAGGGAAGTATCTACCAGCCATGGAACCATACACGTTCAATAGCGACCCAGCAACTCACAAAAATTTGTTTTTGGTGGCAGCAGCCTCCCAGAAGCCCACATGGCTGGACAAGTGTAGTCCTGTTTGGTTAATTGAATCATAATGACAGGATTTACTATAGCTTAGAGCTCGCTGTGTCACTACCGTACACTGGCTACCCAATGGGGGTCCCGCTCTGTGTGTGTGTGTGTGTGTGTGGGGGCATCTACACAGTTGAATCAGGGGATCCTGCCCTCTGCCCTCAAGTGAGGTCTCCAATGGGGAAGGCTGAGGGGTGGGAGGCAAGTGAAGGGGATCAGGCTGCTTTTGTCCCTGTTTGGGTGGCCATGCTCATATCAAGGTGGCCCTCTCCACAAGATTCCTTCCCCTGGAACCGCAGGGCCCAGGGGTGGTCATAGCTCCACTGTCACTAGCCCATGTAACTCCCCATGGCATATTTTCACATAATCTCTTTATTAAGTTCTCCTCCAACTACCTTAGTGAAAACTTTTTATCTTCTTCCTTCTAGGACTCCAGCAGATACCATTGGAATGAAGGATGTGGTGGGCTTTGTCTCTGAGACCTACTTCAGTATATGTTTCCCCAGGAATCCTCATGCAGGCTGACAGGGAACATATCCCCCAGTGCTCATGGTGGTGGGCTGTGGCAGGGAGTGGGGGCAGCCCACATGCTGATTTGGGGAAAGTGGATAATTAAAGCTGGGGGGGTGCATGCTCAGAAATACATGGGTAGGGCTAAAAACCATGGTGTTGAAGGGGGAAAACCAGCGGGAGATAGTACAGAATTATTTATGTTACCTAAAATATGCACACACACACAACACTGCAACGGGAGAAGCTCTTTGACACCTAATACACACGAGTGTGGGGAAGGGAGAGGGAAATGGAGAGGCAAGAGGCTCTGAAGGTGAGAGCAGAGCAAACAAGAGAAGCTTCTCACACAGGCTGATGCTAATTATAGCCTATAATTAAAGAGTATGATGAACTCAACTCACTTTACCTAAGGTTAAAAAATGCATGTTATAAAGACATGCTAGCTTGTTACTACTGTTCTGCTGTAGTCCCAGTCACAAAATACCTGAATGGGGTTCTTAAGAAATATCTTTCTCAATAATTTTATTGCTTTTGTGTTTTACAGGATGCTTGATTTTACCCAAAGAACCTGGACTTAATTCCTCCACTCTGTGCTATGGCAAAACCTGTGTTACCATGGTTTCTGAAAACAAAATTTCAATTAACAGATGGAGCTACTGAGAGAAAAGCATCTTACTGGTATAGAAATTTGGAGCAGAATTAAGGCTAAAATAAACACATTTTAAAAAGTCCTACCATTTAGAATTATTGTGAATTACAGCCAACAGTATGGTGGTGTACTAATTATTGTGTTAAATGTTCTTAATTGATATCTATCTCTATCTATCTATCTATATATATATATATCTTGAAAATTAGCAAATTCATACCAATGTTTAATTTACAATATTTTTTATTTTATCAATAATATTTTTAAACTTGGAGAGTGTTGGATAGAGGTAGATGAAATATGGAAACTTATTTAGAATTCACTGTGGATTATAAACTATTGAAACATTTTGAAAATGTTGAAATAAATGAATGGTGATCATCTAAATCATCACCAAAATTTAAATTCTGTTATCTTTGTAGAGTATTTTAAACATTGGAAAATTACAAGGTGTCATATAAAGTCAGTGTTTTGTTATTACTCACTATCTGTTCTTCCATGGTAGTATTAGTTTAGGTGGGTTCATGGCTGCCCAGAATAAAGACTACATTTCCCGCTGTCCCTTGCAGCTACATGTGATCACATGACTATGTCTCAACTCAGGTAAGACTATTTCGCCATCTTGGAGCCTTCCTTAAGATCCAGCAACCTGCATTCCTTGCTTTCTGGAATGTGTGTACTGCTAAACCTTCTGAGCTTGGTTTATTTGTGTGTAAGAGAAATCAACTTCTACCTGAGGTAAGCAAAAACTGTCAAGTATGTCACTTGCAGAGGAGCGCAATTCTAACTATTGCAAGTTGTTTCATATATTTAGTAGGTTTGAGACTTCAAAGGAGCAGCTGGTATACTTGACAAGTTCTCACAGACGAATCCATTTCATGTTGTGGTCCTAGGTGTCAAGACTCCAGGTTGGTGCTGCATTCTGTTCTCCTACCTTCTCGTGACACCTACTGTGGGGCTTTGGAGCATGGAAAGAAGCATGCAGTTATGTAAGGGTGATGGTATATTTTGCAAGATTTAACAATCTAGTTTATTTTTCTATTTTCTTCTTTTCATTTCCTTCCCCTCATCCCTGATTCACTAGCTCGGTTTTTCCAAGGTTGCATGCATACTTCATTAACCTGGTTAATTGCCAGACCATAGACTTAAAAGAAACTGTTTCAGCCCGTAGACCTCTAGATGCCAATAACCAGGCTGCACCTTGCTTGCAACTTTCTAACGGGTGATGCTTGAGTTGCCCCTATGATCAGGTCCAAGATGACATTATCTCAGAAGGAATCACCGTAGGATGCGTTTTTCAGGACGTCAGCACCCAAAAATTGCCTGACTCACTCCCCCTTTCTATTGTCCTGCTTCTTCTTTTGTGCCTATAAAGCCTTCTGGCTATTCTAGGAATGAGGAAGATGGCCTTTAAGACAGAAATCCACCGTCTTTCCAGAATGCCAACATTTTGAATAAACCTCCTTTTCTTTCCACCAATCCTTGTCTCTCTCTCGCACTTTGACTTTTGTGCGACAAGCAGCCAAATCAGGGTTTTTCAGTAACAGTTATGTTTGGGGTCAGGACCAGTGAACAAGATGAATCTGTGTCATAATGGATCCATTTAGAAAAGCAATAATTTGCATTCGATAGAATTCATCCACATCCCACTTTATTCTGTTACCCAGAAAATCTTTGTTTTACTGCAATGCTGCAGCCAGTCTTAATGTATCCCAAACAAAATGCACGATCTTCCTCTGACTGGTCCTCTCCAGTGCTTTCTATATGACACAGGACATGGCCTGCATCTGGTGAGGCAAGCCAGAAATATAAGCATCATTCTCAGTCACAAGTCCCCCTACCCTCCACATCGTGACTACCTCCTGAACCTATCCTCTTTTCTCCAATTCTGCCTCCTGCTAGGTTCCTCAAATCCTCTCTCATCCATCTCTGATCTGTCTCCACACAGTGCATGGTGGCCACGTCATTCTCCACTCAAAGCCTTTAAAGGCTTCCGTGTAGGATCAAGATCCAAATCCCTCTGTGTCCAAGAAGGCTGCTTGTCCTGCTGACCTTTGGGATCTGTTGGCCTTATGCCCCTCTGCCTTTCTGCTCACCAGCTACACTGGCCTGTTTCAGTTCTCCCTGTGCTCTGGGTCCCTCCTGCTTCAGGGTCTTTGCACATACTGCTCCCTCTTCCAGGAACACTGCTCCTCACTGTCATGTCTTTCAGATCTAAACTGCCACATCACTTCCTCAGGGAGTCTTTGCTGTTACTCCAGATGAGCTATGGTCCCACTGTTAACATGCTTTCAGGGAGGGGCCGTTTCAGTCTTTGCTCATCATTTTATTACTGGTACTTAGAACTGAACCGGGCATTTAGTCTGTGCTCAATGAAATGTTTGTTTGAAAAATGTGGAATGACACCAAGCATTAACATCATCATTGTTTTCCCTCATATTTGTAGTGTGAGGGAGCTAGATGAGGGGAGATGTAACTTAGCTATTCAACACCAGGCCTGCACTGTACCAAGTGGTTATACTTTGTGGAAATACAGTTTGGTAAATCTAATTGGTGTTTACCTATGGGTATACCCATATTCTTATTTCAAAGAACTCCATTTATCCTATTCCTTACTTCTTCTGTAACTCTAGATTATTATATCCGATGGCCTTCTCAACATCTAAATGCATGCCTTCTCTTCTCACCCAGAGTGAACCCAGCACTCCCTGTGGCCTCTGAGACCCTGTATGCCCAGCCCCAACTGACCCTCTGATTTCAGGTCTTACTGTGCTTTCCTCTGTCTAGCCCTTCCTTGAGCAAGTGAAATGCTCTACTCGGGGACTTTGCATCTGCCATCCATGTGATCTGGGATGCCTTTTGTCCAGACTTCTACCAGCAATTTCCCTCGGCTTCTCTAGAGTGCCACTCCATGTCCAGCAGGCTTTCCGTGGATACCCAACCTGAAGTCACATGTCCTCCCCGCTGTAGCACATCTGAGGCCCACTCTTCGGTTTATTTCCTGTCAGCACTCATCACTACCTATCACACTAGATATTTTACCTACATATTTGTGAGGTCTGGGCTATCCTGTTGTGTCCTCATGCGTGGTACTAAACAGGTGCTTGTCAAGGGTGAGTTGGAAAACAGAAACCACTCTGCATATTTCCAACAGAATGGGATTTAAAGCAAGGTGGTGGACAAGAGCTGAAGGAATGAAAGTGAGGAGCTCAGAAGGTGCCATGCAGAATCATGAAGCAATAACATGCTGTTCTGGGCTTTGTGGCCTGTGGCAAATTCCAGAGCCACGTGAGCAGCTGCAGGAGCCTCATCTGTACTGGTCTGCACTGGCCTGAACTGGTCTGTACTGGTATGCACTGGCCTATACTGCTATGCACTGGTGTATACTGGCCTGTACTGGTCTATGCTGTTATGCACTGGCCTATACTGGTCTATGCTAGTTGATCCTGGTCGGTACTGATCTATACTGGTCTGCACTGGGCACTGTATTCCATAAATAATTGTCAAATGAATGAATTAATGCAAACGTGATGAGGAGTGCTATATAAGTGACAAGGAGCAAAAGTAAAACTGCAATATATCATTCATACATCTCTGATATGATAAATCCTTTAGGGCCCAATCTCCTCTTGACCAGGTCACACTGGACCCAGAGCAGAGAGGCGGAGTTGACTTGTTTCTGGGTGGTGGAAGGAAGCATGGGGCTGCCTCAGAAAAAGGTGGACCTCAGCAGCTTGTGCCTAACCTCTGAGGACCTATGTTTTTTGCATGATATATGTTGTCACATCTAGTCTTTGAGCACCAAAATTCTGCTGACAAAGGAAGGTTTTACACAGTGGTTTGGGCCCTCTGCCAGCCACCCAACCCAAGCAACTGCTTTCCAACCTCTCTCAGCTGTAGTATTTATTTGTGTAATTACTTGATCAATATTTTGAACTTGTCATTATTTTGTCAAAAAGAGTAGAAAACTAAAAGAAATGACAGTGTTAGTAATCTTGAGATATCACTTTTCATCTACCATATTCATAAAGATTTAAAAGTGGGATGACACACTGTGGGGTGAGGACATGATGAAACAAGCATTAGACATGCCATCAAGCTAAAGTCTGTGGAAGGTACCTTTGCAATATCTACTGAAACTGCTAATACATTTTATCTGGAGAT
>NW_017732589.1:28907-29718 GCF_001890085.2 Hipposideros armiger
CCAGAGATCGGAAGAGTTTTTAAGGGTAATTGAAACTTATTGTTCCTGGTCACCTAATTTAGGAATAGTAGACTTAAAAGCATGGGAGGAAATCGGTGAGGAACTCCTTGACTTACAGTATTCAGGTGTTACTCTCTCGGCAACAATTTGGATTACTTGGCGGATAGTTCGGTCAGTTTTAGAGCATTTACAAACAGACGCGGAAGATGAAGAGGAGGATGAGGAAGAAGGCTATAATTCACCTTCAGTCCGTTTAGTTCGCCTCTACCGCCACCGTCAGCTATGGCGAGGGAGAGGGGACATTTCAGGCCGCAGGAGGAAAGTGCTAACCCTTTCCTCCCGCCACTCACCCCCCTCCCCCTCCTAGGAGAGATTCACAGATGCAGCTTTCCGCAGTAGAAAGAGCCATTAGGCAGACGCGTCTGGAGGGCGATTTGGAAGCTTTAGCTTTTCCTGTTATACTTCATGAGCATGTTAGATCTGGTACAGATCCTCAAAACCCAAATGGAGTTTATGAACCTCAGTATGAGGCTTTTCCTTTTAAGATATTGACACCTTAAAAAAAAAGTTACAAAAACAGAAAGGGGGAGATAATAAGGACCCTCCACAGATAAAAGATATCCAAACTAATCAATGGCATTTAGGAGCCTTATTAACTTGAGGACTAGGTTTTGCTTGCATTTCTCCAGGTCCAGAGGAGCGGCCTTTGTGGGTGCCTAGCAGGTGTGTCAAACCTTATCATGAGCGACGGCTCAAGGAAGAGAAAATAAACATGGATAGCAGACATAGAACCTCCAGTGTTCCAAATGTC
>NW_017732589.1:32693-34045 GCF_001890085.2 Hipposideros armiger
CCTCAGAGACAGTGGCATGCAGTTAGTAAAGCCCTCAGGCTGGGGGAGTTAAGACAGGCAGACCCAGGAGAAAATATTGGTATCAAAAATGGGCCACAATTTTGCAGGTTTGGGGTTGGGCTGATAGGAGGCAGTGCTTTGCAGTCATGCTTTGTCAGGGAGGAAAAGCTTCCCTTCACCCTCCTAGGTTATTTTGGCTGGGCTAATAAAGTGACATGAGACAGATTATCAGGAGAAAAACAAATTAACATTTAATAACATGTATATCTCCTCTATATATGGGTGAGATCCAGGAACACTGGGTAACTCACCAAAGTGTCAGAAGCCACCACCTTAAATACCAGCTTCAGCTAAAGACAAAAGGTGATGTTGGGGTGGGGAGTCAGTTATGGGAGGTGACCAGGAAAATCACAGTAAATAAGGGTCAGGTTGTTCTGCAGATTTAAGTCCCTCCCTTTAGCCTTTATAATGCAGGGAGGTCAGGTACAGTGAGGGAAACACCCTTACAGATGGAGATTTCCCTTACAAATGTAAAGGTCCTTTACAAAGGGGAAACTTCTACTAGGTTTTTAGAACTTCTCCTTTGTCTGTTGTTTCTTAAAATTAACCAGCATAAAACACTCAATATTCTAAAGATGCACATTTTGGGGTGGCAAACTGTTCCCCGTCAGCTGTTCCTCCTAAGGTCCTCTCTGCTATCGGGGAACAATGCAGTGTGACTAGAGGAGGCCAGGCTACTCCTACAGGAGGGAGGCCAGTAAGGTGTCAGTTTACTCAGTACCAGGAGGTCAGGAATTAAAGTTTGGCAAAGGTAACACCCTGTTTCTGGAGTATTTCACCTAGCTATGCAGTTAGGTTGATCCAAGCACATGGTTGTCTTCTCATGAGCCTTGACACACCTAGCCAGTAGGGGTTAGAGAGGGAAAGCTGCCCTGACATAGCTGGAGGTCACTCCAAGACACTGGCCACTTACATGCTTCTGGTCATTCACTGCGGGGGGTGGTGGGTGTGCCTTCTGTAATGGGCAAGCTGTGTTTACATTAGGAAATGGTTTCTTCAGCTATGCAGTGACACAGCATGGTAAATTGCGTGGGTCTATGAATATGTGTGTGTTATTAAAGATGAACGGTGAGCCAAAATAGTGTAACTGCACATGAGCTTCATTTCTTGAGCAGGCATTCTGCTTTAATCCACACCAGCTTTGTTTAGCCTGCTAGAACTATGACTCCCTTGAATTCTTTCTCCAGATCCTCCTACCTGTGTTATACTGTATGTCCACTCCTTCTAATCATTAAGCCCTTAGGACATTAAGTTCTGGTTGAAATCGGAGGCCAAACGAGTCCAGGGCTCGT
>NW_017732589.1:34880-35715 GCF_001890085.2 Hipposideros armiger
AGGGCTCGTGCTGCCTGCGCCATGCAGCCAGTAGACCGACACAGGAGTTGGGGCATAGAATTTGCACTTATTGTCAGATCACCAGTGGTCTGAGAAGGCAGTGGGTTAACCCCTCCAAAAACTGCCTTACAGGGCCGACTGGGTGGCACAATTGGTTAGAGCATGAGTTCTGACAACAGTGTCTCTGGTTTCATTCCCTCATGGGCCAGTGAGTTGCACCTGAGCTGAGCTGCCGCTGAGCTGCCAATGGGAGGCTGGATGGCTCAGCCCATGAGAGCACATACTCTTAACAACAAGGTTGCTGGTTAGACTTCTGCATGGGATGGTGGGCTGTGCACCGCCCCCCAACTAGATTGAAAATTGAAAGTGGCAACTGGACTTGGAGTTGAGCTTGTGTCCTCCACAACTAAGATTGAAGGACAACAACTTGAGTTGGAGCTGATGGGTCCTGGAAAAACACAATGTTCTCCTTCCCCAATTCCCCAACACTGTTCCCTTCCCCAACTCTCCAATAAAACCTTTAAAAAAGCAAAAACAAAAACTGCCTTACATTAGACTAGCCTGGGATATTTAAGGGAAAATCTGGGTATTCCTCCAGAGGGTATGTGATGGTTCTGGGGATCTGCATGGAGCCTCCTCTCTGGTGATGTGGCTCTCTAATGTGGTCACCAACCCAGGAGCAGTGATGACAGTAACCTGGAAAGAATGCTAGGCCATAAAGGTTGTAATCTGCAAGCACAGGGAGGCATTGTGGCTAGTAAGCAAGCATAAGATTCAGGGTAATTATCTAAAGCAGGGAACTGGGACAGGGGACATCCTAAGCTCAGGAACTGAG
>NW_017732589.1:36660-53290 GCF_001890085.2 Hipposideros armiger
CGTCACCAGCGACTCACTGCAGCCCAGCTCCAGGTGGAGCTGTTGTTCACTACCTATAGAGGGCACAGTGTCACTGGCCCTCATGTGGGATCCGAACTGGGGCTCTGCTGCTCAGAGTTGGTGTCCCAAGCCAGCTCCTAACCAATACGCTACTCGGCCAGCCCTTTCCTGTAGTATTTTATAGCAGATCCCAGAAAACATATCATTTTCCATGTAGATATCTCAGTCTGTATATCTAATGGGATAATATTTCGACTCTGGGCTGCTTTTTTAAAATTAATTTTTATTTATTTATTTATTTTTAAGATTTTATTGGGAATTGAGGGAGGGGAACAGTGTTGGGGAATTGGGGAAGGGGAACAGACACGTTGTTGTCCTTCAACCTTAGTTGTGGAGGACGCAGCAAGCTCAGCTCCAAGTCCAGTCATGCCGCTCAGCTCAAGGTGCTGTGTTCAGTTAGTTGCGGGTGGGCGTAGCCACCATCCCATGTGGGAGTCGAACCAGCAGCCTTGTTAAGAGCTCACGCTCTATCCCCTGAGCTACCCGGGTGGCAGCTCAGCTCAAGATGCTGAGTTCAGTCTTTAGTTGCAGGTGGGCATAGCCCACCATTCAAACCGGCAGCCTTGTTGTTAGGAGCACATGCTGTCACCAGCTGAGCCATCCTGCCACCTGTTGGCAGCTCAGCTCAGGGTGCAGCATCACTGGCCCATGTGGGAATCGAGCCCGCGACCCTGTTGCTCAGAGCTCGCACTCTTGGGCAAGCTCTTAACCAACTGAGCCACTCGGCCAGCCATGGGCTGCTTTTTTGACGCTGCCTCCCTCAACCGGGCACGAATCCTCACCCTGTGCAAACAAGAAAGCCACTCCACCAAGTGTACATTAGGGCACCAGGAAGAGTTCTGGGAGACACAGCGGGCCATGGCCTGGGTAAAGGAGGTCGGGAGAGCCACCCACGGGGACCAGGGAGCTGACCCTGAACTGCCTGGTCCAGCCTTCCCGGACATGCACCCTTCCTTTGTTCACACCCATGCTCTGGATGGGGAAGACATGATGCAAGGGTATGGGAAGGGCTGCTAGGGAGCCAGCCCCTGGGTGAGCCTTATGGGCTCCTTCTAACTGTCTTGGATTCAGCCCCAGCCCCAGCCCCAGCCCTCCTACCTGACTCTGTTTTTAATCTGTACACTCAACACTTCACTCTATGAGTGCCTATGCAGCAGGAGTCTTCTTTATAAAAGAGATACCTTAAGTTGTACTTGGAAAGTAGATTTAAAATGGTGTCACATTGTGCCTACTTACTGTCCTTGCCCAGGGATCCCTGCAGAGTTTTTCAGGAGGCCTTTTAAAAAAACAAAAAGGAACATCTTAATAGAAACTAAGTTTCCTGCCAAATACAGCAATATATGCATTATTAAAGTACAGAAAACTTTTGTTCCTAATTTCAAGCCATTTTCTTTATCTCCACTGATTATAAGTTCTCATTTTCTTCATAATATAAAATCTTAATACTATATAATCCTAGTGATTTAGTTATCAGAAAATAGTTTCTATAAATTTGTGCAATTTCACCAGTTTTTGTGTTTAGATGTTCCAGGATTTATTTATTCTGGGAAAAGTCACTTGTGATGCCATCATATTGAAGTACAATTTCGATGTTATGAATTTTGTGTCCTCACTGTGGTGGGTGCACCTGCAGACCTTCCTTCTGGAAAGGGATCACCAAACCATTTCAGGTATACTGGGCAGGGGGTGTCAATCACGTGCTCTACCTTCCCCGCCATGGTGGGATGTGAGGCCTGGGCTGGCCAAACAGTTCTTTTCAGCAATTGATGTGGCTACTGGGAGAGATAGGGTTCTACTCTTCTCTCTGGCTGTCACTAATTGTAAACAATATCAGCCTAGAATTGCCACTGGCCATCTTTGCTCAAGTGGAGAGAGCTGGCCTGAGCTGGATGTGACAGAGAGGATGGCAGACCCAACAATGGAATAGATAAGTCATGCTGCCTCTGTTTGAAGCCCTAAGGCCCCCCCCCGCCCCGCCCACTCCTGGACCCAGAGCCACACTTTGGGTTCTCAACTATGTGAACCAATGAGTCACTTCCAGTTTTCCTTTGCTTAAGTAGTTGTCTTCCCCTCTCCCCTTTAATTGAACTTTAAAAAAGATTAATGGTGTTAAGATATACAGAACATAAAATTAACCATCTTAATTATTTTTGAGTACATAGTTCAATGGTATTAAGCACATTTATATTGCGCAACCATCACCACCACCATCTCCAGACCTTTTACATCATCTCAAACTGAAACTCCGTGCCGATTAAACAACTTTCCATCCCCTTTTCCCCAAGCCCCTGGAAACCACCATTCTATTTTCTGTCTCTATGAGATTGACTACTCTAGGGCCCTCATGTAAGTGGACTAATACTATATTTGGTCTTTTGTGACTGGTTTATTTTACTTTGCATAATGTCCTCAGGGTTTATCTATGTTGTAGCATGTGTCAGAATTTTCTTCTTTTCTTTAAGACTGAATAATATTCCATTGTATGTATATACCACATCGTGTTTATCCATTCATTCAACGATGGACACTTGGGTTCCTTCTACTTTTTGGCTATTATGAGTAATGGTGCTATGAACATGGGTGTATTACTAAATTTTTTATTTTAAGATAACTGTAGATTCACCTACAGTTGTGAGAAGTAATATAGAGAGATCACATGTACTGTACCCTTGACCCAGTTTCTCCCAATGGTAATATCTTGCAAAACAATAGTACAATATCACCAGGATATTGATATTGACATTGATATAATCCACTGATTTTATTCAGATTTCCTGTTTTGTACGTGTGTGTGTGTGTGTGTGTGTGTGTGTGTGTGTGTGTGTGGTTAGTTCTATGCAATTTTATCACATATGTAGGTTTGTGTATCCAGAAGATACAGAACAGTTCCATCACCACAAGAATCCCTCATGTTGTCATGTCAACCTAGTTCCCTCTCGCCCCCACCCTCCCTGCATTGTCTTTAATGACTGGTAACCACTAATCTGTTCTTTATTTCTATGATTTTGTCAGTTCTAGGATGTTATAGAAATGGAATCATAAAGTATGTATCCTTCAACATTGGCTTTTTTATTTCGCATACTTCTCTGATGATTCATCCAAGTTGTTGCTTGCACCAATAGTTCACTTGGAAAAAATTACTGAGTAGTATTCCATGATATTTCACAAGTGCCACAGCTTGACACCTGAGCTATTTCCAGATTTTGGCTATTACTAATGAAACTGTGATAAACATTTGTGTTCAGGTTTTGATGTGTATACACATTTTCATTTCTCTGAGATAAAATGCCCGAGAGTGCAAGTTCAGGGTCATATGCTAATTGCAAGTTTAGTTTTATAAGAAACTGCTAAACTGTTTTCCAGGGTAGCTGTACCATTTTGTATTTCCATCAGCAATGTATGAGTAATCCAGTTTTTCTGTATCTTCACCAGCATTTTGAGTTGTCACTAATTTTATTTTGATAGGTATGTAGCAATATCTCATTGGGGTTTTAATTTGCATTTCCCTAATGACTAATGAAACTGAATATCTTTTCATGTGCTTAACTGCTATCTGTATGTCCTCTTCTGTGAAATGTATATTCATGTCTTTTGCCCATTTTCTAATTGAAAACTTTTCTATTGTTAAGTTATATATCCCAGATACTAGTCCTTGGTCAGGTATGTGCTTTCAAATATTTTCTCCTAGCCTGTAGTTTATCTATATTCTCAATAGGCCTTTCAAAGAGCAACATTTTTTAATTTAGGTGAGGTCCAATTTATCAATGTTTCCTTTTACAGACTCTGTATTTGGTATCAAGTCTAATGACTCTTTGCCTAGTCCTGGATCCTAAAGATTTTCTCCTATTTTTTTCCCTAAAGGTTTTATAGGTTTATGTTTTACATTTAAGTTTATAATCCATTTGACCTCATTTTAACTTAATTACCTCTTTAAAGGCCCTATTTCAAAATAAGTTCACATTTTGTAGTGTTTGGGGTTAAGACTCCAACATATGAATTTTGGAGGACATAATTCAGCCAATAAAAATTGGAAAGAGTGGTCCTGACACTTTATTCTTCTTTAGAATAATTGTTTTGTTTATTCTAGTGTCTTTCACTTCCTGTATAAAATTTGAAATAAGCTTGTCTATATATACCAAAAAGCTTGCTGGGATTTTGATAGGATTGCATTAAATCTATAGATGAATTTTAAAAAACTTGACACTTTTACCATGTTGAGTTGTAGGGGTTCAGAATGAGTCACCCCAAGATGTGCCTCTGTATTATGTGGATTGTTTTGAGCTAATGGCAACTCTAGCTGAGTGTTCAAGAGAAACTTCTGCGCCTCCTTTAACTACCTAGAAGAACTTGAATTAGGGCCTTGTCCATAGTAAGAGAGTATAAGAGACAACCTTTTTTGACCTATCTATATAGTTGGGCAAACTATTAATTACTGAACACGTGCTCTCCCTGCAATGACCTCTGAAGCCCCAAGGTACATTACCTCATCCCTAGCTCAGAATGTCATATATACCCATTTTCCCCTTTATGTCTTTGGTCCCTTTATGTATATGGGGTTCCCATACATAGGTATGCATTAAATTTGGTCACTTTTCTCTTGCTAATCTGTCTCATGTCTATTTGATTATTGGACCAGCTAAAAGAAGCTTGAGGGTAGAGGAAAGTTTTTTCCTCCCCACACTGAGTATTCCAACATATGAACATAGCATGCCTCTCTTTATTTAGGTCATTGAATTTTAAGCTAGTTTTGAATTCTATTTCTGTCACTTGCAACAGAAAAATTCCTGACTAATATACTCTCTTTGGTTTTAAGAAGTTTTGCAATGTGCGTAGCTTAAAAAATATATGTATATGTCTACAAATACATGCGTGCTATATTTTACTTGTCATTTCAATTTATTAAGCAAGGAAAATAAAATGTGTTTATCTGGGGTTTTTTTAATGGAAAATCTATCTTATTCAGCAAATAAATTTGCATAATTTAAACATTTTTCTTCTGGTAATCTTCTTATTACTAACTCAACAAAACTTTAATTTATCAAATTTTAAAATCATAGTAAAAGATCTTCCTCAGAAGGAAAACCTTACCAAAATACAGAAACGCTTGCACATCAGCAGTGTTTGTTTTGTGCAGGGATTCATGCACAATAAGATGTGTGTGATGAAGTGGACATCATTTTTTTTTTTAAGATTTTTATTGGGAAATTGGGGGAAGGGGTACAGAAAAATTGCTGTTCTTTAGTTCTTCAGTTTAGTTGTGGAGGACGTCGCTTCACTGGCCCATGTTGGTATTATCATTGTACTCTTCCGGGGTGAGGCAGTTGCTCACCGGCCATTGGATGGCTGCTCATGGCCGCTCACAGCAGCTCACGGCAGCTCACGCAAGCTGCTGGCTGCTCATGCTGGCTGCCAGCCACTCATGGTAGCTCACGGCAGCCCGCTGCAGCCTATGCCAATGCCAGCGACTCAAGGCAACCCAGCTCCAGGTCTAGCTGTTCACCATCTTAGCTGTAGAGGGTGCAGCATCACTGGTTCTCATGTGGAATCTGAACCGGTGGCCCTGCTGCTCAGAGCTGGCATCCCAAGCCAACTCTTCACCAATGTGCCACTTGGCTGGCCCTGAAGTGGACAGCATTTGATCGCACATCTGATGAGCTGTGGGTCTGCCCTGAAGTGCCCTCTGCTCTCTCTGTTCCTGCCATCAGACTGGCTCAGGCAGCACGATCATCTGGGAGCTTCTGTGCTCCTGCACGCCTGTGATCATAGAGGGTGTGTGGTGAAGCAGTACACACAGTTCAGTGTCCCCATGCCTGTCTCTCCCACTTTCCTCTTCTGGAACTGTGATGTCTTTTTTCTGATGCCAAATGTGGAGTGTTTTGTGACAGTAGCCAGTTCTCTGATTCTGATGCCAAATGAGTGTCCTACAGTTTAATTCAATTCTGACACTGACTCCTGGAGATAGTGCAGACCCCACAGGTTAAGGGCTCTGCCTTACAGGACTGTCCCCACTTCAGATGCCAGTTGTAAGTTTCAGGTTGTACCTGTGCTCTGACTGACCAGCTATAATAGAAGATTCCCATGTCCCCCTCCTCAGGTTTGACAATTCACTAGAATAACTCATAGACCTGAGGAAAACATTTTACTTACACATCCTGATTTTTTATAAAGGCTACAACTCAGAACAGCCAAATGGAAGAGATGCACAGGGCAAGGTAAGGTGTTGGGTACTTGCAGCTCTCATGCCCTCTCCGGGGGCACCACCCTCCCAGGACTTCGATGTTTTCACTAACCCAGAAGGCCTCCAAACCTTGTTCAAGAGTTTTTATAACCCATTCTCCAGCTCCCCTCCTCATGTCAGGAGGTCTGGGAAGGGTCCCACCCTCTAATCACTTGTCTGTCTTTTCTAGTCACCAGCCCAATTCTGAAGCTATCCTGGGACCCCACCCTGAGTTACTTGATTAACACAAATTTAGGAGTGCTCAAACGGGGCTCCTTATGAATAACAAAGGATACTCCAATCTCTCAGGAAATTCCAGGGACTTTAGGAACTCTGCCAGGAACCAAGGACAAGGACTAAATATATATGTTTATTATACCACAGGAACTCTGATTGGATTAGTCATTTTAAAGTTTCTTTTTGAGCTTTAAGTTTCTCTGATAAGCTTTCTCTTCTCTTTCCCTCACTTTCAAATTCTGTTCTGTGCTTTCATCTTTCTTTGTTTCCTCCTGCTAAGACAGGTGGAAGGATGGAGGGAATAAGGGATGAAGAGGAACAAAATAAGGGAGATAAGCAGAAGGTAGACTTGAAAATTAACATGGATAAGAATTCCAATCACTATCCACAGCACAGAATGTCTGTCCCTTGAGAAACCACAGGGAGCTGGTAAGAGTTGACCCCTCTGGGGAGGGAGGCTGAGAGATGAAGCACATGATTCATGATTGAATTTTTTAATCCTTGTGGTGTGTTACCTATTTTTAAAAATCTCTATGTCTTTTCTGTCTCTGTCTTAGTAAAATGAGATTATATGTTCTAAATTAATACAGAGGAAAAAGAATATGAAGAAAATGTCAATTTAATAGAAGGTAGGGTTAACAGAAAACTAAATCAGATGAAAGAAAGAACTAAATACATCTATAGTCACCATAAATGGAAAAAGATTTAACACATCCAATAAAAGACAGAAATTTTGATTTAGAATAAGAAAAAACAATTGCATTCTAAGATTTATGAGAAAGACACCTAAAACAAAATAATTAAGAACTGTTAACAGTGATGGATACACAACTTTTTCTAATGTAACCAAAAAAAACATGGTATAGCAGTAGGTATGCATTTCTGATGTTAGACTCTTTGAAGAAAAAAAACATTTAAAAATTAAAAAGGTCATTACTTAACAATAAAGGAATACTTACCAGGAAGATAACAGCAATCTTAAAACTGTATAACCTAACAACTCTTTTTCAACATACATAAAATGGAAATTTACAAGGATAGTGATGGATTTTAACACATCTTTTCCAGAAATGAACAAATCAGTCAGACAAATATTTAGTAAAGATATGAAATATTTGAAGGACAAAATTAAAAGCTGCAAAAAACCACATTCTTAGGACCCTGTGCCAAATGAATAATAATTGCTGTTAAAAAACAACAAAAAAAAGAAACAACAGGTCCAAAATGGAGTCACTTGTGCTAAGCCCACATCAACAAACCAAGACTTCCTCATAGACCTCTTTTGTCCCCGCCCAGAGGAAGATGACCTTCCCTGAGGCAATCCATTCTTTGCTAATAACTTCCTTGTCCCATCTTCTTCTGCCTATAAAAGCCTTTCATTTTGTACAGCTCTGTGGAGCTCCATTCTATTTGCTAGATGGGGTGCTGCCCAATTCATGAATAACACCAATTAGATCTTTAAATTTATTCTGTTGAGTTTTGTTTTTTAAACACTGCTAACATTTGTGGCATGCTTACCATGTGCTAGGCAGCAGTCTAAGTGTTTTACATGACTAACTCCTGCTCATTCAGAACAGGAGGAAACTAAGGCAGAGAAGAGTTGAGTAATTGGTCCAGGATTACTCAGCTACTGAGAGGCAGAGCTGGATTTGAGCTCATCTGGTGTCAAAGCCTGGGCTCTTCTCTGTTTGACCAGAGGTTGGCACATTTTTACTACAGAGGGCCAGATAGTAAATATTTTGGTTCTGTGGACCACACAGCCTCTGTCACAACTACGCAACTCTGCAGTTGTAGTGTGAAATAGACAATACATAAATGAAGGGAAAGTCTGGGTTTCAATAGGTCTTTATTTACAAAAAGTCTGGCAGGCGACCGCCCTTGGCCTATAGGTATAGTTCACCAACATTTATACTAAGTTCTATCATAGTTGCACCATTTTTTTTTAAACTTTATTGGGGAACAGTGTGTCTTCTCCAGGACCTGTCAGCACCAAGTTAAGTCATCTTCAATCCAGCTGTGGAGGGTGCAGCTCACTAGCCCATGTGGGCATCAAACCTGCAACCTTGGTGTTAAAAGCCTGCACTCTAACCACCTGAGCCAACTGGCCACCCCAGTTGCACCATTTTTAACATATGTAGAAGAGTTATGAAAACTGAGCCTGTGCCAGGCCACAAGGAAGAACTGGACAAGTACCAAATGATCAACCTTAGGAACACCACATTCCCTGACCTTGACAACACATTGCTGAGTGTGGCCACTGAGAACATCCTTGAACGAGCCTGGATATCTGCTTTCATTGCTCGCCTGTGAATACATAGGGATGGAATTGCTGGGTCATATGGTATATGCAGGTTGAAGTTCTTAATCAGATGTCTAACCATTTTCAGAAGTGGCTGTCCCATTTTATGTCCCTGCCAGCAGCAGTTTGTGAGTGGTCCAGTTTCTCCACATCCTCACCAGCGCTTAGTATGGTCAGCCTTTTTAATTTTAGATATTTGAATAGGCCTGTAGTGGCATCTCATTATAGTTTTAACTTGCATTTCCCTAATCATGAATAACATTGAACATCTTATTATGTGCTCATTGGCCACTTTTGTATTTTCTTTGGTGAAGTATCTGTTCTAATATTTTGCTCATTTTATATTGGGATGTTTGTTTCTAACCTACAAAATCATAATCAGAATAAAGTGTTTGTTATTTTATACCACTAAGTTTTGGGGTATTTTGTTATGCGGCAATAGTAACCAGAGCAGCTTGCTCTGGTCAAGGGTCCAAGGTGATGCAGTAGGCTGCTGTGGGCAAGAGTGTGGAGCCTTGAGTACTTGACCTGGGAGGGCAGTGGGCCTTCCCCTAGGTTAGCCTGTGAAGTACCAGGGACCAAACAGAGAACATCAGTCTGGAAAAGGAAATGCCTAGCCTCACTTAAGGACTTGCAGTAGAAGAGATCCAAGTGGGGGGCACTGCTTAACCACTGGGGAAGTGCTCATGAGAGGAGAGCTTGCATTTGTTAACTGCGGGTCTCAGAGGGCACAGCTTTATGCAACAGTTCCTGTCAGGTGAGGACTCTTTGTGTATTCATTTTCTTTCTACTGCTGAGTCCTGAGACCAGGAAGAGCAGCTGGTGTGTGGGGAGGGGCGAGCAAGAAAGAGGAGGCAATGCCGGTTCTCTCAGTAGCCCAGTTCAGGAGATACCATGGAGCTACCAAATGAGAATAGTCACTTTAAATGACATAACATTTTCTTTAAAAAAAAAATTAGGCAAGTTTTGGGCTGAAATTAGTAAGTCTCCTGCTGAATAAATTTTTAAAGAGGCAACAGGAAAGCAAAACAAAGTTGCATTTTTGTTATATTGTATCTGTTGTGCTTGTTGGGTATATTTTATAAACATGGACAACACTATACATTTTAAAAGTATTCCTAGTATTCCACACACAAAGGAATATTGAAAGGCATTTCCTGTCTATCTAGGGCTGGCTAAGTGATGCCCAGAAGGGGCTGGTTATAAATAATTTTCTTCTGACTATTATATGCAGAGTGTTTTTATTTTCATATGACAGTGTGTATCTGTAGTAAGGGATGCTAGGTGCCATTTCCCATAATCAGGGGGGTGGGGATCTGTCAGTGGTCTGTGGGGGAGGAACAAACTTTCCTCTACCCTCAAGGTTCTTCTGGCTGGTCTAATAATCAAATAAACATGAGACAGATTAGCAAGAGAAAATGACCAAATTTAATACATACATATGGATGGGAATCTCACATACATGAGAGAGTCAGAGATCCTGCATGCACGAGAGGTTCAGAGATAGAAGGGGGATTTAGGTATACAAAACATCCTGAGCTAGGAATGAGGTAATGCACCTTAGGGGCTTCAGAGGGTCATTGCAGGATGATAAGAACAGATGTTTAATAATTAGAAATTTGCACTGCCCTATAGATAGGTCAAAAGATGATATCTCCAATAATCTCTTATGAGCGAGACCCTAATTCAAATTCTTCTAGGTAAAGGGAGGGCCAGAAGTTTCTTTCAAGCCTGTGGCTAAAGTCCCTTTTAGCTCAAAGTAATTTGCACACCACTGAGGCACATCTTGGGGTGGTTTGTTCTGAACTCCCACAGGTCATTAGAGGGAACTGGGGAAGACGTCCTCAGGGATGGATAAGCAATTGAAGAAGCGTCTGAGGAAGACAGGGAGTGACCCAGGTGAGCTCCAGGGAAAATGGCACCTTCCCTGGGGGCCTGGACTCCAAGACACTGGGGGCTTAATATAAACAGGCAAGGCAGTTTCTGGGGCTTGGAGCAAGGAACAGCAGGGCTGACCTGCCTTCCTGGAGCTAAGTTTTCAGAGCTGCACTCCCCAAACTCACCTGCTCTATACCCTGTTTCCTAAGACACCCCTTCTGAGAGAGCCAAACTCTGTATTGTGCAATTTTGGTGAACAAGGCCAAGACAGGCAATGGGGGATCAGCTGTGGTGGGGATCGGAAATCCGAGGAAATACCCAGGAGGAGAAAATGTCAGACGGTGGCCTTGGTGTGTCAGTGCAGCGTCTCCCTCCTCCTCTCCAGGCTGTATCCTGGCTTGTCCCTCTCCTTTCCTGCTGCCACTTCCCGCCTTTGAGATTCAAAAGTCCCAAAGGAAAAAATGGTTTTTCTTAGCATCCACCGACTGAATTTTGTGATGCGGTCTCACCATTTCCTCAAGCATTGACTGTTTACACATCAAATACTTACAGTGTTTAAAATTAATGGAATTTATGGTACCAAGGATTCCTGTGACAACAACCATAGGAAACCCTAGTACCATAACCAGTCCCCTTGTGCTCCCTGTGTGCCTGCAGCCACTTGTGCCAAGGCAGGTCTCAGAATCTGCCCTGGGGACAATTTCACAGGTTATCCTGCCCACTCAGCAGGATACTGGGATGGCTCCATTTCCAAACAACCCAAATCAAAGCCCTGGAGAGGCGGGTGTGTGTGCAAGTAAAACATGTTTATCATTATAGACAACAAACCAGGCCGAATTGGAGTCATTTAAAAATTGGATGAGCCTCTTTTGGCAAAATTAAAACTGATTTGATCCTTTACTAACGTGACGTTGGAAATGATAAATACTGAAACATTTCGTAGCCTGCTTTGCCCTATCACATGAGCAGTGACATTTCAAGAAGATAATGGTGCAATAATGAAAAACAAAAAACAAAAACAGAAATACTCAGTTAAATCTCTCCACTAAAATATGGCCTTAATTGGCTGCTATCGGTCATGTATCAGCAATGATTAGAAAAATCAACATAGACATAGAAACTGGCTCCCTCCCCCCAACTTCTGCCTTGTTCCAAAATGTAATTAGTACACTAAGATCAATGTACATTTGTACAGAAGGAAAAATGTTTCTATAAGCAGGACTAAATAGTTCATGTTTTTTACAAGGAATTTAATTATTTTGCAGCCTCAGATTTTTTGTTTTTTTCTGGGAAGGTTAGTAAAACCATATTTAGCAATTATTTAAAATTATAAGACAATTGTTTCATGACTGTATTTAAAAACTTGTGCAATGTAACAGTGTTTGAATATATTGCAACACATACGTTTTTGAATTATTGGTAAGTTCAGAAAGCAGTTTCATTTTATCATGAGGTTAGTTTGTCTGTATGGAAGAAAATAAGTGAAATATTAGATAAAATAAGCAGAATTTACATAAAATTGAATCAGTGTAGGTAGAATATGAGAGTCACATGACTTTCCTTGCTTGGTTCCTTAATCTATGCTTAGGATCAACCTCTATTAAATAAAAATTTCTATTCTGTCCTCTTAATTTTAATGACTTTTTTTGTTCATTCACAATGTGAGAGGATTTTAAAATTGTTCATATCACAAAAATCTTTCAGTTAAGACAAAAGATCACTTTCTAAAGTGTGGATAAAGACATTTATAATGTCTTTAGGTGTGACATGGAAGAAGTGTTAAATTTTAACTAACTCTAATTTTCCAATACTACCCTGGCCTAGCCTTCCCCAAATTGTCCTGCTTCTTTGCAAACCCACTTGTGTACGCAGAGACCTTTTCTTACAGATAATCAGGGCATCCCTGAAAACAGAGGCAAAGCATAGATTTTTTGAAAAAATTATTTATTAGGGTATATGTAAGAATTCTTATAATCCAACACTTGCCTTTCTGGAATTGGTTTAAATTTTAATCAGCGATTTTAGAAAATTATACCACATTATGGAAATGTAGAGACAGTTCCAGTCCTGTAGCAGCAGGTGGCTCAGGGGTCCTGTCACTGCAGAGAGTGGAAACTATCTAAGAGTGAAAGGTTTGTTCCTGCTCCCCAAGAAGACGTTTAAGTGAGATGTAAGGTGGGTTAGGGGAAATAATTTAAAGATTATCAGGATGATGAAGAAAATAAGATCGCAAGGCACAAAGTAAGCGATGAAATGCAAGAATCTAGTCTACAAGTTCCTGGAAGCCTTGGCTTCCTCTTGGCCTTACCTGTCCTTCTTCCAGTAGCGTTTCATGCAGGGATATATGTGCCTGTGGCCTTTAGCAATGTGGAAGACTAATATCAAGAACAAATTAGGAAAATATTCACAAGATTAATCGGAATGAATATATGTCAAATGCTTACTAATCTTTTTTCTGGATAATTTAAAAATATATATATTTAACATACATTATATCAGTTTTGGGTGTATACCAAAGTTATTCAACATTTATATACCTAAAGAAGTAATCACCATGATAAGTCCAGCAACCATCTGACACCGTACCTCACTATCACAATATTATTGACTATATTTCTTATGCTGTTCGTTACATCGCCATGACTTACTGGGTTTACACCTGGAAATTTGGACCATTTATTGCCCTTCACCTTCTCCCCCTTTTTAATTTTTCAATTACAGTTGACATTCAGTATTATTTTATATTAATTTCAGGTGTACAGCATAGTGGTTAGACATTTATATAATTTGAGAAGTGATCCCCCTGACTAGTCTAGTACCCACCTGGCACTACACATATTATTACTGTATCATTAATTATATTCCCTATACTTTACATCCCCATGACTATTTTGTAACTACCAATTTGTACTTTTTAATCCCTTCACCTTATTCACCCTGCCCCCCAAAACATCCATCTATCACCCTAACAAATATAGTGCCTATCTGACATCATACATAGAGCTACTACAATATTACTGACTATATTCCATATACTAAACCCTACATCCCCATGACTACTTTGTAACAACCAATTTGTACTTTTTTTTTTTAAGATTTTATTGGGGAATTGGGGGAGGGGAACAATGCTGGGGAATTGGGGGAAGGAGAACAGACAAGTTGCTGTTGTTTTGTTCTTCAGTCTAGTTGTGGAGGATGTGGCTTCACTGGCCCAAGCTGGCACCATCATTGCTCTCTTCCCCGGCGAGGCAGATCAGTCGCCGGCCTCTGGACGGCTGCTCACGGCTGCTGCTGGCCGCTCACGCTGGCTGCCGGCTACACAGGGTAGCTTATGGCAGCCCAATGCAGCAGGGGACTGCAGCCTACACTGTCGCCAGCAACCCACGGCAGCCCAGCCCCAGGTCGAGCTGCCGTTCACCATCTTAGCTGCAGAGGGCAGTGTCACTGGCCCTCATATGTGGGATCCGAACCGGGGCCCTCTGGCATCCCAAGCCAGTTCTTAACCAACGTGCCACTCGGCTGGCCCCAATTTGTACTTCTTAATCCATCTCCCTTTTTCACCCACTCCCAACCCCCCTTCCATCTAGCAACCATCAAAATGTTCTCGGTATCTATGAGTTTATTTCTGATTTGTTTGTTTATTTCTTTGTTTTGGTTTTTAGATTCCACATATAAGTGAAATCACATTGCATCTGTCTTTCTCTGACATACTCCACTTAGCACAATATCCTCCAGGTCCTTTCACACTACTGCAGATGGCAAGAACCCGTTCCCTTCCATGGCTGAGCAATATTCCACTGTATACATGTACCACCTCCTCTTTATCCACTCATCCATCGACAGACACTCAAGCTGCCTCCACATCTTGGCTATTGTGAACAATGCTACAATGAACATATGAATTCACATGTCTTCCTGAAGCAGTGTTTTGGGTTTCTTCTAATACCCAGAAGTGGGATTACTGGGGCCTTCTTTAACTCTTGTTATAGCTTTTGTTTTAAAGTCTATTTTGTCTGTATAAATATGGCTACCCCAGCTTTTTTTTCTCTTTCATTTTCATGAAATATCTTTTTCCATCTCTTTACTTTCAGTTCGTGTGTGTGCCTTTCAATCTGAAATGATTCTTTTATGTAGAATCACTTATGCAGCATATGTAAGGGTT
The DNA here is from genome assembly GCF_001890085.2 of Hipposideros armiger. Classification (NCBI taxonomy): domain Eukaryota; kingdom Metazoa; phylum Chordata; class Mammalia; order Chiroptera; family Hipposideridae; genus Hipposideros; species Hipposideros armiger. The sequence goes on from NW_017732589.1 coordinate 51,514, forward strand.
TTGTTTTCTTATACAGTCAGCCCTTCTATATCTTTTGATCGGAGCAATTGAAAGTACTTGTTGATAGATATGTAGCTATTGCCATTTTATTATTCATAATTTTGATTCCTCCCCCCTTAAAAAAGTCTCTCTAACATTCCTTGTAATATTGGTTTGGTGGTGATGAACTCCTTTAGATTTTTCTTGTCTGGGAGGCTCTTTATCTGTTCTTTGATTTTAAATGATAGCTTTGCTCAGTGGAGTAATCTTGGTTGTAGACCCTTGCTTTTTATCACATTTAATATTTCGTGCCAGTCCTTCCTGGTCTTCAAAGTTGCTGTTGAGAAATCAGCTGACAATCTTATGGAAGCTCCCTTATAAGCTGCTAGTTGTCTTTTTCTTGCTGCTTTTAGGATTCTCTCTTTGTCTTTAACCTTTGCCATTTTAATTATTAGGTATCTTGGTGTGGGCCTGTTTGGGTTCATCTTGTTTGGGGCTCTCTGTGCTTTCTGGGCTTGTATGTCTATTTCCTTTGCCAGGTTAGGAAAGTTTTCAGTCATTATTTCTCAAATAGGTTCTCAATCCCTTGCTTTCTCTATTCTCCTTCTGGTACACCTATGATGCAAATACTGTTACACTTGATGTTGCCCCAGAGGTCTCTTAAACTATGCTCATTTTTTGGATTCTTTTTTCTTTTTGCTGTTCCGATTGTGTGCTTTCTGCTACCTTGCCTTCCAAATTGCTGATTCTATCCTCTGCTTCATCAAGTCTGCTGGTGATTCCTTCTAGTGCATTTGTCATTTCAGTTATTGTATTCTTCGCTTCTGACTGGTTCTTTTTTATGGCTTCTGAGCCAGTGTCACATCGAAGAAATGGCTGTCTGGATAGCCATGACCCAAAGCCTGGCAAACAGGGTGTGGCTGAATGTCAATACCCACCTCTCCTGCAGCCAGGTGCCCTTGTGTAGTGAACAACTTAACCTATGGCTCTGTCCTGAGGGAGATCCAGGTTTCCATGCACCTTGTACAAGGAACCCTCAGCTAAAGATTGCATCCTAAGGGGAGGACCACTTTTATAACATGCCTTCTCACTTTTCCTTCTCTAGAAGACAGCCTTTGCAGGGCCTTGTACATTCTTAACACCTGCCTGCTGGCCACGTTCAGGTCCTATGCTTAGCAGCTCCTTTAAGCCCTCTCAGTTGTTACATCAGCATCTGTAACTCTCTATGAAATTCCAAGGGAAAAAACTGGTCTGTGACCAAGTGAGTCCCCAATAAGGAACCTGCCTTCTCTTCATTGAATATGTAGCTAGATATTTAATTCTTCATTATGCTTTTAAGCTTACCAAGCACTTGAAGAGAGATCTAAGATGGCAAAGTAGATAAACACTGTGCCTGCTTCCTTCTGTGAACACATTAAAATTACAACTAAATTATACAACAATCAACCTGGAGAATCATATGAAGTCTAGCTGAACGGAAGTTTTATTACTAAGGATACAAAGAAGACACGTCCAGACTGTAGGAGAGGTGGAGGCATGAACAAGACAGGTTCTAAACCTCTGTGTGGTGGTTGAAAATAGGGAGGGATACCTCAGCTGCAGAGATTCCCCCTGGAAAAGCAAAGGACCCCAGCCCCACTCCAGACTCCTCAGTCCAGAGTACTGGTGTCTGGAAAAGGAGCCCCCACAACATCTATCTGTGAAAAATAGTGGGGATTCCAACCATTCAGGTGGGACAGAAGGCTGCAACAAACCCAGTTATTCTCTTAAACAGTCCATGGACAGACTCACTGGCTCA
>NW_017732589.1:54640-74289 GCF_001890085.2 Hipposideros armiger
TAGTCAGGTCAGAGGCACTCTCTTGGGGAGCAGACAGCCCCTCCCACATTGCACTTTTTCTTGGAAAACTATCAGAGTCCATGGGCCCCAGGCAGGCAACTACTAGCCTCAGTGTGCTCTGAGACTTTTCCTGAGTAGCTCCAGGCTCAGCACTGGCACCAAACTAGAATCTACACTAACCTGATGAACACAACTCTTCCCACTCTAGTGATTCCCTGAGACCCTGCCTCATCCTACTTGCATACCTTGCAAGGCTTTATCAGTGGCTGAACTTTAAGGGAGCCCGCAGGTGGCAGCAGGCCTCAGGGTGTCCTGGCTTTTTGCAGACCTACCCAGGCCTGGTACTGGTGGCAGCCATCCTCAGTTTGCAGCGTGGCCTCTCCCACATGCCTCCAGGTTTAGCACAGTCAGCAAAAAACTGCAGATCACTTTGTAGCTCCTATAAAGTAGTTCCTGGCTGGTCACAGGCAGTGGGTGACCTGAGCCTGTACCAGAGCCCCTTCCAAGAGGCCCCAGAACCAACTTACCTGGAGGTTGGCTTCAGACCACAGTAGAACACTGCCCAATTAACCCCACAAGGGGCATACAGAAAGGGCAGTCTCAACAGGCACCAGAGCCAACTGGGGCAAATCCCACTCACTGGGGTAAGCCCCACACACAGCCTGTAAGCTGTGGATGTGGCCAAACCCCAAACCAATCAGCCAGAAGGTCAATCCCACCCACTGATGTGCCAATAGCAATCAAAGCTGAACTATAATAGAAGGGCATGCACAACCCACACAAGGGACGGTCCTGGAGCACCCAGAGCAGGTGACCAGGGAGACTGTGCCAGGGCCCCAGAAGACACTAACTACATAAGGCCACCCAGCCAAGATTGGGAGACATAGCAGATCTACCTAATACATAGAAAAAAACACAGGGAGGCAGCCAAAATGAAGAAACAAAGAAATATATCCCAAATAAAAGAACAGGAGAAAACTCCAGAAAAAGAACTAAATGAAATGGAAGCAAGCAACCTACCAGAGACAGGGTTCAAAGGAATGGTTAAAAGGATACTTAAGGAATTTAGTGAGAACTTCAACAAAGAGATAGCAAGGTACTAAAGTCTCCCTCCCCCATCATAAGTCAGGTGGAGTGAGGAATTAGCCAAGGTTACTAAAAGTGAAAATGGGCTGACTAAGCCTTGAAAGAGTAGAAGGATCTGGGATGGGGAAGAGAACACACTAGCACCCCTGGAGGAGTCCTGGACCCATCAGAAACCTGCTGTCCAGAGCTTTACCTACAGCTGGCCATCTACCTCAAGCTCCTTATTCCATCATGTCCCCACCCCACCTAAAGATGGGAAGGAAGATGCAGCTGAAATATTCAAGATGAGAATTGAAAGATGAAGGGTCTGCAGCCTGGACTGAGGTCAGTGGGCTCTTACCAGGGGCACAGACAAGTGTCATTTACCCTCCCCAATTTCTAAGTATAATTTTCTTGAGTATTTATTTCTCCACATACATTAAGCACCACATCAGATGGTGTGATAGCTTTTGCTTCAGCCACAAGAAACTCATGGGACGCATCATGTCTATTATGCATACCCTTATTTTTAGCTGTTCTGTTGCTCTTGTTTTCATTTATGAAGGTCCCAGCATACTTCTCTCTGTTGCCATTTTCTTTCTGCTTGGAGAGATTTTGTACCTATTTTTAAAGGACAACTATGCTAGCAACAAATTGTCTTAGTTTTCCTTCATCTGAGAATGTCTTTATTTCCCCTTAATTCCTAAAGGATAATTTTGCCAGGTATTGGATTCATAGTTGACAGTTCTTTTTCTTTCAAAACTTGAAAATGTTGCCCACTTCCCTCTGGCCTCCCTCCATGGTTTCATGTGAGAAATCTACCCTCATTTGAACGGGTCCTTCTTTATGGAAAATGAGCCCTTTCTTTCTGGCTTTTTAAAAGAAATTTTGCTTTGTCTTTAGTTTTCAGAAATTTAATTAAGTTTTGGTGTGGATTTATTCAATTTAAGTTTTCCCCAGCTTCTTAAAGTTGTAGGTTTATGTGTTTTGCCAAATTTGGAAAGTTGTTGGCCATTATTTCTTTGACTGCGTTCTCAGCCTCATACTCTCCCTTTTCTCTGGAGACTAATACATGAATGCTAGAGCCTGTGTTGCTGCCTTACAGATCTCGGAGATTCTGTTCATTTTTTTTCAGTGTATTTTATCTCTGTTGTTCAGACTGAGTAAATTCTATTGATTTGTTCTTGTGTTCATGGATTCTATCCTGTCATCTCCACTCCACTATTGAGTCCATTCAGGGAGTTTATAAAAATTTCAATTATTGTGTTTTTCAGATGTATAATTTCCATTTGACTCTTTTTTAAATAACTTGTATTTCTTTGGTAAGATTTTCCATTTAAAAAATTTGTTTCAAGATAATTTGTATAGTAATTCCTGCTTCTTGGTATAATGAGTAGTTTTTGATTGTATGGGAACAATTTGGTTATAGTGTTAGGAGATTCCTGACCCTTTCTAAGATTTCTATTTCAGTTTCTCTAGTTGGGTTTGGTAAGTAGGTTCTTGTCTGTTTTTGTGGCTATTGTTGCAATGGGAGTTAGTTTTCAGAGTGCTTGCAATGTTATTTTGGTTTGCCTCATTTTTGTGGTGCAGCTGGAGCTTGTACATACACACCCCTGCTGCTGTCACGTGCAGGGGAAAAAGACTCTTTCATGGACTCCAGTGTTGCCGCGCCACTTTCTAGGCTCTGTGGCTAACTCTGCTGTGCCTGGGTCTCCTTGTGCCAGTGAGTAGAGGGGTGGGAGACACCAGGCTGCACTGCTGCCAGTCCTACAGGTGGAATGGTCCAGCTGCCTGTGCCTGGTTGTGGAGCAGGGTCTGGGTCACCCACTAGGACCTTGAGGTGGCCTCTCAGTACAGACCAGCCATCTAATGGCACAGGGGTCCCTGTTAAGGGTCCCTAAGGTATCTGTTGGACTTCTTCTTTCCTGGTCTTTTGGCCAGAGAGAGTGGGCTTTCCTTGTTTGTGTCTTTATCTGGGACTGTTGGTCCAGCTTGAAGGCTTCTCGAGTGCCTAGTCTGTGATATGTGGGAGATAAAAAGAAAACCCATGGAACGTGCTGTGATGTCATTCAAGTACTGAAGTCCAGTCATTGGCTTTCTTTATTCTTGCTTTCAGAGTCCTTTTACTATTATCTGTTAAATTATTTCCAGAGTTTTTAGTTGTATTTAGGGGAGAGGAGCCAGGAAAAGTGAGTCTATGTCATCTTGTTCCAAAACCAGAAGTCTGCAAGTGAGATTTTTAAAACTTTGATTAATAATTTAAATAATATCTGTCCCATGTTTACTTATTTAATGAGATGGCAGTTTTTTTTCCAGGCAAAACAACTTTGAAAAAGAGTAGATTCCTCAGAGTGGCTTCTAGAGCTGATCCCTAGGCTCAAGGTAGGCCAGCGGGCCTGGTAGGTATGATCCCTGGATCCCCCAGGAAGTCCCTGCAGGTGGGAGGTGTGACTGGCTCTGGAAGCTGGTGTTCCCTTGTTTTCTGACACTGATGAAAAGTAGCAGAAGGGCTCTTTCTCCTTTCAAGAAAAAGAGGCAGCAAGTGCATACAAACATGTTCACCATTTGTAGCTGTTTTGTATCTTAACTTTTTCCTTCTATATTAGCAGTGTTTGATTTTTGGAGTACCAGCCTGTGTATTGAATGGTCAGATTTCAGTAACTTTCATTAGTTAGAAAAGTGGTGAACTAAACTAATTGGACTTATACCTGTGAGAAATTCTGGTCCAGTTTCAGCCAGGTAGTATACACCAGAAGGGGATGCACTGTATTGACAGAGAGAAAGATATTCCATAAGATAACTCAGAAAGGCTCACCTGCAGATTCAGAAAAAGGCCTACAGGTCAGCAGACTTTGGCGAGAAGCAGAGGAAGATGGCAGGGGAGGGCGATGAAAGGTTGATTTTCAGGACCATGGGAATGATGAGAGCCAGTGTGGGTGGTGGGCCGAGCCTTGCAGGCACCTGCTAGATTTCCCTGGCAACAGGCTCCTCCCTCATGTTTAGGGTCATAGAATTTGTAAAACTCCAAGCAGATGAAGTAAATGGTAAGAGAGAAGAGCACACCTGGTTATTAGCCTTTCACAGAAGGACCGGGAAGCAGCATTTCAGGAAAGCCGTTTTGAGGAAAGACTTGGGGAGACAAGACAGGACAGGGAGGCTGGGGGCCCACAGGGCACACACCTGCCATATTCTCTGGTGTAGATGATAGACTAGAGGTTTGGGAAGCCACCTTGCCTTGCTTGTCTTGTGCTGCATGGATGGAAGCAAGAGACATGGCTGGGGAGTTGGTCCACTTGCTTTTTGTGCATGTCCTCTTGAGCCACAAAGCTGCCCGCGAGGTAGGGGACAGCCTCCTCATTTACTGACTTGGAATCAGCTGGGGCAGGTCACCTGCACATGACTGCCTAGCCAGGCTGCACTGGGAGGAGGGCTTCTCCAGACCTATGTGTCTGGACAGTGGTGACACAGGGAGGAGAGAAATAACATGCCTAAAACCTTGGCTCCTCTGTGTTCTGTTATGTAGGGGCGGCCTTTTGGTCTTCTTTCTGAGCATATGTATTCAACATGCAAAGAAGTCCAGGCTAGGCTGGTTAGGGAGTCTCAGGATACATGGATCAGAAGCGAAGGGTAGGGGAGGCAGCAGCAGGAGGCAGATCCTGACTGGTGAAAGGTAAAGGCTGCCTCCAAGGGGAGGATTAGAAACATCGTAATAATGCACACATGTGTGTGCATTATAAATGACTGTGATACCAGAGAATGCGTTTTCTATGCTGTTACAGTTAACTCTTTAACATATTTTAGAAAAATTTGCATCCTCATAGATAAAGGACAAAGTGGATAAACCCATGATTCACACCTGAAACAGTTTCTCCTATTATATGGCCTTTTTTTGGAAAATGAAAAAAGAGTGTCCATTTTCTCTGCTGAAAATCTGATGAAGCAATGATGAACCTATAGCAGCACGTTCCTGGGAACACTGTAAGAATATCCAGTTAGTTCAGAATATGAACTCTACTTACCAAGAAGACTATCCTAGAGAGGATTGGAAGAGTGAAATGCCCAGTGTTACTTTTTTGGGGGAAGTACCCTTCAGCCATTCTTTAATCATCCATCTGCAAATGTGTGGTTTGTGTGGCTCTGGCCCAGCCATGGGCAGTCAGATTGTCTACCTCCAGTCACGGTGATTGGCTTGGGGTCTGACCATCACCCATATTAAACCAATCATCTTCTCCGGCAGTTCAGCTGGGGAAACCCCACACTCTTTCTGGAGGAAGATGACTGAAAGGACCCCGTGAGTCAGAAGCCAAGGGTGGGGGTGCCTTGCTTCCACATGGAGAGGGCCTGTGTGTGATGTGTGGGGTGTGTGTGTGTGGGGGGGGAGTGTGCGCGTGTGTGGTGTGGTGTGAGGTATGTGTGTGTGTGTGATACATGACCATGTAAGTGGCCTCATGACGTCATCTGTGGATACAGGAGGTGATGCGGTTCTGAGCTGTCTCTTGCTGGGGAGGGTAAATGAGTTGTTTGAACATGGAATAGTTGGGGAGCATGTGGTGAGTTTTCATATTGTTTTTGTGTTATCTACATATGGGACCTAAGTGGCATTGTGTAGCATGGCACCTCCTTAGTATGGGTCAGAACCTCTGGAGCTTTCAGCCTTGTAAAAGCTAGTGTCTTTATTTAGAAGTGGAGTTTTATGAGGTGTCCCCTGGGCAAGGGGTCTGTTGAGGAGCATAAGTTAGAGGCATGGCCCCACTCGCCAATTGCTTCACATTTGCATTGCTCCTTGGCCCCATTAAACCGCATTTGCTCAGTGGTAAAATGGGGTAATGAGGCCCTTTTGGTTTGTGAGAATTCTGTGAGGTAGGCTGTTGTCAGTGCATGGCAATCAGTTGCTAAATTTAGTTTTCTTTTCAAGGTTGGTGATGTAGAGACTGGGAGGGCCAGGGAAGGCTGGGTCCCAGGATCCACTCAAGCCTGGCTTGGCCAGCATTGCCCCTCTTTACACAGCCTTCCTTTCCATCGGAACATGGCCCTCCTCTCTCCTCCATCCCCCTCAAACTCTGTCCCCAGGCCTTTGACTGCTCTGCTTTCAAACTACCAGACAAGGCTGATTGGGTGATTTTCAACTGTCCTAACAAATGACCACATGCCGCAGTTACAGGCTTAGCATTGCGGGCCTCATCCAATTTTAGGAAGCTGTAATGACTGGGGAAAGGAGTGTCTGCTTGTGCCAATAACAGTGTCTGTGTCTTTTGTCTCCAAGGGGCCTGTCTGTGTGACATGGTTCCATAGTAACATCTGAAAATATTTTGCTTTCACATATGAAATGGCCAGTGAATTAAAAGGGAAATACATAGGCAATTCATTGTCACTCCCACCTGTGTCATTTTTCATTTGTAAAATTCAGATACATCAGGTTGGATCTATGTCCTGAGATGACATCTCTGGGTGGAACTGAAGGCTGACTGCACAGGGACAGAAGAGGCCGAGCTGAGAAGGGAGGCCAGCCGATGATAAAATTGCCAACTCCACTGGGCACATATTCACCAGCATGAAAATCATGAGTGCCACCTGGAGGAATGAAATATCCCTGGGACACAGGCTTCGGTTCACCAGGAGGGTCGGTCACCCTGAGGCAAGTGCCCGGCCAACTTACTCCTTGTCTTCTCCAAACCTTCCTTACCCTGTCAAGTGTTATAGGTGTAGGTGTGGGTCTGGCTATGGACATAAGGGTGGGGTCCCTATGATGGGATTAGTGCCCTGGAGCAATTCTCCTCAAGTCCATGTGAGGACACAGTGAGAAGAGGCTGTCTGCTAGTCTGGAGAGCCCTTACCAGGTCCCTACCATGCTGGCCTCTAGAATCTTGAGAAATGAATGTCTGGGGTTTAAATAGCCCAATTGCTAGTGTTTGTGTGGCTGATGTTTGAGCTGACTGAGACATGTCCTGAAGCTGCTCAGAAGGAGTTGGAGAGGATCAGACTCTCAGGAGGTGGGGTTCCTTCTGGGCTCATGTGAGGCCCGGTGCTCACACCTATCTTGGCATTTCCTTAGCCATTCAGGCTGGCCCACCAACAGCATGGCCGCCTCTCCTGGGCCTCAGCACCCCATCCTCTTGGCTTTTATTGTACAGTAGAGTAGGCCTCCTGGTGGTGTTGAGTAGTGCATGTGGAGTGGGGTTAGAACAGCTGGATACCATCTTTTCTCTCCTGCCACTGAGCAAGTGGTGGACAGTTGGAGGCTGGGACCCAGTGTGGTGGTTCCTGGACAGTGAGTGTCAGGGCAGCCAGCACAGGCTCCCCATCCCCCCCAGGTGGGCCAAGCCAGGAGCTGCATAAGATTTTCAATCCCTGTTTTGGCCCAGGAAAACCACTGTGGTGGCATCGGAAAGGTCCTTCATCACACACAGCTCAGGAGCTGAAAAAAATCAAGTCAGGAAATTTGGGCCACTTCAAGGAATTGTCACTTACAATAATAAAACTCATCCTTAACAAATAAAATATTCAATAACAATTGGCTTTATGAAAGATTCTGGATCTCAATCAGGATTCTGATGAAATGTTACAATCTGTTTGCCAGAATATGATTTCGGAGACATTGAAAAGAAAACCTCAAAAATATTTTGATATGCTTCATTTGGGGCTTTCTAAATATTTAATGTTTGAAACCTTTCAGATTATTGATGCAAAATGATGTTAATTTCAGACAACTTATGTTTGGGTGTATTTGTCATTTATAAACATTCAACAGAACCAGTCCCATGTGCCATTTAGTAGTGTTGGTAATTGCTGTTATTGTTTTTTCTTATAATTATAGCATTTAAGTCACAGGAGGATGGTGAGAAGGTCCTAAAGGGAAGGCTGCTGCTATCCGAAGGGCATAAGAGCTCAGAGGTGATCTTAGGGAGCAGCACACTTCTCCCTCCCGTGGGGAAGACCTCTGACAGTTTCTGCTGAATTCACTGTGAGGATATGGAGGAAAATGGCCCCAAATTAAATCTCAATATTCCAGCTAGCCTGGCCGCTCAGGCTAACAGCATCTCAGATACAGATAACACGCTGATGCTCACGGGTCCCCCTTAGCAACAGGGTTGCCATGGGAACACATTGTAGCTCGCTGAGAGGAAGCAAGCAAGAGCAGGAGTTTGCAGGAATTTCTCATTGAAATAATTACAGTAGTTCTCAGTGTGCTTAAGAAATGAATGCACCATGACGTTTTTTCCCTTAACTTTTTTTTTCAAAGCATGTTTGTGGCAGTCTTGCATCCAAAGAGTTTAACTTAAATGTTTACTATTTTAAATCTAAATAATGTATTTTTTAAAAGCCATATTTGGGAAGCACTTGGTGATCAATTATCACTTCTAGGATACAGAGTGTGATGTGCACTTAAATGTTTGCCCAAATATGAAAGTTCCAAGGAAGGGCCTGGTTATGCATGTGAGAGGCAGAAAGGGTATGTGTGAAACTCAATTTTATAACAGGTGCATTAAAGATTTGATATAATTTTGTGTTAATTGAACAACTTTGTGCCATTCATGCTTTTGTTTAATATGATTAGTAATGAAATTTGGGGGTTTGGATTTTATCAGTACTGTAAGCAGTGCTGAGCTTTCTGAGTATCTGATCATTTGGGAAGTTCTAGGGCTGCCATGAGAGATTTTGTTTCTATTTAGGAAACATTAGGCATTTCTCTGAATCAGAACTAAAAGAGTAGTGAAGTGGCACTTAGTAAATTGACCCTAAAGATTCTTTGTAGTGAGGACATGATTTTTAGTTTTAAAAGTAGCCTTTTGTTATGGCATATGTGTTTCTGGTAGAACTTCATAAAAAATTATATAAAAGCACAAAGACAAATATAAAGATTCCCCAGAACTCTCCCTCTGAGAGATAACTCATCACTGAGGCTCGGTGCCCTTCCTTGAAGTCTTTATTTTTAGGCACATGTGTTGTTTCTCATTTTACCGACTGTGGTCAGGACAGTATTTAGGAGACATGCATTCAACAGATAAAGCAAAAAGGCTAAGTTCTTGAGCTAAGAAGAAAAACCAAACCACAAACCATGCTGGTTATTCGACATACAGAGAGGTTAACTCTTAACTTGAGAAAGACGGTACTCCTTGGGAAACTAAAGCGCTCAGTATAGAAACAATGTCTTTAAATCAATGCTGGCTGTTAAGTTACCTTCTGAGGGTTATTTTCCAGGGACCTGCACCATGGGAGGTGGTGGTAGGAATAGCTGTGCCCAGGTTGGCTGGGACAGTCTTCCCTGCTCCATCCACTCCACCTGGTTGTGCACTGAAGTAGGAGCCCCACACATCTCCATTCTCCTTTACTGAGTCATCATTTTCATCTATTTTGATGTAAAAACGTTGAGAGTTTTCTAAGGCGCAGGACCTTAGAACCCATATATTATATTAAGACAGTAATGAGTAAAACATCTAAAAATGTAACTCTCAAACAATAGCATTATTTTCATATTGTGCGGAAAATACAATTAAATTGAAATCCTCCCACATTTAGGGACCCTGGGTGTATGGGTTTTCCTTTACTACATTAACAGCAGCACCGCTTTAGCCAAGCCGAAGACCATAAGCAGTGGACACACGGGAGGCCAAGTTGCTGTGTCCACAGGCTTCTGAGAGCTTTGATGGGTTATGTCACCAGAACACTGAGTACAGAGACCTGGATCTAGAAATTAAGGTCTGCAGTAGAATTGAGATCTGCAAATCATGGAATGATAAAATTTTCACTAGATTAATCAGTGGTTGGATTCCTTTTTCTTCAAAGAGACTTTGGAAGCTGGGTGCATTACTATGGACATTTTATAGAAGAAATTCAGAAACACCACTACATGCTGCAAAGAAAGTGCTTGAGGCAATTTATTCTTCCTCCATGTCTACCAGCAACAGGGCAAGAGAGGAATGTTCAAAATATTTTTCTATTGTGGTAAAATATACATAACACAAAACTTGTCATTTAAACCATTTTTTAATTATCTCACATTTATTTATTTATTTACATATCTATGCTTTCCTGAAAATAAGACCTAGCTGGAGAAGAAGCCCTAGCATGATTCCTCCAGGACATGGAGGGCACACACCCTTCACATGAGGGTTTTATGACCTGTTTCAGGGAGAAGAGTGCCTTTTCCACAAACTCTTCAGCTTAAAATATTCGGTATGCCAAGGTGCCGTATTTTGGCACCTAAAATCATGCGAGGGCTTGTTTTCTGACTAGGTCTTATTTTTGGGGAAACAGAGAATTTATTTTTTATTTTTCAATTACAGTTGACATTCAACATTATTTTATATTAGTTTCAGGTATATAGCATAGTGGTTAGACATTTATATAATTTATGAAGTGATCCCCTCAATAAGTTTAGTACCCATCTGTCATTACACATAGTTATTAAAATATTATTGATTATATTTCTTATGCTCTACTTTACATCCTTGTGACTGTTTTGTAACTACCAATTTGTACTACTTAATCCCTTCACCTTTTTCACCCTGTCCTCAGTCCCCCTCCCATCTGGCAACCATCAGTTTGTTCTCTCTGTATCTATGAGTCTGTTTCTGTTTTGTGTGTTCATTTATTTTGTTCTTTAGATTCCACATATAAGTGAGTCATATGGTATTTGTCTTTCTCAGTCTGATTTATTTCACTTAGCATAATACCCTCTTGGTCCACCCATATTGTTGCATAAACCATTTTTAAGTGTATAATTAAGTACATTCACAATGTTATGTACCTATCCCCACCATCCATTTCTCAAATGTTTTTTTATCATCCCAAACATAACCTCTAACTCATTAAACAACGACTTCCCATTTCCCCCTCCTTGAGCCCCTGACAACCACTACTGTATTTTCTGTCTATGAGTTTCACTACTCTGAAAACCTCTGTAAGTGGAATCGTACAGAATTTGGCCTTTTGTAACTGGTTTATTTTACTTTGCATAATGCCCTCAAATTAATCCATGTTGTAGCATGTGTCAAAATTTTCTTCCTTTTTAAAGCTAAATACTATTTCATTGTATGTACATACACATTTTGTTTGTCCATCAGTTGATGGACGCTTGAGTTGTTTCCACCTTTTGGCTATTATGAATAATGCTTCTATACATATACAAATATCTGTACAAGTCCCCTACTTTTAATTATTTTGGATATACCCAGAAATAGAATTGCTAGATCATGTGGTAATTCTATGTTTAATCTTTTGAAGACTTGCCATACTTATTTCCATAGCAGCTGTACCATTTATATTCCCACCAGTAATGTGTGAGGGTTCTAATTTCTCTACATCCTCACCAACGTTTGTTAGTTTCCAAATTTTTTTTTATTGTAGCCATCTTAATGGGTGTGCAGTGGGAGAGGAAATATTTTAAGAGAAGGTGGTGGGAGCTGGGGCAGAGAATCAATCACCAACCCGATCACGAGATAAAAGTGCTTCCATGGAGGCTATGAGATCTGCACATCATAGCTGTGGAGAAGGAGGGAGCGATGTTGCAGCTGCCAGCGTTTGCAGAGATGGCCATTGGTGGAGACATCAGCCACAACAATCCTCTGGGTATACACAGCATCTCTGTTCTGGAAAGTAAAAGGTAGTCCATGTTTCAGAAAAGACAGCAAGAGTTTAACATTTTTGAGGGACCACTCTTTGGTGGAAATCATCCAATGGGAACAACTTCAGACTTGTGAACAAATGTAGATAAAACTTTCCCAGAGCAAGATGGGGGTGACCATGTGGGGAAGACTGGTGGCCTGAAGGCTGTGGGTCCCACTTCCTAGAGTGGCCTCAGGCCTTCACGCTGCTCTGGCCTGCATGCCCTGGATGGCAAAGAACCCTGGAAATGGAAGGAGAATTTTAGCTTGTCCTGTGATTTTTAATATCACTCTCTGCCCTGAAACTCTTCATGAAGAAAAGAGCAGAAACTCTACAATCCTCAGTTTAAATTTAAAACTAGGGCTATGAACATTAAAATAAATAGAGAGAGGGAAATAAAGAGAAAGAAGAAAGAGAGACAAGAAAAGAAAGAGAGATTGAAATGAAATTTCTAGCATCCATGAGGCACAGTAAAACAGGATTAGGGTTTGAAGGTGAAATAAATGCAGGTATTTGTCAGTTGTTTTGTAATTTACAAACCACTTTTACATTCATTGTTTTCATTTAAAAAAAAGGTTTTGTGGGATTAAAATTATGATTTCTGTTTTATGAATAGAGAGAAATAAAGTTTGGTGAAATAAAGTGGTGAAGACACTGTGTGTGACAAGCCCACCTAGGAAGTGGTGGATGCGCTCTGGAATGCTTATAATGTTTAACAATCAGCTTCCTGGAAAACAAAAAACAAACAAACAAACAAACAAACCCTGATCAGCAGTGTCTGTGATTTCTGTGGTGTCAGTGCTCCACAATGGCCAGTTTCAAGCTAGTGATGATTTCACATGAGGCTCACAAAATCCCTGACAATTTAACACTCAGCTCTCGTGAGTTGGTACAAGCTAACTCTAGCCTGACACCACTGCTGGGTAAGGGCCCAAGTCCATGTTCATCTTTCTTTTTGTCTGAATTCTTCCTCACTGCCAGGGGAAACTTAGGAGGAATAACTTGCCCCCACGGAAGCAATGGGGAGGTACTTGCAGTGGATAGGAAATGCTGCATTACATACCCCATGAGTTACTGTGTCTTGAGCCTTTGGATGCTGATGCTTACTTACATTCTAAGGTCAGAAGTGGTTCATTTCCTTGAGTGCTGCTCATAACAGTGTGCCATGTCTCCTCTTTTGTTGGAGACTGTTGGTTTCTGTTGGGCCAGGTGTAGTTCTCAAATTTCTGCAGCACTGGGAGGTGAAGGAGTGGCCTTGGTGAGGTCTTTGTGCAGATTTCCTGTCTGCATAGAGCTGCTGTCTGTCGTTAGTGTTTGGGGTTTACTGACTGCGTGGGGGAACTTGTTGCCAGGGAGACAAGGCTGACTCCAGGGAGGCAATGGGAGTCCTTCTGCAGAGTCGTGAGCTGGAGCTGGCTGCCATTCCTGTGACTGCGAGGCCTTCTGCCGCACGACACGCAGTGGGAGGTACTGGCAGACACAAGGGGCAAGTGGCTGCTGTGATTGCCACAACCCTGCTGCAAAATGAGATAACGCTGCACTGGGCGCTTGACCAAGAAAGGCTCCAACCCCCCCTCCCCCCCGGCGAAATGTGTGTCACTTCCTCAGAGCTTTGACCCTTCAACACCTATTTTGGTATTGTATAGTCATCCTCAATTCCACCTCTGCCATTGTACAGAGAGCAAGTAGATGGTTAATCACTATGCATGTACATTTCCAGTTAACCCAAATGTAGGGTTTGGCTTCCTGACAACAGGTTACACACCTGCACGTGTTTCTTTTGAATAAACAGTGTTTCACTCCTCTTCTCTGACACAACAACAGAACAGACTGAGTCCCAGAGGCAGAATGCTGTGGGAACGCGGTGGTCCCGAGTTCCTAACCTTGGATTGTTGCGTCCAACATGCAGAACTTGTCTGTTTTCATTTCCTCATCTGCAAAAGTGCAGACAATACTTCCAATTTTGTTGGGTTTTTTTGTGGAAATTCATGGGCTGCTTCAAATAAAATGCTTCTTTCTCTCAGTCCCTGTTACATGGTAAGCATTCCATAAATGCTGGTCCAACCTCCGACCAAATCACCAGTAGCAGTTGACTTGTGTACATGCTGTAAATGTAGAATCTCCACATTTGTCCCCTCCCCATCTTTTGTCAGCTTGATCCAGGCCACACATCTGTCTCTCCCCCACCTCTCTAAAGTAGGGATCCCAGGCCAGCCTTTTCGCAATATTTCAGTTAATTGAAATTTATTGTTTTTATATCCCTCTACATGATAGACAAGGTCAGACAATTACGTTCTCAAACTCAACCTAGAAAAAGTGCTACATACCTTTCAGTGATGCTGAATATCACCATGGTCACCTTTGAAGTACTCCCCTTGGGAAGCTATGCACTGAAGCCAGCACCTAGTCCACGCTTCAAAGCAATTTTGGAACCCTTTTTCTGGAATGGCCATCAGAGCTGTTGTCGTATTACCCTTGATATCCTGAATGTCATCAAAATGTCTTCCTTTCAATATTTCCTTTATCTTTGGGTAAAGAAAGAAGTCATTGGCGGCCAGATCAGCTGAGTAAGGGTGGTGGCTTTCCAATACATCTATTTGTTTACTGGCTAAAAACTCCATCACAGACAGCACCGTGTGAGCTGGTGCATTGTCATGATGCAAGACCCATGAATTGCTGGTGAAAAGTTCAGGTTGTCTAACTTTTTCACACAGCCTTTTCAGCACTTCCAAATAGTCAACTTGGTTAACTGTTTTTCCAGTTGGTACAAATTCATAATGAATAATCCCTATGATATAAAAAAATGTTAGCAACATCATTGCAACAAGTTCACGAACTTAATTGTCAGACCTCATGTGCATTTTAAAAACTGAAGGGAAAGTTTCCAGTTATAAGATAAAAAAGTCCTGGGGATGTAATGTACAACATGCTGACTATTGTTAACAATATTGTACTGTATATTTGAAAGTTGCTGAGAGTAGATCTTAAAAGTTCTCATCACAAGAAAAAAAATTTGTAACTGTGTGTGGTGATGGATGTTAACTAGACTTATTGTGGTGATCATTTAGAAATACATACATGTATCGAATCATGTTGTACACCTGAACCTTATATAATGTTATATGTCAATTATATCTCAATACAAAAAAAATTGAAAAGGAAGTGATTTAAATTAATTTAGATTGAGAATTGGAGGATTTCTCAATCCTCAAATAGCATCACCGGAAAACCTTAGAAGCACTCTGGGCTGTACAAACACAATTGTTGTCAATGCAACTGGAAGAGTGTTGCTTTGGACAAAACATCAACTAAACACTTCAGAGGTAATTATTATGCAGGCCAAAGAAAATCCACACTGTCATCTGAGAGATACAAGCACAAGGTCCCATTCCTGGGACATGGAGGGCTTCTCATTGGGCCTTGGACTTCTCTTAGAAAATGTGGCTTACGGATCAGTCCACAGTGCAGTGACATTGTTTCAATAATCCCACGAGGAAAGGTAGTATTCCAGATTCTTAGGAGGACCACCATTTGGAAAGGAAGGCATTTCTAGGGCAAATTCTGCTCCAGTAGGCAGTGTCCTGCATGTTTCCCCAAGCAAGCAGCACTTCTAAGAGGTAAAAACAAGTTTCATGAGGGCCCCTGTTCTTAACCTGGGGCACAAAGAAGGGTGAGGTCATGTGGCACAATGAGTAGGCTGTCTGGAGCCCCCAACTGCATGGGAGGAGGGAGGCATGCTTTTGCTCTCCAGATGTTCACAAAAGCGGGTCCCAGTTAGGGACCCAAGGACAAGCTGAACAGCCAGCAGCCAGACCTCAGGACACAGACCTCAGGGCAGGTCTGCAGGTGTCACGGCAGGTTTTGTGAAACTTCACCCCATGCTTTTCATCTACCTGCTCATTCCCAACTCTCTCAGTCACACTCTCCTTGGTTCAAATTTTTGAGAGGAAGCATCTAATTGGCCATTGGCATGGGCAGCAGGTGGATTTGTTCCTTCTGGTCCAGCCAACTGTTGCCAGGTTGGGTGGTGGCATCCTGACTGTCCTTCCAGGGCTGTTCACTGGAGACACCTAAGCTGCCTCTGTTGCCCTTGAGATGAGGTCAAGCTCCTTTACACTCTCTCACCTTCCCTTCAGGGCTGGCTGGGAAATGTGCAAGCCCAGAGCAAAGTGCAAATGTCGCAGACAGGGTGTGCCTTTGAAAGCTTTTCTCTTTCTTCTGAGTTCTCTCTCTCCATTTCTAATATTTTTTTATTTTCTATTAAATGTTCATAGGGAAAAATTAAAAATTAAATTGTCATGAGTTTTCTTGTTTATCTTTAGATGCGAACATTAGAGCATTTGACTTGTATGCAGAATCACTGAAATGACACAGTTTATGTTTCCTGATTGGCTCCAGGAGGGTTCTTTGAGTTGGTTGACAGAGAGGGGCACAGAGATTCAGAGAGAGAAGGAAGAAGAGAGGACCCTCAAGCACAGAGCCTGCTCAGGGAGCGCTCCCCACTAAGGGCTGTCCACCATGACTTGGGATGTCCCAGCACTGGCTTGGCCACAGGGCTGCTGGATTCCTTCTTGCCAGTTTTGGAACAGAGGTGCTGTGTTCCAAAGGGGCAGACTTGGGTGACTGAACCTATCCTATTCACCTGGGAGCACTGCGGCAACTGGCAGTGGACGGCTGACACCACCCAGGGGTCTACCTGGATCAGAAGTAGGTGAGAGGCTCACCTAGCTGAGACATGACCTCCTGCTGGTAGCTTACCTGGTCTGCAGTGGTGCAGCCAGCCAGACCTGGGGGAGCAGACAGCCTACCTTGACTCACTTGAGGTGCTGTAGGCATGCTCACCTGTGCCTGGGCCTCTGCTGGTGGTGGAGGGTGGCAGAGGTCACAGCATGGGAACAGGGAGGTCAGGTAAGACCTTGGCACAGGGGAGGGGGAAGCAAGCGATGGAGAACCCTGAGGAGAGAGCGGAAGGTAGGACCACATGAGCCATCCGGAGTGCACTCCACTGTCCAATGGATTTCATGTATAAAACATAAGGTCAAAGACAAAAGAATTTTGAGAGAGTGACAGGGGACCAGAGCATGAAACCCCAGGCATAGGCTATAGGTCTGGTCACTGCCCAGCAGGCCAACCTGCCTCTCTCTTGCTCCTCCTGTGCCAGGGCCATGATCTTGGCCAGTTTTGCAGACAGGGCTCTTTTCACCTCCCAGCTGCTGTATGAACGATCCCACCTTCTACTTGAAGGAAGTCTATCCAGCCCCTCCGCCACCTTCAGGGCTCAGCTAAAATGTCACTTCTGCAGAGTCTCCCCTGCAGTCTCACTGAGCCTTCCTGCTTATCAACATTTTGCCAGTCTTGTGTCTTGTATCCCCCCAGCATTTTTCTGAAGTATTTTAAAGTAAATCTCACATATAGTGTCAGTTCACTTATCTTTACCTGATCTTACAACAAATCTTTCCCTGGTCAGAATGTTTATTTAAAACATAACCACCCACACTATTACCACAGCTAGCAAAATGAACAAAAATTCCTTAATAGCCCATCCATATTCAGATTTCCCCAATTGTCCCGAAGATGTCTTTTTTGTTTGTTCCAATCAGAATGGCCATGGTGAATTTTGGTGGATGAGGATAATTCCCCCTAAAGAGGTGCGTGGTGTATTTGGGAGCTGAGCCTGTCTATGAGAACACTACACCCAGGAAACAGGGCTCTCACCTGGCTCCACCAGCTGGTCCTGGACCTGAACCTCTCTACTTGCCTAAACGGTTAACCTGGATCCCAAGCAACAACTCACTCTTCCCTCTCTTTTTGGTTGGTGATGAATTAAACCCCCATTTGCTGAACAAGCTCTGTAAGATTATGCAGAACAGCATTCCACAGGTGGAAAATACGGATGTCACTCTTACGCTCACATCACTAGTATTTCTGGATCTTATTCAGGACTAAAAAAAGACTCAGGATATTCCCATGTTTCCATTTCAGTGTGGGAACGAGGCATTAGAATTGGGTGGAGAGTCTGAATAAAAATTTCCAATGCCAATTAAGTTAGTCTATAACCCTAAATAGCTTTGCTGTTTTTCAGGGAGTTAATGGGATTTTTTCCCGTCTCTTTTTAAATTATAAAAGTAACACAAAACACAATTGAGAAACCAACTTAGATCACAGTTTTGTGGCTAATTTCATTGTCTTTTCTTGCTTTTCTAGTGTCCTCAATCATACACCTGAGGGGACCAGCCGTCTATGTCCCAGCACCTGGAATATTGAGTACAATTCTGGTGGTGGCACTTTAGGAGTGTCAAGTAGAGCCAGGGAAAGTCACAGAAGCAGAAGTGAAGCAGTTGAGGGTGGGGAGAGGGTGCCTTGCTGGCAGCAGGCATCTATTCATTCTGAAAAGACAAAGGCAGAAGGGAAAGGTACCTTAAAACCACAGAGTGGTGTGAAAAAGAACCGTGGGCAGCTTCTGCTACTCCTAGAACTGGAGGAATCCACTAAAACTTGACAAGTGTGTGTCTGAAAGTAAAGTGAGGAAAATGCTTACTAGGGGGAGCACACTGAATGCAGCTGGTTTCTGGGACAGTTTAAAACTTAGAGGTTCAATACTGTTGGTATGTCTGTCATGGATGTGGAGGGAACCTGATGCATTTCTGGGACTTGGTCTTCATCTTTGAGAGCAGGGGCCCCAGCACATCTCTTACTGCCTGTCTCACAGGGGCTGTGGGCCTTAGATGGACTGAGGACCCATCACGCCACACAGTGGCCCTGGGTTTCTAGTGAGACCTGACTTCACAGGGGACAGAACAAGCTTCTTTCACCTGAGAGGTTCTCAATTGGGAGACAGGCAAGCCCCGGGGGTGGGGGAGTGGTTCACAAAACCTCTCTCCTCCTTGCTTCCCAGTCCCAGACAATTCTGCAAAGCCCCAAACCAACCTCCCACCCTTCTCCAAGGCAGAAAAGTACTCATTCTTTTCTGCTCTATCATTTATTGATTCTACTGATGTCAGAGGCTCCTAGGGATGTTCTGAAGTGGACTCAACCCGGAGCAGAAACCAACTTCTTGTCTTTGCATGAGAAAGAATTCAAGTGTGAGACAAATGTAGGAAAGTGCAGAGAGTTTATTAAAGCGAAAGTACACACTTGAGAAGAAAGTGAAGGTGAACTTAGAGATAAAGTAGTACCAAAAAGGCCTTGATTAGGGTTTTTATCTCCTTAGGGGCAGGGATTTGAAGATGTCACCCTGTCTCCTCCTCTCTAGGAGTGGGATCTCCATTTCCCTCCTTTTTGTTCTTATTCAATTCTTCCAGAACTGTCATGGCATCAGGTGCATGATGGGAGTCACAGTAACTGCTATGTAAATGAGATTATAATGGCATTAAAATTAGCTAAAGGTCAGGCCTTGGTCGTGGATACTGTCCCTGCCAGATAAAACTAGTTCTTGTTTATCCCTAGCAGCAAATATCGGGTGTGAATCCTTGTTTTATTTCCTTGAAGGGAGGTCCCTAGTTCGGTATCCTGGAGGTGGGGTTGACACCCTAGGCTATCTATCCTGCCTCATTACCATTTACTGAGGTGTGTTGAGCTGGCAGAATACACAGAATTTTCCTTGAGGTTGCAGGGAGGACCACTTTATTCTTACCGTGTGTCATTCACTAACATGCTGCATGGCATGTGATGGGAGCATTAAGAATATTTGTTCCATGAAATAAATAAAACTGTTTTAAAAAATGCCCCTTGGTGTCACAGTGGATAAAATGCACAAATTCAGTGCTTTCTGCCCTTTAAGCAAGTCAAGTATTGAGATGTTATAGAGCTGTAGGTCTCATCAACTTTAGGCAAATTTAGGATATGAAATGAACACTAAGCATGATTTCAAAAAAGAATCTCATACAAACTCAAAATGGATTAAAGACTTAAATATAAGACCTGAGACCATAAAACTCATAGAAGAAAGTATAGGGTCTAAATTTGCAGACATCACCCTG